>NW_003852462.1:8719596-8743328 GCF_000181295.1 Otolemur garnettii
GAGCCACTTTTACCTTTCTTTTCTTGTTTTTCTTTTTCTTTCTTTCTTTTTTTTTTTTTTTTAAGCATTACAGCTTCTTGGGCCCACCCAAGATCCTGGCTCTGTTTGCTCTGTTTGGGGGATGGGAACTGGCATTTGTAACAGTCCCCCTAGGTGCTCTAGACGCAGGCACTGAGAAGGCCTCTCCTCTTGCCCAGGGTACCGGGAAGTCTGCCTCAGCAGCAGACTGGGAGGACAGTGCGGGGACAGAGTCCGTGTGTGTACCTGCCAGCTAGTCGTCCAGAAGAGAGTTGAAGTTATTTTTTTAGACTCTGTGGTGCAGAATGGTCCCCACCTCCCTTGTCAGGCCATCTGTGTCTCTCCCAGCCTCACCAGAGCTGACTGTCCCGGTTTTGGCCCTGGGCCTGGGGTGGGGGTAGGGGCCTCAGGCCAGGGTGGTGGGTGTACCCACATTTGAGTTTCTTGGCTCTGGTGCTGGGCTCAGACCTCTGCAGGAAATGACACTGGGACAAAGCTCACTGCTTAGGTTAGCCACTACTGGGAACTCACTTCGTGCCAGGCTCAGGGGCAACAGCAAGGAGTGACTCTAGCCTGCAGTTTCAGAGGGCTCCCCATCTAGCAAGGGCCCAGGTGAGTGACCCAATGGCAGCCCCGTTTGCCAGGAGCCCTGAGGGAGGAAGGTGGGGGAATTCTGGGTGTCACTGAGTCAGGGTTGGCTGCAAGCCAGGGAGGCTGCTGCCAGAGACTGGCTCTTAAGAATTAAATGGAATTTGTCAGAGGAAGTATGAGGCTCTTCCAGGCAGGAGACAGCTCGGGCCAAGGCATGGGGGCAAGAAGTCCTAGAGATTGCTCTGCAGCAGGGCCCCTACCCCTAGGAGGTCATTCTTGATGATGGCTTCCAGCTGTCGGCGCCTGGCTGTGTGCAGCCAAGGAGAGTCAGCACTGCATGCCAGGCCTGCTTGCCACTTTTTGTGGGGTCCAGCCAAGGGGCCAAACTGTCACAACTCCCAGGCAGTACTGTGGCGGGGAAGGGGGCAGCACCCTGGTGATAGAGATGGAGACTCGGCAGCACTGACTCAAGTCTGTTCTGGTTGGCTGATTACAGCTGATATCCACAGTGACTGGTCAGTTCTCCTGATGTGCTGCCTGCTAAATATTTTTAATATCTCCCCTGCTCCTATGTGTTAGGTGCTGAAGTCCAGAGAGGTTAAGGCCACATAGCTGGTAAGTGGTGTAATAAGGATCTGAAACCAGGTCTTTGAGACTCTCTGTCCCCATCACTTGTTCAGTAAAGTTTGTGGCGCTCACACTGACCATGGGATTGTAGCTGGCGAGGCAATGGGGACATGGGCCAGCTCTTTACTCTGACCTCCTGGTCATTTCAAGGTGACATGTCTGCAGGGCCCCCAGGGGTTTGGGGATATGTGTATATACCCTCTTCTTTCTTTGTACATACCTGCGCATGCCCAGATTTGCCTCCACAATGAATATATCAATTCTGATCTTGCTCACGGCCCATTGCATAGCTGGATGATAAATGCTCGTCCCTGAAGGCCGGGACTGCCAACCTAAATCTTTTGGGAGGAAGCTCAGGCCTCAGGGGCATGTGCCAGAGGACAGGCACAGAGGTGACTGTTGCTGCTGCTGTGCACTCCCTGAATGTCACTCCGAGACCCGAGGGGGGCAGCTCTGTGTTTGCTGGTCCGTTTGGTGCTGCACCTTCTTGGTGCTGCTTTTCTTTCCTCTCTTTTCCTCTTTCTCTCTTTTCACACGCTGCTTGGGTTGCCTCTCCTTCGTGAAGGCACGCAGCAGAGTGGCTGAGATCAGGAGCTGTGAAGTCAGACAGGATCTGGGCTCAAATCCTTCTCTGTCACTAACTGGCTCCAGGACCTTGGGCAATTCACCCCCACCCCTCGTAAGGCCTCAGTTTCCTATTGTGTAAAATGGGCACAGTAAGGAGACCTTCTTCATCTGGTTATTGGAAGGCCCTGTGGAGATCTGTCTTGGGTCAGGTCAACTAGTATACCAGAGTCCGTCCCACTTTGCGTTCAGGGGACGGCCCTTTGGTCAGCACCTGCAGCAGCTCCTCCCCAGGAGGGGAGCCCTGCTAAGAAAGGGGATCTGAGTGGGGTACAACAACAGCCACAGTTTTGAGCAACTGAAACCCTTAAACAGCACCTGGAACCTGGGAGGTGCACCCCCCAAAGTGTTGACGATTGTCATTGTCATTAACTAACATGTACCAAGCCTCAGCTGCACTATGGATGCCATGTTAGAGTACCATCTCTGCCCTCTCCATCATAGGGGTGTGTGTGTGTGTGTCTCTGTGTGTGTCTACATATGTGGGAACATATACACCCACATAGGGCACAAGGACAAGCAAGGAACCATTTCAGAATAATGAAATGGTTGGTTAAAAAGGCCATTTCCAGCATTCAGAGAGAGAGCCTGGAGGAGTCAGGGAGAGCTTCCCAGAGGAAGCAGCTTTGTGCTGACAATTTCAGCTCTCTGTGACCAAGGCCACTGTCTTTTGGGCAGCTTCAGGTCCCCACATCTGCCCTGTGTCGTGTTAGGAGCCACCCAGCACTGGGGCAGGCCCGAAGTCAGCCCGGCTCAGTGCCTCCACCTGCAGACACCAGTGTGCTACACTAGGGGAGGAGGCGGAGGAGGCAAAAGGAAGCAAAGACTCTCCCTCCCCTTGCCTCCTCCAAAGGGAGAAATCCCTACATCAGCAGAGCCCAGCAGAGAGAGCTCCAGACAGTAGCAGGGTGTGGCCTGGGCATCAGATGTGGCGAATCTGGGGACAGCACTGCTGATGGCTGCCTTCCCTTTCCCCTTCCAGGTTGCATTTACAACCTATGCCTCGGATCCCTGGAACGTGTGTCAGACGAAAGAATTCCACCACCAGATGGCTCAGGAGAACTGCAGCCAGTGTCCACCTGGTAAGGGACTGGCTAGGCATGTACACAAAGTAGCAGGGTTGTAGTCCTGAATTCCTGCTGAACTGCCCGTTCCATGAGTCAGCCGGCACTCCCTCTTGCTTCTGGGCCTCCGTACATGCTATTCCTTCTGCCCAGCACACTTTCTACCTCCCTTCCCCTGTTAACTCCTACTTACCCTTTAGACCTCAGCTTAGATGTCTCCTCCTCCAGGAAGCCCGCCAGACACTGACCAGCCTGCAAGTGCCTTCTTTGGGTGCCCATTGGCCCCTGGCATTCCCGCAGCAGCTCTTTGACGCCATGTGATTGTGGCCTGGTTCCTCTCTTCTTGTGCTCACTGTGTGCTCCTCCTTTACTGTGTGCCCCTCCCCCGCTGTGCACCCCTCCCCCAGTGTGTGCCCCTCTAGGGCATGGGATGTGGCCTGTTTTTCACTGAGTCCCCATCACATGGCACAGTGCCTGGCATGGAGCAGGTGCACAGTGCGTATTTGACTGAATCAATAAATCCCCCATTTCACAGACGGTGGACCTGAGGTCCAGCCCCTGTTGGTAGAGCCAGGTCCAGGATGATTGCCGGAGCCATCCACCCATCTGTTTGTGTGTATAGTGTATTCGCTCATATCATGGTTATAAAGCATCTACCATGTGTGCTAAGGGCTGGAAGTCCAGCAGAGAGCAGGGCAACAAAATCCTTACTCTCATGGAGTCTGCATTCTAATGGAGGACCCAGACAAATAAGCTGGTGGTGGATGTGTAGTCCTCTCACTCAGTAAGTGCTATAAAAAAATGCAAGGCAAGTTGAGGCAGGGGGAGACAGGGAGAGCGAAGTGTCCTGGGCAGTCTCTCTGAGGAGGCTAGAACAGGGACTAGCATGCCAGGGAGAAGCAGCGGCAAGTGCAAAGGCCCTGAGGTGGAAGCCCGTTTGGTGAACTTGAGGAATGGCCAGGCCAGTGTATGTGGCCCAGAGCGAGTGAAGGGGAGTGTGGTAAGAGAAGATAAAGAGGTAAGCAGGGCCGTGGTAAGGAGATTACCTTTTATTTTGTGAGAGTCTGGAAGCCAAGGGAGAGCTTTGAGCAATTAGCTTGATATGTGGACGGGCATGTGTACCTCTCACCTCCCATAGCCATTTGACAGACACCCCCACCCCTGGGAAAGTGACTCTCTGTTCTTCTAGTAACTGGCAGTGTCTCTAAGAAGTTACTTGATACACACAGCAGTGAGCGTGGTGAGACGGCTTCCCTTGGTGCTCTCTATCCGGCTGTCACGAGCCCATTGCTGGTGTCCTTGACAGGATAGCAGGGACTACATTGTTACTGCATTTTTTCCCTGTAGTTGCTACTTCTAGGTGGAGAATTTTAGCAAATTATCAAGAAGAATGGAACTAGCAAACCAGCTCTTACTAACTTGACTGATAATAGGCAGTGGAATTTCGGACATCTGGAATACAGAGAGGAAGATATTTTTTGAGCAGAAGGGGTTCAGATAGCTGCTACATGGAAGATGTGCGATGAACCCGAGGAATGAGAACTCCACCCAAGCCCTAGCCAAGGCTTCAGAACCCTGGACTCTGGGGAACAGTGGCTAAGCCCAGGGTCCTGGCAGAAGTGCCACCTTGCTTAGGCCTTGGCCCTTGCTTTCCCAGGCTGCCGTGTGAAAGAATCCTGTACCAAGACCTCAGACACTGTGTGTGTCCCCTGTGAAGACAGCACATACACCCAGCTCTGGAACCGGGTCTCCAGATGTTTAAGCTGTGACTCCCGCTGCAGCTCTGGTGAGCGGGCCCAGGGTCAGGGGCAGTCCTGGCAGTCTGACCTGGCCAGCATGCACCCCAGCCATTCTGGTTGCAAGCTGTCTGGAATTAGTGTAGGCCGGGTGTTTTCATGACCCAGGGCATGAGGTGGCACCACTAAACACTCACCAGATCCTATCCACAACCCATGGGGCAGGCAGTGGGAGCAGATGCATTGAGCAGGTGGTACCTGGGAGAGTGGTGAGCAAGCTTCTGCCATCAGGGAGCTGGGGCGGGACTGTACACTTTGGCCTTCTGTGGTCTGTGTTCTGTTTACACCACGCTATGGGGTCCTGCGGCCTCCTAGAGAGCAGAGCTGTCTGTGGGTGCTGGGCTGGGAGGGCAGCATGGGTGTGGAGGAGTCAGGAATGACCCTGGGCCGCCCTCTTGCTCCTCTAGACCAGGTGGAAATGAAGCCCTGCACTGCAAAGCAGAATCGCGTCTGTGTCTGCAAGCCGGGACGCTTCTGTGTGCTGAACAAGCAGGAGGGCTGCCGGCTCTGCACTCCGCTGCGCAAGTGCCGCCCCGGCTTCGGTGTGGTCAAACCAGGTAGGGGGCTGGTGCCAGTGGTTCTTAGGGACCTCCTTGGGTATGTCTGCTATGTCATGGGCATAAACCCATCAATCCAGCTTGTGGAACTTGTCACTGGTGGCCAGCTGCTTACTGTTCACCCTTCTGTCTCTCACCTGCCTACTCGTTCCTGAGTAGGAGCCTACTGTGGAGGGCAGGTGAAGCTGCAGGAAGATGAACCCACATAACCCTGGAGACAGTGCGTGCATGTGTGTGTGTGCGCGTGTGTGCGTGTGCGTGTGGTGTTGTTGACAGGTTCCAATGTTTTTCTTTGAAGGAACTGCTACTTCAGACGTGTTGTGTGCCCCCTGCGCCCTGGGGACATTCTCTGACACAACTTCATCCACAGATGTTTGCAGGCCCCATCGGATGTGAGTGGGTGAATCCTTTGGTTCTGGGGGAGAAGGGAGGGGCGGTTCCTGGGTGAATATGAGGTCTAGGACACAGAGCAGCTCACCTGCATCACCCAGGAGGATGGGCCCTAAGATAGATGGCAGATTGAGTAGGACCTTGCCCCAGAAGTCAGGACTGGGTGGATGCGTGGGGGGAAGCAGGGGAGGGACAGGAGGGTGGTTCTGAGAAAGGATATGACACCTCTCTCACTCTCCCATCGCTGCTATTGGGACCTGTGTCCACTGCCTTGGCTCCCATGAATGAGCCCAGCTTCCCTAAGCCACTGTCCTTTACAGCCTCTTGACCAAGCTTCTTCTTCCCTCAGCTGCAGCGTGGTGGCCATCCCTGGCAATGCAAGCATGGATGCAGTCTGCTCGTCTGTGTCCCCTACCTTGAGAGTGTCCCCGGAATCAGCCCGTGTTCCCCAGCCAGCACCCACGAGATCCCAGCAAAGGGAGCCCACTCTGGGATCCAGTACAGCTCCCAGCACCTCCTTCCTGCTCCCCATGGGAAGCGCCCCGGCTGAAGGGGTCAGCGCTGGCGACATTTCCCTCCCAGTCAGTAAGCAAGAGAGTTCATTCATTCGTTCCTCCTCTCTTTCTTCCCCTCCCTATCACCTTCCCTTCCTGTCTTCCCATAGTCTTACTGAGAGCCCATTGTGGGCTAGACCCTGCGCTCCGGCCTGGCATACAGGTGCCAGTGAGACCTGGTTCTGGGACTAAGGATCCCTGGGTGGGATGAATAGGTGAGGTGAGGTCAATATTTTACCTGCACATGGAGGCAGTCTCCTGCTTTCTCTTTCTGATGGGCTGAGAAGACAGTGGGCTGGTCTAGGTTACCTCACAGGCTTCCCTCTGGGGGTTGGGGTCAGAAGTCTCAGGCCAGAGGTCTCAAACTGAGCCTGGTGGCTCTCGGGTTGGATGTGGCCCATGGACTTGATTGATTTGCTTGGCTGAATTTGAGAACCTCCAGCTCGGAGTTGGCTCTCACCTGTAACCACCCCAGCCACCTTGGATCACTGACTTACCTGCTTGGCTCCTGGTACGCTGAAGTCCATCTTTTTGCAGCTGTTTGAGCTTCTCTTTTCTTTCCAGGTGTGATTGTGGGTGTGACAGCCTCGGTTCTGCTGATAATAGCAGTGGTGAACTGTGTCATCATGACTCAGAAGAAAAGTAAGATTCCATCCTTCCTTCCTTCACCCGCTTGCTCGGGAAACTGCTCTGGGCACCTCCTATGAGTCCAGCTGGGCACAGCCTTCAGGGTCAGACAACTGGGGATAGAAGTCCCTATTGGGTCACTTAGAGCCAGGGCAGATGACACCTCCTCTTTCCAAAGTACTAAAAGGCAAGATGTAAGCAGGGTCATCCTAGGGAGGAAGAGTTCAGGATCCTCGTCTAGGCAGCCTGGGGGATTCAGGCCTGCTGGAGCAGGTGGCCTCTGAGATGAAGGAGGTCTCTATGTGCCCAGGAAAGGAAGGGCACCTGGCATGGAGGGCTTAGCATGGGCAAAGGCAGTGGGGCTGGAGCCTGGTGGGGTGCTGGGAACTAGAGTTGGACTGGGGCTTCTGTGGACTTTGTCAGGTAGGCACTTTCTGCCCCCAGGGCTGGGCCAACTCTGCTGATTCTGCCTGGGGCCCAGGCTACCCTCCTAGTTAGAACAGACCTTCCCTGCCAAAGAAGTCACACTCCCTGACTTGTCCCTTCTTTCCTCTTTACAGAGAAGCCCTCATGCCTGCAAAGAGAAGCCAAGGTGGTGAGTGTCCCTCTGCCCTTCCCCTCCTCCCCTGGTCTCCTTCTAGGTGGGCTGGCCTGTTACAGAGGAAATAGTGAGTTCTTTCTTTTAGACAGAGTCTTGCTCTGTCACCCAGTCTGGAGTGCAGTAGCATCATCACAGCTTATAACAATCTCTAACTCCTGGACTTAAGCAATCCTTTTGCCTCAGCCTCCAGAGTAGCTGGGACTACAGGCGGCCACCACCACACTCAACTCATTTTTTTAATATTTTGTAGAAATGGGGCCTCACTGTTGCTCAGGCTGGTCTCAAATTCCAGGTCAAGTGATCGTCCCACCTTGGCCTCCCAAAGTGCTAGGATTACAGAGCAATTTCTCAGGAAACAGCAAGAAAGCAAGTCCTAGGGTACCCTGGTGTCCCACAGCGGCCTGTAGGGGTGTCATCTCTCAGGTTTCAGATGGATGTTACAGGGCTGGGCCCTGGATCCTTTCCCTACTTCAAAGCAGCTTACTGTTGATCTGTTTTATAAAATAGGGTCTGTAAAGGACTTTTCTTAGAAACAAACCAATAACATAGTATCATAGTATTTTGTTAATTCGCCATCAGGAAGGCATCTGGCTACAAGTAACAAAACTTATGGGTAACTTCAAACAAAAGGCTTTAGTTTTCTTTTATTCTAAGAAGTCCAGGGGCTGGAGTCTGCTGGAATGTATTCAGTTGTATCCCCCTGAGGTGCCAGCAGGACCCTTGGCTCTGACACCTTTAGTGTGTTGGCCTCATGTCCTAAGATGATAATCATCATTTTATTTTATTTTATTTTATTATTATTATTATTTTTTGAGACAGAGTCTTACTTTGTTGCCCTCTGTAGAGTGCTGTGGCATCACAGCTCATAGCAACCTCCAGCTCTTGGGCTTAGGTGATTCTCTTGCCTTAGCCTACCAAGTAGCTGGGACTATAGGTGCCCACCACAACGCCCGGCTATTTTTTGCTGCAGTTTGGACGGGGCCAGGTTCCAACCCATCACCCTC
This sequence comes from Otolemur garnettii, assembly GCF_000181295.1. Lineage (NCBI taxonomy): Eukaryota > Metazoa > Chordata > Mammalia > Primates > Galagidae > Otolemur > Otolemur garnettii. The sequence goes on from NW_003852462.1 coordinate 8,728,050, forward strand.
AGTATATGGGGCTGGCACCCTACTCACTGAGCTGCAGGTGCCACCCATGATCATAATTTCATATGTGACCTCTAGATTCAAGGCAAAAAGAGAAGGAAATGGCCATGTTGCCTTTATCAGTGGATGAGATGCCTTCTCGGAGGCCTTGGGCTGACTTCTTCCTTCTCATTGGTCAGAACTGTATCACATGATACAGTTAGCTGCAAAGGAAGCAGGGGAAGGGGCTGCTTTGTTTTCCCAGCCTCTATGGAAGAGGAGAATGAAGGAGAGGGGTTGGAAATGGGTGGGAGGTGAGCCAATATATGGTATCTGCCACAACCTTGAACCTAGTAGGTAGGGCAGGGTTTTTTTTTTTGTTGTTGTTGTTGTTGTTTTAGAGATAGTGTCTCACTTTATTGCCCTCAGTAGAGTGCTATGGCGTCACAGCTCACAGCAACCTCCAACTCCTGGGCTTAGGCGATTCTCTTGCCTTAGCCTTCCAAGTAGCTGGCACTACTATAGGTAGTTCTGCCAGAGCACTGGACTATTTTTTTGTTGCAGTTTGGCTGGGGCCGGGTTCACCCTCAGTATATGGAGCCAATTCCCTACCCACTGAGCCACAGGTGCCGCCCCAGGGCAGGGTTTTTATCTAGTTTTATAGACAAGGAAACAGAGTCTATTGAGCTACTTCATGTTCCCTGCCCTGTTAGGCCAGAGTTTCCCAACCTCATGAATGTTTTGGACAAGATAGGCCTTAGTTGTGAGGGGCTGTCCTGTGCACTGTAGGCTGTTCAGCAACGCCTCTAGCCTCTATTCACTTAGATGCCCGTAGCACCCCTACCTAGTAGTGACAACCAGAAATCTCTAGGCATTGCCAACTGTCCCCTAGGGGCCAAATGCCTCCCCCAGTTGAGAATCACTCCACTACAGAAAAGCTTAGCCCTGGGTGTCTGCATGCCTGAGGATGGCTTTTGAAATCAGACTGATTTCATCCCCTGATTTTGCTGACAAGAGGTACAGAGGGAAAGTGACTTGCCCAAGGTCACATAGGAAGGTCTTCCTAGCCCAGCGGTCTCCAATATTTAAGTGGGGATCAGACTGTTTCTCATTGTCCCAGAGTGTGAATCCACTTCTCCCTTTCTCTGGCTTCAGTTCAGTGATGCTGTAGTTGCTGCCTTGTGGCACGTAGCACAAGTGCCCCTTCCAATATGTGTCGCAGCAGCCCAGCTCTTGTCTTCTGTTTCCCAGCCAAGTGTTTCCCAATCCTCTGTGCAGGGAAGATGCCCTGGGTGTGGCCCCGTAGCATCTGCTTCCCCTTTCCCTCCACCAAGTTTCTGCTCACTGTAAGCAGCTCTGTGTGTTGGGTGACTGTGCATACAGCGCCAATGATATGTGGGAAACTAGTCCTCTGGGGGGGGGCCCCCCAAACCCTGATTTGTGATTTGTGATGTTTGTTAATATCCATGTTGCAAATATGCCCTTTGTAGCTAATTTCTTTCTTTCTTTTTTTTTTTTTTGGTGACAGGAGCCTCAAGCTGTCCCCCTGGGTAGAGTGCTGTGGCATCACAGCTCACAGCAACCTCTAACTCCTGGGCTCAGGCGAGTCTCCTGCCTCAGTCTCCCGAGTAGCTGGGACCACAGGCGCCCACCACGAGGCCCGGCTATTTTTTGGTTACAGCCGTCATTACTGTTTGGCGGGCCCGGGCTGGATTTGAACCCGCCACGTTGGGTATATGTGGCTGGCGCCTTAGCCACTTGAGCCACAGGCGCTGAGCCATTGTAGCTAATTTCAAGCCACCAAAACCTTCCTGAATATGGAATTCGGAAGAAGTGTGCACAGGTCTGAGCCAGTTCCGAGCTCACCACTGGTGGGGCCTGGGCCAGGCTCTTTGCCTGTGCTGTTATCACCGAATCCTTACACATCCCTATGAGGCCAACAGTGTCCTCAGCTCCATTTTACAGAGGAGGAAACTGAGACTCAGGGAGGCTCAGGGTCCTGTGTGAGGTTAGATCATTAGTAAGTGGCGTAGCCCAGGTTTGAAATTTACCCTAAATCTGTAGGTTTTGCCATGGGAGACATTCAGATCTGTTCCAGGCACTCTCCCACTCCCAGCAGGGCCTGCCCTCAGGGGTTGGTTACCTTCCCTGTTTCCTTCAAGCCCCAGCTCCCAGCCCAGCCTCCGGCCCCTTGCTTAGCCTGTGCTTCCTCAGCTGGCGCTGGCCTTGGGGGGGTGTTGTTGACTCAGCATGGCCTGTTCCCCTTGCTACAGAAAAAGCCGCCAGGGCACGGGGACAGTGTGGCTTCTCTTTATTTAGAAAAGACAGCGTATGCACATGTGTGAGCTCCCCACAGTCACACCCATGGACACACTTATGCAGGAGCTCACACTAAGTAATAAGCACAGACATTTAGCAGGGGTTGAGCGTAAGCCAGGTACTGTGCTGTTACTCTCACAGCCATGTTGCAACATGCAGGTGGTATAATTAGTGCTCCTGTTTTTTTTTTTTTTTTTTTGAGACAGAGCCTCAAGCTGTCCCCCTGGGTGGAGTGCCATGGCTTCACTGCTCACAGCAACCTCCAACTCCTGGGCTCAAGTGAGTCTCCTGCCTCAGCCTCCCAAGTAGCTGGGACCACAGGTGCCCACCACAATGCCCGGCTATTTTTTGGTTGCAGCCATTATTGTTGTTTGGTGGGCCCGGGCTGGATTTGAACCGGCCACCTTAGGTGTATGTTGCTGGCACCTTAGCTGCTTGAGCCACAGGCGCCAAGCCCTTGTTTTTTTGTCTTTTTTTTTTTTATGTGTATAGCCCAGGCAACTTGGGCTCAGAGAAGTTAAGTAACTTTCCTAAGGGGTGGCACAGCTGATGAGAGTGGCCTGGGGCACAAACCTGGGAGTGCCCCTGTTCACCTCTTCTCAGCACACACACTGACGACGCCACTCACAGACACGTATGTGTGCACACTTCACCCCCAAGCCTGTAGACATGGGCATGTGAGCCTTGTGAACACACACTCACATACACAGATGGTGTGGACCCAGCAGGATAGTGGAGGATCCAGCTGGTGGCTCTGCCAGGGTCCCTGCTTCTACCCAGCAGGAGAGGCTGGGAGCTGAGGGGGTTGGGGTCCTGTGTCTGGAATGAGCCTCCTCAGTTCTCCACCCTTTGGGGTCCCAGCCCAAGAATCAGGGCCACCTACAGCCTGTCTGAACTTTGCAGCTTGTGGCTTTGGAGGAGGGAGGCGGGCTATGACCTTTGAGGGTTTCTGTTCTGCCTGGCTCTAGCTACCAGCAGAGAGGGTGAGGCACAGACCAGAAAAACCCCTTGTCTGGAGGTTGTGAGGAGTGACATTTGGATGTTGCTTCGCCCTTCCAAGCTCAGGAGGCCTTGGGGGATAGGAGTGGGGGTGGGCAGTGGCCAAGGTTAGACCAACTGCATAGAGGTTCTACATGAACTTGAAATGCCCTCTATTCCTCCAAAACTGGGGATATCTAGCCCAGCAGGTGTTCTCCTAGGGAAGCAGCGGGTAGCACGCAGCTTGGGCACTCTGGTCAGGGTCATCCTGCTTCCATGTGGACCAGCTGTGTGATACTGAGTTTAGAACTCACCCTCTCTGGCCCCAGATGAGGTGGGATGACTTGTACCAGATCCTTCCAGCCCAAGGCAGAGGGAGTTGAGGACAGGTCTCAGCCATTCCCAGGGCCCTCTCACCTCCCCTTGCTATGCTGGAGAGTCCCACCAACTGTTCACTTGCCTCCATCCTCATTCTTCCCAAACCCTCCCTCTCATCCTGGGCATGCCAGGGGGCAGGGCAGCTGGCGAGAACATGGTCCCTGTCATCTCCTTTTTTCCTGGCGTCTAGTGATCACCAGGAACCCTAAGGCAAGGCTTTGAATTCCTGTGCAGTTAGTGTAGACAGACAACAGCCCTGGAATGAGATTTCTAGATGCTCCCCAGAATAGGTGTCTAGAAATGGGGACCTTATCTTGATCTTCCAGATACCCCAGACACCTTCTTGAAACCCCAGACACCCAGGAAAGGCATTGAGTTTTGGCTGAGCTGTGCTGAATCCTACCATGACCATTACCTCTGTAATTCATCCTCTGTTTCCACATCTGCAAAGCAAGAATAACACTGGGCTGTTGGAAGACTGAATATAGATGATTTCTGGAGGGGCTTTGGCACAGCGCTCGACAAATGTCAGCTAATTTTATTACTATCATATATGAAAAAAGATTTCAAGGGCTGAGCGCAGTGGCTCATGCCTGTAATCCTAGCACTTGGGAGGCCAAGGCAGGTGGATTGCCTGAGCTTACTGGTTTGAGAAGAGCCTAAGCCAGAGTGATACCTCGTCTCTAAAAAATAGCTGGGCATTGGGCGGTGCCTGTGGCTTAAAGGAGTGGGGGCGCCGGCCCCATATGCCGGAGGTGGCGGGTTCAAACCCAGCCCCGGCCAAAAACTGCCAAAAAAAAAAAAAAAATAGCCAGGCATTGTGGCGGGCAGCTGTCGTCCTAGCTACTTGGGAAGCCGAGGCTAGAGAATCACTTGAGGCTCAAGAGTTTGAGGTTGCTTGTGAGCTATGATGCCAAGGCACTATACCAAGGGAGACAAAGTGAGACTCTGTCTCAAAAAAAAAAAAAAAAAAACCAGAAAAAAAAAAGAAAAAGATACCAGGAGAAGTGGCAGAGAGTCCTGGGGGTGGACTGTAGAAAAAGGGGCTGAGATAGCACAGCTGGTGGTCTCCTGTGCAAGGACTCTCTGCCCTGGATCGAGGGATTGAACACAGGGTCATAACACAGTTTGTCTGCAAAGGGCCAGATAGTAAAAATTTTAGCCTTCATGGACCATATAGTCTCTATGACAACTACTTAAACCTCCCTTGGTAGCAGGAGAGTAGTCATAGATGGCACATCAACAAGGGAGAGTGGTGTATTCCAATAAAACTTTATGGCTTGGCGCCTGTGGCTCAAGCGGCTAAGGCGCCAGCCACATACACCTAAGGTGGCGGGTTCGAATCCCCAGCCCGGGCCCGCCAAACAACAATGATGGCTGCAACCAAAAAATAGCCAGGCGTTGTGGTGGGCGCCTGTAGTCCCAGCTACTTGGGAGACTGAGGCAGGACACTAGCTTGAGCCCAGGAGTTGGAGGTTCCTGTGAGTGTGATGCCATGGCACTCTACCCAGGGGGATAGCTTGAGGCTCCGTCTCAAAAAATAAAAAAAATAAAAAAAAATTAAAACTTTATTTATGGATCCTAAAACTTGAACTTCACATAATGCCACATATCACAAAATGTTATTCTTTAAAAAAAATCTTTGGCTCAGTGCCTATGGCTCAAGCAGCTAAGGTGCCAGCCACATACACCCAAGGTGGCAGGTTCGAATCCAGCTCAGGCCCGCCAAACAACAATGACGACTGCAACCAAAAAATAGCCAGGTATTGTGGTGGGCGCCTATGGTCCCAGCTACTTGGGAGGTGGAGGCAGGAGACTCACTTAAGCCCAGGAGTTAGAGGTTGCTGTGATGCCACAGCACTCTATCCAAGGGGACAGCTTGAGGCTCTGTCTCAAAAAGAAAAAAAATCTTTTTTCAACCATTGAAAAATGTGAAAACCATCCTTAGCATGCAGGCTGTACAAAAAATAGGTGGCAGGCTGGATTTGGCCCATGGGCAGTACTTTGCCTACTTCTGATTTAACAAGTTCTTGTTATGAGGCCTAGTGTGAGGTCTGTAAGCCTGACACTCTGGAAGGCTGAGGCGGGTGGATTGCTTGAGTTCAGGAATTTGAGACCCTTATGAGCAAGAGTGAGACCCCTATCTCTAAAAATAGCCAGGCATTGTGGTGGACGCCTATTGTCCCAGCTACTCAGGAAGCTGAGGCAAGAGGATCAGTTGAGCCCAAGAGTTTGAGGTTACTGTGAGCTATGATGATACCATGGCACTATACCCAGAGTGACAGAGTGAAACTGTCACAAAACAAAAACAAAAATAAAACAAAACAGGGCAGTGCCTGTGGCTCAGTGAGTAGGGCCCCAGCCCCATATACTGAGAGTGGAGAGTTCAAACCCGGCCCCGGCCAAACTGCAACAACAACAAAAAAAAGCCAGGCATTGTGGCAGGTGCCTGTAGTCCCAGCTACTCAGGAGGCTAAAGCAAGAGAATCACCTAAGCCCAAGAGCTGGAGGTTGCTGTGAGCTGTGAAGCAACGGCACTCTACTGAGGGTGACAAAGTGAGACTCTGTCTCTAAAAAAAAAATCTTCACAACAACAAGCGGGTTATTATTCTCCCTCTATAGAAGAAACACAGAGGTGCAGACAGGTTAAGCAACTTGGCCAAGGTCACACAGCTAGGAGTGGTTGATTCATGATTTGCCATAATGTGGACTGGATTTAGAGTCCTGGTTCTTGACTTCTCGGCTGGGCCACGTCTGCACTTCTCCTTGTACAGATGGGGTGACTTTAAGCTAGTCATTTTCCTTCTGTTTCCTTATGCAAAGTGAGGTTAAGGAAAATCCTGCCCCATCTCTTACTATTTGGTCAACAGGGCCATGTGGTTGCTGCCCTCAAACAAGTCTCACGCCAGTAGGGCAGCTGTCTGTTAATAACAGAAACATACAAGCCATGGAGAATCACACCTCCCAAAACGTGCTGTGTGTGGAAGAACATGCAGGCGTGGGCAGAAGCACTGAGTAAGCTGCGAAGTGCTGACTGGGTGCGGTAACTCACGCCAGTAACCCTGCCACTCTGGGAGGCTGAGGCAGGTGGATTGCTTGAACTCACGAGTTTGAGACCAGCCTGAGCAAAAGCGATACCCTGTCTCTACTAAAAATAGAAAAACTGAGGCAAGACGATTATTTGAGCCTGAGTTAGAAGTTACTGTGAGCTGTGACACTGTAGCACTCTCTCCAGGTCTCAAAAAAAAAAAAAGCTGTGAAGGGCTGATGGCAGAGGTGCAGGTGGTGGTGAGGTCGGGAGAGAGCTGGTGGGGTGGGCTGACTGCTCTCCCTCCTCCTGCCCATACAGCCTCACCTGCCTGCTGATAAGGCCCGGGGTGTGCCTGGCCCTGAGCAGCAGCTCCTACTGACCACTGCACCCAGCTCCAGCAGCAGCTCCCTGGAGAGCTCGGCCAGCACTGATGGGAGGGCACCCACCGGGAACCAGTCGCAGGCACCGGGTGTGGAGAAGGCCTGCGGGGCCTCGGAGGCCCGGGCCAGCTGCGGGAGCTCAGGTAAGAGCTTCTTCCTTGCCTGGTTGTCTTTGCTTTCTCCTCTGGGAGCCTCACTGCAGGGCACCCTCCCACCTTTGCCCATGCTGATCCTTTCACCTGGAAAATCCTTCCTTCTACTGGACAGCCCCAAGTTGTCCTTTGAATTCCCAATATCCAGGCAGGGAGTTTTTCTGAGTCTCCTCCCCACCACTGGTTGGGCTAGCTGCTCCTCTGGGCTTCTAGGACTGTCAGACGGTAGGTACAGCCTCCTGGTGAGCCCCGATCATCTCATTCATCCCTGCATCCACCGGCCCAGCACAGCATTTAGTTAATAATAGTAATCACAATAGGAGCTGACACTTACTGAAGGCGTGTGACGCATCAGGCACTATACTGGGCACTTTATTGCATAAAACTAACCTGCACATCAATGCTAAGAGAGAGAGTTACTGTTGTTACTTGAATCTTACAGGTGAGGAAACTTAAGGACCAGAGAGGTTGAGCAGCTTGTTCAAGGGCACACAGCTGGTAAATGGAGGAGCCAGGAATCATCCCTGGGCTGTCTCACTCTAGAGCCCTGGGGTTGGGAGCTGAATGAAGAAATGAGGCCTCCAGCACTTGACTTTGACTCACTGCAGCTTGTTGCTGTGTCCCTTAGGGCTTGAGGAACCCAGGGTTGTGGGGAATGTGTCCTGTTTATATAGTCTGCATTTTATCCTGGACCTGGTTAAACAGTCACCCCTGGTTGACATCTCCATTGGCCACACTGGAGGAGGCCCCTGTGTGGGTCCCCAGAAATCCCGGGGATTTCTTGGGTTTGTTTTGTAGTGGGGAGATTAAGATTACCGGCCTGTGTCTCCCCCTCTCACCTGGCAGCACTAGCTAGTGGGACTTCAGAGAGTGACCATGAGCTCGGGTCATTCCCCGATCCCTGCCCAGCCACTCTGGTACCATGAGAGTCTGAGCAGGATTCTTAACCCTGCCAAGGCTCAGTTTCCTCATCTAGAGGTGAGCCAGCTCACATCCTTGGCGGGGCAGGTGAGAGATGAGCTGCATTATGCCTGGCTTGGCACCTGACTGGGGTCAGGCTCCTTCTGGGCCACCTGCATGCAGGGGTTCATGGCTGCATCCCCACCCTGCATGACCCAGGGTTACCCCAACCCTGCCGTTCCCTTGGTGGGCTGCGCCCCTGCCTCTCGCCACCCTCTGCCTGCAATACCTTTGCTACTGGTCATCTGACTGCCCACGTGCTGATGTGCCCAATTCTGTCTGCCCCATCCTAGCCCAGCAGGATGTCTTATTAGGGCCCTTCAGTCAGCCTGAGAACTCCCTGAGGGAGGGCCTGGGTCAGTGCCTGGAATGGAGCAGGTGGCCCTAAATGTTTGTTGAATGAATGAATAAATACACTCCAAATCTCTTGGTCTTTTCCACCTCTTGAATTTATCTTTCCATTTTTTTAGCTATACCTGGCTTAGCTTCCTCCCTGGTCCTGGGAAGTAGACCTTCCAATGATGTCTGCTCGTCCCCCCACATTCTGCTCCTTCAGCTCTGTTCCTTCCCCCAAGAGTCCACTGACCCTCTCCCTGGCCACTACACTGTCTCTGCTTATTCCCTCTCTTCTCTCCTCCCACCCCCGACCCTTCTCTCCACTGTGGGAACCTGTAAACCCCAGGGCTGTGCCCCATCCTCCCCCGCAATGTCTCATTCTCGATATGCAAAGGCCATGATGACTTTGGGTGACATTTAGGTGCTGCGGAGGCTCACGGTGGAAATTTCCTTCCGGCCCTCTGAATTCAGCCCTCCCTCCCCTCAGCCTGTTCTGAGCAGAACAGCTGGCCAGCTATCTCCTCCTTCTCCTCTAGGCTTCCCTGAGGTCCTGGAGTCAGGGCAACCAGGCTGGGGTGAGGATGGGAAATCAGACAGCTACCATGTCATCTGGGCACTCAGCAGATCCCTGTGGTAACAGCAGCTACAGTGACTAACATTTTTAAGGGGCTGTTGTATGTCAAGTGCCTTACATCTATTGCCTCAACTAATTCCTCACCAATTAACTAGCCAGGAAGTTCATGCCTGCAGAGGCTGGGTGGGAAGGTGGGGTACACCTGCTCCCTGAGATCCTTCCTGCCCTCTGCTTCATGTATGTGGGCCCACAGTGGCCAGATCTTCCACATCTGGCCCCACAGGAATCCAGATTTTTAGGGCGGAGGACAGTGGCTCATTCCTATAATCCTAGCACTCTGGGAGGCCGAGGTGGAAGGATTACTTGAACTCAGAAGTTCAAGACCAGCTTAAGCAAGAATGAGAACCTATTTCTACTAAAAATAGAAAAACTACCTGGAAGTTGTGATGGGTGCCTTTAGTCTCAGCTAGTTGGGAGGCTGAGGCAAGAGGATCACTTGAGCCCAAGAATTTGAGGTTGCTGTGAGCTACAACGCCATGGCACTCTACTTAGGGTGACAGAGTGAGACTGTCTCAAAAAAAAAAAAAAAAGGTCTATATTTTTATTATTTTTTTATTTTTGGAGACAAAGTCTCACTCTGTTGCCCTAGGTAGAATGTTGTGGCATCATCATAGCTCAGAACAACCTCAAATTCTTGGGCTTAAGCAATCCTCTTGCCTCAGCCTCCTGAGTAGCTGGGACTGTAGGCGCCTGCTACCACACCTGGGTAGTTTTTCTAATATTAGTAGAGATGGCGGTCTTGCTCTTGCTCAAGCTGGTCTGGAACTCCTAAGCTCAAGTAATCCATGTACCTCAGCATCCCAGAGTGCTAAGATTACAGGTATGAGCCACCACCCGGCATAATCCGGATTTTTAAATGTAAGCACCTGAATCTTAAATATTGGCAGCTGATTTACTTAAAAATACTGCTACCTTAAAAAAAAAAAATATATATATATATATATTTTTTAATATATGTGTGTATATATGTATATGCCTGGTGGCTGGTTTTTATCTATTCAGTGCTTGTCCCTGTTAAAGACACTAAGAACACAGTATAGAACAGTCAAAAAGCCCTGGTCCTGCCAGGCGCTGTGGCTCACACCTGTGATCCCAGCACTTGGAAGGCTGAGATGGGTGGTTTGCCTGAGCTCACAAGTTCAAGACCAGCCTGAGCAAGAGCGAGACCCCATCTCTAAAAACTAGTCAGGCATTATGGTGAGCATCTGTAGTCCTAGTTTCTTGGGAGGCTGAGGCAAGAGGATCACTTGAGCCCGAGAGTTTGAGGTTACCATGAGCTAAGATGCCATTGCACTCTACTGAGGGTGACTTTTTATCACACACAAAAAAGCCCTGGTCTTCCTGGGCTCAGGGTCTGGTGGGAGAGTCACAAGTAAGCATTCCAGGAGCTGGGGCCCCTGGAGATCACAGAAATGGGGAGAGACCCAGTAGTGATGGATGGAACAGGGTTGGGGGTAATTTCTCTAAGGAGGGAGGCCAGAGGGTTTCTTGGAGAAAATAGTCTTTGAGCTGAGGCCTAAATGACAGGAGGGTATAAGCCACTAGGGAAGAGATTTCCAAGCTGAGGAGCAGTATGTGCAAGGGCCCTGAGCCCTGGAGGGCTCAAGGAGCTGCAGAGAGGTGAGGGTGGCTGGACAGAAGCCAGGCAATATCTAGGAGCTGCAGGAGCAGAAGTGGGAGGAGGCAGGCTCTGAGGCATTCACTGTGGACTGGTGGAAAACAGACTTGAGAGGGGTGGGGTCAAAGCCAGGAGACAGGTGCATAATGTTTCTGCCAGTCCAGCTAGGAGTGGGTGGAGGCTTGCATGGGATGGTAACAGGGCGGTGGGGACTTTAGGTCATCTTTGAAGGTAATCAAGGCAGGAGTTGCAGATGGGTTGACTGTGGATTATGACAGAAAGATGAGTCCAAGGCTCTGGGCTCAAGAAGCTGGGTAGGCAGTGGCAAAGTGAACTGCTGTGAGGAGAGGCAGGTGGATGGAGATGGGCTGCAATCTGAGAATCAGGTTTGAAACCAGGTGGTGGCACTCCTAGAATCCCAGCTACTTAGGAGGCTGAGGTGGGAGGACTTCATGAGGCCAGGAGTTCAAGACCAGCTTGGCAACATAGCAAGATCTAATCCTTAAAAAAAAAAGACTTAAGTTTGAGATGTCTATAAGCATTCAAGCACAGGTGCCACACAGCTGTCCTACCTGGTTCATTGAGAGTGTCACTCTGTCTCCAGAAGCTGTGTGGGCTCCAGAGATGCAGTCAACAAGAAAAGTCACCTTTGCCTGCATGGAGGTGCACAGGGCCATTGTACCTATTTTATAGCTGGGCAGACGGAGGCTCTGGGAGGTCAAGTGACTTGGCTAAGACTGTGGAGGCAGGATTCAAACCCAGAATTGTCAGCCTGCAAACACAGCGTCCTGGCCTCGGTAACGAAGACAAACCACTCCCAACCCCATTCTGGAATCCTAAACTTAGAGAATCCTAGATGTGGCTCTCCGTGGAGGAAAAAGATTTGCTGAGAATAAAAACAATTTTAGGGTTTCACTTCCTTAAAGGAACAATTTCCAGGCCTTTGTGCATTGATCCCGTGGCACACAGATAATGTGCTGATGGCAGGGTTCTTGCCTGTTAGTAAGTTGGTGTGGTCAGGACAGCAGATGCCGTCCGGCAGTGTGAGAAAGTGATTCCTCTTCTGTGCTTGGCCGGTGTTCTGTGATGTGTACTTCCTGCCCTGCTCATCTCTCTGATTCTTTTTAGGGAGTATGTTTTGTTCCCGGAGCAGTCTCTTCTGCTTTACATAATAACATAACTGGTTCCTCCCATCTGTGGGTTGGTTTGGGCCCGGTAGATAGTAATACTTTTCTTATTTAAGGTTAAGTGACTTGCCCAAGGTCACATAGCAGAGCTGGGCTAGAATCTTGGTCTTTTGGCTCCTGGCTCGGTGTTCTCTCCCACTTCTTAATTTCCTTCTTGGGCTGTGAAGATACCCCCCAGTCTGAGACCCCTGGACTGACGTCCCTCCACCATCCCCCCACCTTGTGCTTAGCAGAGTCTTCTGGCAGCCACGGCACTCAGGTCAATGTCACCTGCATCGTGAATGTCTGCAGCAGCTCCAGCCACGGCTCACAGTGCTCCTCCCAAGCCAGCTCCATGACGGGAGACACAGATGCCAGCCCCTCGGCTTCCCCGAAAGACGAGCAGTTCCCCTTTTCCAAAGAGGAGTGTGCCTCTCAGACCCATCTGGAGACTCCAGAGACTCTGCTGCAGACCCCAGAAGAGAAGCCCATGCCCTTTGGTGTGCCTGACGCTGGAATGAAGCCCAGTTAACGAGGCCTGACCCCTGGCAGGGTGACCCTGCGATGGGGTCCTGGTCCTTCTAGGCCCCCACCCTCAGGACTCTATAACTCTTTCTAGGCCAAGTTTCTTTAGTGGCCCCCATTAGCCTCAGCATCCCTCTCACCTATGGGCTGAGGGATGAGACAGAGAAAGCCTCTGTGTCCCTCTCGAAAGGCTGGCCGGGTACCAAATGCAGGACAGCCTGGGGCGAGTCCTTGCCTCTCTGTGGCCTGCCTCCCAGCTGGACTGGCGAGCTTGGCTTCTGGAGCTCTTGATGTTTTCTTTTTGTTACCCCTGGGTTCTGACCTGACTCTGGCTTCCAGATAAACCTAGCATCCTCCCCTCTATGGGGTCTTCCTGGAAAAGAGGATGTTTGTATGAGTTATCCATCAAGACTGGATGGTGCTTCAGCCTGAATGCTGAGACTGCAGGACAGTCCCAGTAGGGCTGGGGCCGTGGAGGGTGGGCGGAAGGCCATCAGTCAGATGGTTCTGGGCGGGGAGCTGGTGGCAGCTGTATGGGGGAGGGAGGTTTCCTCTGGACTCTTAGAAAGCACCACCTTCAAATTCACTTCTGCTATCTTTCCTTTTTTAATTTTTTTTTTTTTACCACGGTGTGAAAATCTGATTCCCACTGGGACCAGTCAAGCAACCTTATTCAATGCTATGGTCTGGACAACACAACAAGCTTCTAACTGAAAATCTTCCAATTTTAACATGTAGCAAATTTTTAAAAAAGTAAGTAACATGCAGGCAAATAAGCCAACAGCAAATGAATCCAGACTCTGGGCGCCATGTACAGCCCTTACCCTGCTGTTGCACCCTCTGCCTTCATTCCAGCCCCTGCCAGGGTCCCAACCCTCATCCCTCCCTGTCTGGGGAGGTCCTCCAAGGCCACGCCTATCAGGGAATTTCTAGAACTGGAGATGACTAAAGCCTCATAGCCATCTCTCTCCTCCTACCTCAGCTTGAACCTTCCTCCTGCTTGGGGAGGAGTGTACTCCTCTCACCCCACCTTGTCCCCACTCCGTAGCCCTGGAGGGGCCTGCCAAGCCACTTTGGTGTGTGGCCACTGTGATCCTGCGTGGATGTGAGAAGCCAAGCGCCAAGACTGTGTCTGCCTGTGCCTGTGCTGTGTGCCGTGGGTCTGTGTGCCCCAGGTGGTCAGGCTGAATGGCCTGCCTCTAAGCAGCTAAACCTGACAATTTTGCCAATGCTCTCTTCCTGGTTAGAGAGTCAACCCACCTGCCTCCAAACATGTACCCAGAGCTTTGCAGAGGGTGAAAATGTAAGGCTGTGATCAGATTCTGCATCGTTCCAATTTTAGTATTATGTGCTGCCCAAGCAAGCACTTTGACCAGATTCTGGAAAGAAGGGAGATAAGGGACTCTCTGAGAGGCTGGTTCAGTCTCTGGTACTTGAATCCCATGTTGATAAATTCCACTGGACTTGAACTTGGCAGCTGAACTATTGGAGGGTGGAAGAGCCCTGCTGTTATCACACAGGCAAAGAGGTCTTCCCACCCTGGGATCAAGGTGGAATCGGACGGAGCGCCGCCAGGTCTGCTCGTGTTGGACCCTGCACTGTGATGGAGTGCGTCCGCCCCCTGGCGGGCTGTCCTGGGAAGACCTCAAGCTTCCTCGTGTCCCAGAACAGAGCCGGGCAGCGATGGATCATAAGGAGACTCTGCGTGTGGCCTCTGTTCCCCTACTTGTGTGGATGATTCCAAGACAGTGAGAGTTTGGACAGCATGCCTGCTTATAAATAAACCTTCTGTTTGTTTGTTTCAAGAGAATTAAATAGTTTGACTACACATGGTGATGCTTGATACACAAGCTTCATTCTCATCTGTAATTTTGTCTGATACCATTATTTAATGTAGATACAGTGCATAGGATATACCAGCAATCATCTTTGTAGCCACTAATTACATGATTTTCACCTTTAAATGGTGAACTTCAGGTCATAGCACTGAGGACAGCACAGTGGACAGGTGAACTGTCCACTGACACCAAGTTTTTTGAAGGCAATGGCTTCTCTACCCAAGCAGGTTGTAAATGCATTTCAAATAGAGCCTGGCATTGCCCTGAATGAATTGTACCTTCACACTGTTGGGGAAGTTTACCAAAATGACATTGGAGTAGACTAAGTTTACGTGGTACCTTTTTTTTCTTTTTGAGACAGAGTCTCAAGCTGCTGCCCTGGGTAGAGTGCTGTGATGTCATAGGTCACAGCAACCTCTAACTCAGGCACAAGTGATCTTGCCTCAGGTCCTCAGGTTTTTTTTTTTCCTATTTTTAGTAAAGATGGGGTCTCTCTTTTGCTCAGAAGTGTGAGCTTCTGAGCATGAATTTGTCTCAAACTCATGAACTCAAGCAATCCACCAACCTCGGCTGCCCAGAGTGTGAGGATTACAGGTATGAGCCACCGCACCCAGCCAGCACATTTTTTTTTTTAAGAGACAAGAGTCTCACTTTATTGCCCTAGGTAGAGTGCTGTGGTGTCATAGCTCACAGCAACTTCAAACTCTTGGGCTTAAGTGATTCTCTTGCCTCCACCTCCCAAGTAGCTGGGACTACAGGCACCTACCACAAACACCCGGCTATTTTTTTGTTGCAGTTGTTTAGCTGGTCTGGGCCAGTTTCGAACCCACCACCCTCGGTGTATGTGGCTGGTACGGTAACCACTTGTGCTACGGGCACTGAGCTGACATTTTATTTTAAAGACACGTTTTGTTCAGTGTCTTTAGTATTTAGCCATCAACAGTATGGGTGAAAAAAAATATCTAGAAAGGACCCTTTTTTTTTTTTT
>NW_003852462.1:8743774-8748477 GCF_000181295.1 Otolemur garnettii
CCCGGCTATTTTTTGGTTGCAGCCGTCATTGTTGTTTGGCAGGTCCGGGCTGGGGATTCGAACCCGCCACCTTAGGTGTATGTGGCTGGCGCTTAGCCGGTTGAGCTATAGGCGCTGAGCCTAGAAAGGACCCTTTGTTGGAATGCTTTACACTTTGCACCAAACAAACTAAAATAACCTGTTCTATAATTAGTCACAAATACAGCCCTCCAGTTTTGTCCCCCACTCCACACAAACTCCTATTGTCTAGGTCTCCACTGGCCCCCATGCTGCCAAATTCAGTGGTTCTCTCTGTCCTTGTCTTCCTTCACTGACCAGCACATTTGACCCTCATGATCAGTCCCCACTCCTTGGAACTCTTACTTCCCCTGGCTTGGGAGGGAGATACTCTTGGGTTCTCCTGCTACCTTAGGGGCTGTCCACCTTCTTACCTTGTCAGTAGCCCAGGGCCCTGACCCTGTGCCTCTTCTCCCTCTCTAACTCACAGATTTCACCCAGCCTCATGGCTTTATTATTATTATTATTTGAGACAGAACCTCAAGCTCTCACCCTGCAGAGTGTTGTGGCATCATAGCTCACAGCAACCTCCCAACTCCTGGGCTCAAGCGATTCTCCTGCCTCCGCTTCTCAAGTAGCTGGGACAACAGGTGCCTGCCACAACGCCCAGCTTTTTTTTTTTTTTTTTTTTTTTTGGTTGCAGCTGTCATTGTTGTTTGGCAGGCCCGGGATGGATTCGAACCCACCAGCTCAGGTGTATGCGGCTGGCGCCTTAGCAGCTTGAGCCACAGGCGCCGAGCTGGCTTTATTCTTCTTAAAAATTATTTTGTTTTTTTGGAGGCCATGTCTCTGTTACAGAGGCATGAGGGTGGTGGCATGATCATATCCCACTGCAATCTCAAGCTCCTGGGTTCAAGCAGTCCTCTTGCCTCAGTCCCCCAGTAGCTGGGACTACAAGCATACGCCACCATATCTGGCTGATTGTTCTGTTTTTTGCAAAGACAAGGTCTAGCTCTTGCTTGGGCGGGTCTCAAACTTCTGGCCTGGACACCGGTACCTGGCCCAACTTCTTGGATTTAAATATTTAAATAAGTAGTCCAGGTGTGGTGGCTCACCATAATCCTAGCACTCTGGGAGGCTAAGGCGGGTGGATTGCTTGAACCTAGGAGTTCCAGACCAGCTTGAACAAGAGCAGGACCCTGTCTATAAAAATATAAAAAAAAAATACCCCAAAACTAGCCAGGTGTGATGGTAGGTACCTGTAGTCCCAGCTACTCAGGAGGCTAAGGCAAAAGTTTGAGGTTGCTGTGAGCAGTGATGTAATAGCACTCCACCCAGGACGACAGAGTGAGACTCTGTCTTAAAAAAATAAAAAAATGAGTGATAAAGATAGCGCTCTGGTGATATTAATGTATGAAAACTGAGCTAAGCCAGAGTGTGTGTCATGGACACTGGAATGAGCCCCTTCTGGGGCAGGAATTGCCTCGTTGCTGGGGAGAAGAGGCCGCTGTCTTCTGTGTCCTTTGGTTTCTTCCTCTCCTAGACTTGGAGCGCCCACTAGTGCTGAGCCTGAGGGACCCAGCTGTGCCCGGATTCGGGGCTTGCTGCTCCCCGGAGCCCACTGCCTACCTGCAGAGACAGAAGAGGTACCGGAGTGAAGGGGTAAATTCAGAGCAACCGAGGATGGTCTGACATGGATCCAGTCAACCAGTGCCAGCTGCGGCCATCCCTCCTGCCGACTTCTTTCCTTCAACCAGGACCGAGCAAGTGGTTTGGCTGAGCCAGGCCCAACTGGGGTGGGGAGGGAACATTTTTTTGATTCCTCTTTGTCACTCTCTCAACCTTCTAGATAAGACTATTCCACACCCTTTCCTCTCTCCTCCAGCCTCCGCCCTCTGCCCCACCCTGCTTACTCATCACCATGACGGAGCACTCTGGTGGACTAGAAGCCTACCTGCCCAGGTGTGGGTCCTGGCTGCACCCCTTCCTGCTTTTGTGACCTCAGGCAATGAATGAACTTCTCTGTGCCTGGAGCTGTCCCGATCTGTAAAATCCCTGGGAGGGAGCGATCTCCTGAGTTACCATCTGCAAAATGCTTAGAACTGTACCACGCATGCAGCAACCTCTCATCCCGAAGTAGGAGGAAGGCTCAGGCAGTCAAAACATGTTAGCTGCTGTTTTCTTATGTGTCAGACAGGACAGACAAGGTCCCTGATGTGCTAGGAGGGACTGTGGAAAGAAATGCATGTAAGATATGCCCAATGGTGGGAGCATCAAGAAAAAAATAAAGCAATGTAAACAGGCAGAGAGGGCCTGAAGTGCCGCCAGTTTGCAAGGTGGGTTGAGGAAGCCAGCTCTGAGGCGCTGGCATTTGAGCAGACACCTTTGTGAGGGGAGGGGGGACAGCCTCTGGGACTATGGGATGTGAGGTTGGAGATGGTGGCCTCTGAAGTGTGGCATCAACATTGGGTGTTATTTTCAGTGTGGTGGGAGGGGTCTGAGCCGAGCTGGAAGCGTGGGAAGCACCATAGCCTTGCCTGGTCTAACAGTTGGGAAAGGAAGCTTGCGCAATTCCACCTCTGTAACCGCCCTAGGAGCTAGGCAGGGTACCCATTATCCCTGCTTTGCAGAGGAAGACACTGGCTGGCAGGGCTGGGTGCAATACTTATCTCAGGAGCAAGTAGACAGTCTGTTTACTATGGGAGGCTTCTGATAACCCGCTCATTGGAACTTCACAAGAAAGTCAAGGGAGCCAGGATTTATTTAAAGTGGAAGAGTTCTGTCTGAGCCTGGCCTTGAGCTCCACATTCAGAACTGACTAGAGCAGTGTGCCTAGAGGGGTTGAGCCAAGCCTAAAGGCCAGGTCTGCTTTAGGCCTGTCAGGATTTTGCCTGCGAACTTTAACCAGCTGCTTTTCCTCTCTGGAGCTCAGAATCTCCACCTGTAAGATGAGGAGGTTGGTCTCTGAGCTGTGCCCTGTTCTCTTGTCTTGTGTCCTGCAGGGTGACAGTACCACCCCTGCCCATGTTGTCTGCATTTTCTTTTTCTTTTCTTTTTTTTTTTTTTTGCAGTTTTTTGCTGGTCCTGGGTTTGAACCCGCCACCTCCAGTATATGGGGCTGACACCCTACTCCTTAAGCCACAGGCGCCACCCCCTTTTTCTTTCTTTCTTTCTTTCTTTTTTTTTTTTGAGATACAGTCTCACTTTATTGCCCTCAGTAGTGTGTTGTGGCGTAATAGCTCACAGCAACCTCAAACTACTGGGCTTAAGCAATTCTCTTGCCTCATCCTCCCATGTAGCTGGGACTATAGGTGTCCACCACAATGCCTGGCTATTTTTAGAGATGGGGTCTCCCTTTGGTTCAGGCTGGTCTCAAAACATGTGAGCTCAGGCAATCAATCCACCTGCCTCGGCCTCCCAGAGTGCTAGGATTGCAGGGGTGAACCATCATGCCCTGCCCTGTCTGCATTTTCTAAAGACACCAAGCACACGTGGCTGTTGAGCCCTTGAAACAGGGGCTAGTTGCAACTGAAAAGTGTAAAATACATCTCAGTGCAATATACTGAACATGGGAGACTTAGTGTAGCTTTACTGGCACTTTTCCTTGAGGCTGCATCAGAAGAATGAGGACAAGTGGTTTGAAGAGAAGGAATGGAAAGTTTATTAATTCGCCAGCAAATGAGCAGGTCGGCAGACTCCTTTCTTATTTATTTATTTATTTAGAGTCTCACTCTGTCGCTCTGGGTGGAGTGCCTTTGCATCATCATAGCTCACAGCAACCTCAAACTCTTAGGCTCAAACAGTCCTCTTGCTCAATCTCCCGAGTACCTGGACTCAAGCAATCTGTCCCTCTTGGCCTCCCAGAGTGCTAAGATTACAGGAATGAGTGAGTCACCCAACAGGCTCTAATCTTAAAGTAGCAACTCTTGCTTCCCTGCTTCTGAAGGGAAATACAACATTTTTATTTATTTATTCATTTTTGAGACAGAGTCTCACTATGTCGCCCTCGGTAGAATGCCGTGGCGTCACAGCTCACAGCAACCTCAAACTCCTGGGCTTAAGCAAATTCTCTTACCTCAGCCTCCCAATTATCTTGTCTCAGCTGGGACTACAGGTGCCCACCACAACACCTGGCTATTTTTTTTGTTGCAGTTGTCATTGTTGCTTAGCAGGCCAGGGCTGGGTTTGAACCTGCCAGCCCCAGTGTATGTGGCTGGCACCTTAACCACTGAGCTATGGGAGCTGAATCAATACAGCACTTCTTATTTTTTTTTTGAGACAGAGTCTCAAGCTGTGGGTTCCCTCTATAGACACAGTAAATTAGAACCCCTGGGGGCTGGGTCTTCTCCTTGAGGTCTTCCCTGGCCACCTATCTCAAATTGTATATCCCTCTTCCCTTTTTTACTTCTTCATATATATATATATGTGTGTATATATATATTTGAGACAGAGCTTCAAGCTTCAAGCTTCAAGCTAGGTAGAGTGCTGTGGCATCACAGCTCACAGCAACCTCAAATTCTTGGGCTTAAGCGATTCTCTTGCCTTAGCCTCCCAAGTAGCTGGGACTACAGGTGCCCGCCACAACACCTGGCTATTTTTGGTTGCAGTTTGGCGGGGGCTGGGTTTGAACCTGCCACCCTTGGCATATGGGGCTGGCGCCTACTCACTGAGCCACAGGCGCCGACCAAAAGGTATGATGCTTTTTG
>NW_003852462.1:8748497-8749773 GCF_000181295.1 Otolemur garnettii
GTGCTTTTGCAGCCATAAAAGAAGAAGAAAACCTACTCACTGAGCCACAGGCGCCGACCAAAAGGTATGATGCTTTTTGATTTTTTTTTTTTGCAGGTTTTTTTTTTTTTTGCCAGGGCTGGGTTTGAACCCGCCACCTCTGGCCTATGGGGCCGGTGCCCTACTCCTTTGAGCCACAGGTGCAGCTCCTCCTGGCTATTTTTTTGTTGTAGCAGGCCTGGGCTGGGTTTGAACCCACTAACTCTGGTTCATGGGGCTGACGCCCTACCTACTGAGCTATGGGTGCCGCCCTAGTTTTTCTTTTTGGCTTTTACAAATAAAGCTGCTGTAGGACATTCATGTATAAGTCCTGGTAGGGACATACTGCTTAATTTCTCTTGGCTAATACCTAGGTGTGGGATTGATGTGTGGTAAATTCAGATTTATAGGAAACTTGAAGTAACAAGGACTTTCAGTAATGCTGGTTGAATAAATGGTGCGTTTGCATTTTTAACAAATTTCCCAGGTACAGCCATGTGTCTGTACCAAATGATCTGGACTTTGAGATCTTTTGGCTCTGAAGGGCTGCCTGCCTTCCACCTTCCATCTGCGGAGTTTGGGGCTTTATTTTCAAACCTCAGCTCCTGAGGAGACCCAGCATAGAGATTCTAAGGGATTGATCTCAACTCACAGGAACCTAATCCTTACTTATGAGTGAGTCAGCGCGCACTTACCCTCATTAGCTTAGCATTATGAGGGTTGATAATAATAATAATAATTATTATTATGTTTTAGACAGAGCCTCAAGCTGTCACCCTGGGTAGAATGCCGTGGCATCACAGCTCACAGCAACCTCCGGCTCCTGGGCTTAAAGTTAGGGTGACCAGACATCCCGCTTTTGGCGGGACAGTCCTACTTTTCAACAATTTGTCCCTCATCCTGTGGCGTTTTAAAAAAGTCCTGATGTTTGGAAAGAATGCATGAACAGGTGGGAGAAAAAGAAGGGAATATACGGTTTTCGGTTGCCATGTGGCTATTTTGCCAGAATATGAGTTTTATATTATTTTTGTTAATTTTATAATGCTAAACTGTAATAATAACAAATAATTGCTGAAAAGTGATTATCGAGAACTGCTTATCAAAGTTTGCATTGTTGTCAGCCCCTGCCCTCCCCCCACCCACCCTGCCCATGTTGTCCTGCCTCACAGATGTTAAAATCTGGTCACCCTAGCTTAAGTGATTCTCTTGCCTCAGCCTTCCCAAGTAGCTGGGACTACAGGCACCCGCCACAACGCCC
>NW_003852462.1:8751494-8754468 GCF_000181295.1 Otolemur garnettii
GCTTGAGCCCAGGAGTTGGAGGTTGCTGTGAGCTGTGATGCCATGGCACTCTACCCAGGGTGACAGCTTGAGGCTCTGTCTCAAAAAACAAACAAACAAACAAACAGAACAAACCTGGCTTTGGCCAAACTGCAACAACAACAAAAAAGTACCAATTAGTAAATGTAAAATTACCTATGTGGCTCTGGTGTGTGACTTCCATTGCATTTCTGTTGGACGGCAGTGGTCTGGGGAAAAGCATCCTAAGTAGAAGGAATGGCAAATACAAAGGTCTTGAGGTGATAAGTGAAGGATGCTAGGGCAGGAAAGAGAGTGGCCAGACTGGGCCAGGAAGAGAGTGGGGGAGATATGAAGGGACCAAATCCAGTAGGACCATAGTGTTGGTTCTGTAAAGAGGTGTGTGTGTGTGTGTGTGTGTGTTTTAAGGCAGAGTCTTACTATGTCACCCTCAGTAGAGTGCCCTGGTGTTACATCTCACAGGAACCTGAAACTCTTGGGTCTTGCCTCAGCCTCCCACGTAGCTGGGACTACAGGCACCAGCCACAACCACCTGCTGTGAGGTGGGTTTTCTTGAAGGATGGTGAAGAAAAAGCAGGGAAAGTCAGTCTATCAATCCATGTGGCTGTTAAGCGGAGAATGAATTATGAGCAACCGAGATGGAAGGTCAGTTGCATCATTCTGTAGATGGAAATCAGGGCGTCGTAGGAGGAAGAATACTAACTTTCCATGCACTCCGAGCCAGAGTCGTTTGTGGCGTTGCCTCCCTTGGGACTCAGTTTTCCAGCCTGTAAAATAGGCCACAGCATCCGCGAACCCTAGTGAAGCCCGCAGCCCTGCAGTAGCGGCGGTCGGCGGCAGGGGGCGCCTCCTCGATGACTCGGCGCTCGACTGGCCAGGCGCTGGCGTGTCGCCCGCTCGATTAGTCGGGTCGGGGCGGTCCTGAGCGCCGCTGGTCTGCGCCATTGAGGAGCGGCGGAGAGGAAGCGCCGCGCAGTGCCGGGCTGAGGCAGGCGACTCCGGGCACCGACAGGTAGGTGCCAGGCGGCGCCCCGCTGGACGAAGGGCAGGGCCGAGGACCACGGGGCTGGCGCAGACCCGCGGTCACCTCTTGGGCTCCGCCTCCGACCTGGGGGCCCCGGCCCACCCTTAGCGCGGCGCTGGGGGCCCGGGACGCCAGCGTCCGGCCCACCATTTGAACTCCTCTGGGGAAACTCTCGGGCGTCCGTACTCTCTAAGGCTCCGAGCTTGTCGCTCTCCCGGGGACCCCTGGGTGTGAGACCTCGCGGGCACCCCAGGAACAGGGTCGGTGCTGACTGAGCCACGGAGACCCCGGCCTCCTTGTCCCGGGGAGTCAGAGCCCCCGCCAGACCCCGGGTCCGGTTCAGGGGTCCCAGCAGCCTGGCGCCCTGAGATTAAGGAGTGTCGGTCTGCGTTTGTCCGCCTGAACTTTGGTTTCAATGTGGGACCCTACTCTGAGAGCCCCCTACTTTACGCCTAAGAATGGGGGTCAATTTTCCAGAGTGTCTGAAGTACCCATTTAACCGGCCACCCGAGGTTACGCTCTGGGGTGGAGACATTAGGCCTAAAACCTGTCTTTACCACTTGCTCTCTAGGGTCTCACCCTGGCTGGCCGAGATCTTCCTCTCAGGTATGGGACCCTCGGTGCATTCTCTTCAGGGAATTAAGCAGGGTCTGTGTTGCTTGCAGAGGGGCTTAGGGTTCTGGGAGCACAGGGAGCGTCAGGAGGGCTGTGGGGTCATCGCCTTCTGGGCAATCCCTTTCCCGTGGAGCCGCTGAGTTGACATCCGCCCCCAGCTCCCTGTCTTGGTTCTCCTGTCTCAGAGCTCTCTGGTTTTGGCTGCGCTTGGCCTCATCCACCTCCAGAAGGGACGCCTGGTCCAGTAGCCAGTCCTTCCAATTCCAGGTTCTGGCCGCTCCTCGTGGGAGGGGCCTGGCTCAAGGTCATACCCGGCTGTCTGCCCGCTGGTGGGCTGAGCACGATCTCCGATCTCCGGTGTCACTTGCCCTACCGGGTTGGGGAGGTCAGGTGAGGGTTAGAGGCAGCTGTCAGAAGCCCTAATGGACTAGAATGTAAACACTTTGGGATTCTGGCCAGTCTGGCGGCCCTTCCTGCTACTAGATTCCTTAAGGGAATCCTTAAAGTGGCTTCAAGCCCAGTCTCAATGCTTAGCAGAGTTAATGGCTGCTTTCTCATTGGGGCCTTAATTTACTGACCAGGGCATTTTACAGTGTTAATCACTCATTTTTTAAAAAAAATCTGTGCCTCGCTTTCTTTTACCTTCAGGGAAAGTAGGGTAGAGCCTGAAGTTGTTTACAAATCTGACAGTTGTTTATCTTTTACTTGGAGAGCATTTGCAGTTGGCACTTCAGAGAGGGTTGGCATTTACCACTGAAATTAGTGGCAATAACTCCAAAAATAATGAGTACTCTGACTTTGGCACCATGCCTGAGTGTGTTTGGAGTTCACATAGTAAGACTAGACTAGTGAGTTTCACATTTTGTTTTCACATATTTTACTTGTTTAAAGTTACAATAGAGAAATGTTTCTTTTACTCAGACTGTTAAGCAGTTCTTATTTATTTCTTTTTCTTTCTTTTTTTCTTTTTTGTAGAGATAGACTTCCACTTTATCACCCTTGGTAGAGTGCTGTGGTGTCACAGCTCACAGCAGCCTCCAACTCCTGGGCTTAGGTGATCCTCCCGAGTAGTTGGGACTACAGGTGCCCGCCATAATGCCCAGCTGCAGTTTGGCAAGGGCCAGGCTCGAACATGCTATCCTCGGTATATGGGGCCAGCGCCCCATAAACTGAGCCACAGGTGCCACCCTATTTTTACTTTTTTTGAGACAGTCTCAAGTTGTCACCCTCAGTAGAGTGCTGTGGTGTCACAGCTCACAGCAACCTCAAACTCTTGGGCTTAAGCGATTCTCTTGCCTTAGCCTCCCAAGTAACTGG
>NW_003852462.1:8754668-8759030 GCF_000181295.1 Otolemur garnettii
GTTTGGCAGGCCCAGGCTGAATTTGAACCTGCCACCTTAGGTGTATGTGGCTGATGCCTTAGCCACTTGAGCCACAGGCACCGAGCCTTATTTTATTTTTTTTTAGAGACAGAGTTTTACTTTATCACCCTTGGTAGAGTGCTGTGGTGTCACAGCTCACAACAACCTCCAACTCCTGGGCTTAGGTGATTCTCTTGCCTCAGCCTCCCGAGTAGCTGGGAGTACACATGCCTGCCCCAATGTACAGCATTTTTTTGTTGCAATTTAGCCAGGGCTGGGTTTGAACCCTCCACCTTTGGTATATGGGGCTGGCACCCTACCCACTGAGCCACTAGTGCCACCTGTTATTTTTATTTTTTTAAAAAAACTACATCATAAGCCTTACCAAAGCAAAGCTTTCAAAGAATTAATCAAAAACTCAGATCTGTTTCTCTCCATGAATGAAAGACTTCTCCAATCAGAAGAAAAACCAGATTATAAGCAGTTTTTATTTTTATTTTTATTTTTTCCGATTTTTGGCTGGGGCTGGGTTTGAACCCGCCATCTCCGGCACATGGGGCTGGTGCCCTGCTCCTTTGATCCACAGGCGCCGCCCCAGCAGTTTTTATTTTTAAAAGAATTTGTTCTTGTAGTTTCTTCTTTGAACAAGAGTGCCCAATAATCCTTAGTACAGTCCTAGTTTTACATAACTGTAGCCTTAGAAACATATCTTTAGAAGGAAATTAGGCAAGAGTTTTACTCAATTCTATTTTTTTCTTCCTTAGGGGAGACAGAACAGGTATGAGAGAAATGCTGTTTTTTCCTATTGTCTCTGTTAACAAATAAAAGTAAATCTTGGGTGGCACCTGTGGCTCAGTGAGTAGGGCCCCAGCCCAATATACCGAGGGTGGCGGGTTCAAACCTGGCCCCTGCCAAACTGTAACAAGAAAATAGCCAGGTGTGTGGCAGGTGCCTGTATTCCCAGCTACTTGGGAGACTGAAGCAAGAGAATCACCTAAGCCCAAGAGCTGGAGGTTGATGTGAGCACTCTACTGAGGGTGACAAAGTGAGACTCTGTCTCTTAAAAAAACAAACAAAAAAAAGATAAATCTTGCCTGGAAGTACAAGATACTACTGATAAACGAAAGTCATTTTTTCTGAGAGATTGAGTTAACTCTTAAGGAGACTTTGTGTTTTGGGTTGTGGTTCAGTGGCAGCATTTCATTTGGGATGAACGTATCTTCTGGCACTAAGATGAAGCATTAGAGGTGAGGCAAAGTGTTTGGAAAGGACTCTGGAAGTAGGCTGGTTCCCTGTGGGATACATGTCACAGCAAATCTGCTGTGTCTGGCATATTGGCTGATATTAGCATGGGTGGATCACAGCAAGGTTTGGGGCTCACGGTTCTCATTGGGCTGTACTAGCTGAGCCATCTGAGAACACATTTAAGCTTCTGTGGTTCAGTTTCCCTCGTGTTAACTTTTTGTAATATTAAAATTAATATTTTCTTGGTAATATTGATAAACATCAGTTATTGTAACAGGTAGTAGGTATTGAATCTAAATACTGTAGCTGGAACCAGAGGATTTCTGGAGTTTGTAATTATTGACTGAGATTGTTCATTTTATCAGCATTATCCCGAAATGCAGTTCCAGGATGTAGAAGAATAGTGATAAAGCACTGCCTTCTCCCTCCATTTATATTCTTTTATGAATGATTCTCATGAATACATTTGCAAAATTTAATTGGGGCAGCCTTAATTAGGATCATTGGAGAATGTAAATTTCATTCATATAATCTCTGAGGGCATTTTTACCTTAATCTAGGGTAGGTTTTTTTTTGAGACAGAATTTTACTTTAATGCCCTGGGTAAAGTGCCCTGACCTCATCATAGCTCACAACAACCTCAAAATCCTGGGCTCAATCAATCCTCTTCCCTCAGCCTCCCAAGTAGCTGGGACTATAGGCAGCTGCCATGATGCCTGGCTAATTTTTCTATATTTAGTAGAGATGGAATCTCCTTTGCTCAGGCTGGTCTCATACTTCCTGAGCTCAAGGGATCCATTAGCTTGGCCTTCCAGTGCTATGATTAAGGTGTGGGGTGATTGAGGGGCTCATGCCTTTAATTCTAGCACTCTCAAAGGCCAAGGCAGGTGGATTGCCTGAGCTCATAGGTTCAAGACCAGCCTGAGCAAGAGGAGCAAGACCCCAGCTATTTTTAGAGATGCTATTTTTAGGGCTCTGGCCATATACACCAAAGCTGGTGGGTTCAAACCTGGCCTGGGCTAGCTAAACAATGACAGTTGCAGGCTAGGTGCTTCTAGCACAGTGGTTATGGCACCAGCCACATACAGTGAGGGTGGCGGGTTTGAACCTGGCCTGGGCCAGCTAAACAACTGCAACAAAAAAATAACTGGGCATTGTGGTGGGCACCTGTAGGTCCAGCTACTTGGGAGACTGAAGCAAGAGAATCACTTAAACCCAAGAGTTGGAAGTTGCTGTGAGCTGTGATGCAGCAGTACTCTACTGAGGGCAACATAGTGAGACTGTGTCTCAAAAAAAAAAAAAAATGACAATTACAACAACAACAACAACAAAAATAGCCAGGCGCTAATGGTGGGTTCCTATAGTCCCAGCTACTTGGGAGGCTGAGGCAAGAGAATTGCTTAGATCTAAGAGTTTGAGGGTGCTGTGAGCTGTGATGCGACAGTACTCTACTAGGGGCAAGAAAGTGAGATGCTGTCTCAAAAAATATATATATAAAAATAGAAATAAAATATTGGTGCATTGGGATAGGCATGTTGGCTCATGCCTCTAATCTTGGGAGTATCCCAGGAGGCCAAGGTGGAAGGATTGCTTGAGGTCAGGAGTTTAAGATCAGCCTGAGCAAGAGCAAGAGTGAGACCCCGTCTCTACTAGAAATAGAAAAGTTAGTTGGGAATTGTGGTAGGCATCTGTAGTCCCAGCTATTCTCGGGGCTGTGGCAGGAGGATTACTTGAGCCTATCAGTTTAAAGTTGCTGTGAACTAGGCTGGGCTAGAGGCCATGGCACTCTAGCCCAGGTGATAGAGCAAGCCTCTGTCTCAAAAAACTTTTTTTTGTACTTTGCATTTGTCTACTTTCAGGCAGGTAGGATAGAAAATCAGCTTAGAAAATCATCCAGTTTTTCTTTTGATTCCTATTTTTTTTTCTTTCATAGATTCTTCTGTGTGACCATGAGAGAGAGAAAAATGATCCATGATTTTTAAATACCTTTTCCTGAGGATATAGTCATGTTGGAAGGTCTTGTAGCCTGGGTTCTCAATACCTATTTGGGGAAATATGTCAATAACCTGAACACTGACCAGCTTTCAGTCGCACTTCTCAAAGGTGAGTACCTATATTTCTCTTTGGTAAAGTATTGCTTTGCAAGTGGCATTTCTGTTTTTTGTATAATTTATATTGTATCAAGAATCATAAAACCTGATCCCAAGGGTGGCGCCTGTGGCTCAAAAGGGTAGGGTGCTGGCTTCATATGCTGGAGGTGGTGAGTTCAAACCCAGCCTTGGCCAAAAACTGCAAAAAAATAAAAATAAAAAAACCCAACAAAATAAGAAAAAAAACAAAACCAAAAACCTGATGCCAAATGGCTTTGCAGTAAATATGTGTAAAAAGGTAATATATTTTCCCACATGACTCTGATAATTATTACCAGGTAACTTAAGTATGTAGCTATATTGCTGTAGAAGATTTTAAGGAACTTTTAAGTTTTTTTTTTTTTTTTTTTTTGAGACAGAGTCTCACTATGTGGCCATCGGTAGAGTGTAGTGCTGTGGCATCACAGCTTCTAGCAGCCTCAAACTCTTATTAGGCTTATGCAAGTCTCTTGGCTCAGCCTCCCAAGTAGCTGGGACTATAGGCGCCCGCCACAATGCCCGGCTATTTTTTTTGTTGTTGTTGTTGCAGTTGTTATCGTTGATCTTAGCTGGCCTGGGCTGGGTTGGAACCTGCCAGCCTCAGTGTATGTGGCCAGTGCCCTACCCACTGAGCTAATGGGGCTGCCCAAGCCTCAGTTTCTTTTTCTTTTTTTTGAGACAGAGTCTCAGTATGTTGCCCTTGGTAGAGTGTCATGGTGTCACAGCTCACAGCAACCTCAAACTCTTGGGCTTAAGTGATTCTCTTGCCTCAGCCTCCCAAGTATCTGGGACTATCGGCACCTGCCACAATGCGCGGCTGTTTTTTTGTTGTAGTTTTCTTTTTTTTTTTTTTGAGACAGAGCCTCAAGCTGTTCCCCTGGGTAGAGTGCCGTGGCATGACAGCTCACAGCAACCTCCAACTCCTGGGCTCAAGCGAGTCTCCTGCCTCTGCCTCCCAAGTAGCTGGGACCACAGGCGCCCGCCACAA
>NW_003852462.1:8759317-8763258 GCF_000181295.1 Otolemur garnettii
AAGCTCCTAGCTTTCTGGCATATAATAAACACCCAATAGCTCTTTTAAGATATATTACTGTTGGGTCCTCAATAAAACCTTTTCTTGGTTAGTAGTAAAAGACCTAAAACTTGAAACATTTTAGCTTTTACAGGTCAATGCTTGCTAAATGCATTTTCTTATTTGGCATGGGAATTGGAAAACTGCCTTTTCTCCTTTTCTGTGTTTAATTTTTTAATTTTTATTATGTTTTCCTTATTGTGCCTCTGAGTTATAAATCAGAGTGTATCTTTATACACTGGGCTTAAAAGACTCATGGCTTTTGTTTTAATATTGTACTTCTTAAACCCAGCTTTTCTGTGTTTTAATTTAAATTATCTTTGCTTAATTTAAAATGGAACCCTTTAACATATGTAGAGAAGGAAGATAAAGTTAGTCTGCAAGCTTGTAAAATTATAGCAAGTGGAAAGGAGAGGTCAAACCTAGTGAAAACCTCACCTTCCTGGGTATAAGTTTTGGCAAGTAGACCAGGACAGGTTAGTAGAAAAGGCAGTGATACAGATGTTTGCATAGTCTAAGAATAGAGTACCAGTGGTTCTCTTGTTCCTTGAAATGTGTTGCTTTCTACGTTTTTCTGACCTATCTAGACTAGTCAAACACTTGTGGCAGAAAAAGTCTGTGGAGTTATCCCAGTCACCTTCTCCACTCCCTTCTTTTCATTGGAAACAGAACTGAGTTCTTTCCTATTCCTTTTTCCTCCTGTTCTTAGGAGGGAGCTGCTAAGTGGAAAGCAAAAGTGGCCAGTCTGTCAGGGAAGAGATGTGTTCAGAGTGTGATAGTAATGTCCAGTTCACCTCTCTGGAATTAATGAATGAATTAATGAATTTTTGGTATCTGATCACTGAGTCTGTAATAATAACAGATTTCTAATCACAGACATTTAACATAGACTATATCTTATAACAGCAACTGTGTGTATATCCATCAGGTACCTTAAATTACGTATTTTTTTTTAGGAAACATTCTCAATCCCAGCACTTTGGGAGGCCAAGATGGGAGGATTGCTTGAGCCCAGGAGTTTGAGATCAGCTTGGGCAACATATTGAAACCCTCATTCCTACAAAAAATGAAAAAAATTAGCCAGGCATAGTGATGTGTGCCCCAGCTACTTGGGAGGTTAAGGCAGGAGGATGACTTGAGCCCAGGAATTTGAGGTTGGAGTAACCTGTGATGATGCCATTGTACTCTAGCCTGAGACACAGAGCAGGATCCTGTCTCAAAAACCAAACCAAATCAAATCAAACTGTTATTCTCTATGACTTTTTTTTTTTTTTTGCAGGTTTTTGGCTGGGGCTGGGTTTGAACCCGCCACCTCTGGCATATGGGGCCAGTGCCCTACTCCTTTGAGCCACAGGCGCCTCCCTTCTCTATGACTTTTAATGGACCAATGGAATTTAAGGAATATTTCTTTCCCAAATAGAAAAGTGCTTTTTCTTTCATAACTGGGGTTAGTACAGTACCCCACACTTACACATCCAAAGCACACTAAGCTGCTTTGCCAGGAAAATCTTGGGAGCATCTCAGTGTACTAAGAGGATGGCTTTGTGGACACTTATCTTGATAACACAGTTTACAGTGTTTGGATTTGTAGATATTTGTAGTTCTGGATGTGTTGGGAGATGCAAAGGAGACTGAAATACATTAGACCCTCTGTAAGTTGATCACCCAAAGGACTATACCTAACTGGTCAACCTACAGAAATGGTGAACATAAGGAACTAGGCCTGCTGTACTGATACGTAAATGTGGTGCATGTCCAGGCTATGAAAATTACGTCAACTTAAGGAGGTAGTCAGTGTAGGGAGATGGTCAACTATGGAAGTTCTACTGACAAGAGTATTCATTTTGTAGCCAGACATTTTTATTCCATTTACCAGTAACTTGGTCAAATTACTCAATTTCTTTATGCTTCAGTCTCCCTTGTTGTAAATTGGAGATAGTATTAACTATCTCTTGAAGTTCTAAGGACTAAAATTAATGTGTGTGAAAGAGCTCAGAGCTGTTCTTGGCATATAGTGGGCTCTCAGTCAATGTTATCATCGTTCATCTTCATGATCATCATATGGTTGGCTGGTGGGTTGAACTTCAAGGGTCGCTTGTGCTAAAAGTAATAAAATGCAAAGTAATATACAGGTAGTCGAAGGACAGAGATAGCGCTTATGTTAGGATTTCACTCATACAGTCATTTAAGAAACATTTACTGAACACCTGTTTTGGTGAAGACTGTGTTATAGAATAATACTAACAGGGGAGGCATAGATTATAAGAGCTCAAGTGCAGGGTTTTACCTGGTTTCTCCACTTACAGTCTGTCTGTGACTGGCAGTTTACCAAAGCTCTTCACCCTCTCTCTGTCTCCCACTTGGCTGCCTAAGATCAGACAGATATGATTTTTAAACAAATTTCTTATCTTCTAAGCCTGATTTTTCTCATTTCAGAAATTGAGAAACTAATAGTATTTCCTTGTTTTGTTGTGAGGATTAAATGAGATAGTGTATATGAAGTGTTTGGCACATAGTAAGACCTTGCTAAATGAAAGTTTCTGTTATTCTGCCTCCACCGCTCTAGTCCTTGTCCTTAGCTGTTAACCTGTTGGAGACGAGTTATATAGGAATACAAGGCAGTGTCCGTTCAGCTGTGCTGGGCATAATGCAGTGGAGCACAGAGGAGGAGAGCCATTCATTCTGTCTGTAGGACTCTGGGAAAGCTTTTGTGGGGGTAGCTTTTGAATCTTAATAGGATTTCAGTAGGTGGCACAGGGTAGTTAATCACATCCCAGGTAGATTGAAACCTCTGAGCAGAGATTGAAAACTTGTAGGGCATATTTGGAATGGTTTGAGACGTGAAGGTGGAGATATCCAGTGCCTTGTCAGGGAGTCCGGACTCCCTGTGGTCAGGAAATTTAGTGTAGGTCATACAAATGGGCTTGTGGGTCGCACTCTGACCTTTCATAGGTCTATTCTAAATATAAAACTTTCCCTCTAACTTCTTTTTTTGAGACAGAGTTTCACTTTGTCACCCTGGGTAGAGTGCTGTGGTGTCATAGCTCACAGCAACCTCAAACTGGGGGGCTCAAATGATTCTCTTGCGTCAGCCTCCCAAGAAGCTAGGATTATAGGTGCCTACCACAACACCCAGCTGTTTTTTAGAGACAGGGTCTTGCTCTTGCTCAGGCTGGTCTCTAACTTGTGAGCTTAAGCCATCCACCTGCCTTCGCCTCTCAGAGTGCTAGGATTACAGGTGTACACCACGGTGCCCAGCCAATCCTTTTTAATCTTCATTAATTACACACAGGTGCTCACTGTATTTGTTGGAGGGACAGTTCATGATATTGTTTTTAATTTTTAGGTGCTGTTGAATTAGAAAACTTGCCATTAAAGAAAGATGCCTTGAAAGAACTGGAGTTACCATTTGAAGTCAAAGCTGGTATGTAGAACTAAAAGAAAGGGAGGAAGTTTTTAAAATTTATTTTAATTTATTTTTAAATTCATATTAATATGAGGTATACACAATAGGTTACATTGTTTGTGTTTGTAAGTTGTGGTAGTATCCTTTACCTAACTTCTTGGGTACAACTTCCTAAGCTGTGGTACCTTTACCTAACTTCTGGGTGAAGGACACAACTACAACTCTGAAAGGGAGAAAGTTTTGAGTCTTTGGACATGAAACTGAGTTTTTACCTATTTGACCAGGGAGAAGGATAAGAAATGTCGGCTTGGCGCCTGTGGCTCAAGTGGCTAAGGCGCCAGCCATATACACCTAAGGTGGCGGGTTTGAATCCAGCCTAGGCCCGCCAAACAATAATGATAGCTGCAACCAAAAAATAGCTGGGCATTGTGGCGGGTGCCTGTGGTCCCAGCTACTTGGGAGGCTGAGGCAGGAGACTCACTTGAGCCCAGGAGTT
>NW_003852462.1:8763278-8771239 GCF_000181295.1 Otolemur garnettii
ACATAGTAAGACTGCCTCAAAAAAAAAAAAAAAAACCAGAAAACTTGGCCTCAGGTGGTAGTGTGTACCTGAATCAGGAGGATCTCTTAAGCCCAGAAGTTTGAGGTTGCAGTGAGCTATGATGATGCCACCGTACTCTGTTGGAGCAACAGAGAAATACTGGGTCTCAAGAAAAACTCAAAATAGTGTCTGACACACTTAGTGGATGTTAGTAGTTACAGGAATTCTGCCAGTAAGATTAAGTAAGGAAAGAAGAAATTGTTGCTGAATAAAAAATAGTCATTAATGAATGATCCTTATAAAATTAGCCCCATTCAGACATGTCTCATCATTCAATAGCTTGTTGATATCAGTCTTTCCCTTATTTTGGGTGTTTATATTATAATAAAATGCAAATATAATGCAAATTGATTTTTAGGTGAGATAAAATGGAAATCTTGCAAAAGATTGAGCCTTTCTTAGTCAATTTAAGTAATGAGTGAACTGCCAGAATCACATGCAGATACACTGACAGAAAGCCCCTCTGAAGCATTAGCATTGTGGATGTTTCCAAAAGAGTATTATTTGAATATGAAAGGATTTAGAGGCACTTAGGAAAAATTGATGAAGTTTTCTAATATTTTTACAAAAATGACCCTTTTTATGCTTTTTGCCTTTGTAAAAAAACCCTATTTTCTGCAAAAGGTAAGAACAAGAGAAATTTTATTTTGCTTATCATAGAACTATCAGAATGATATACATTCTCCTAGATTAATTTATGTGAAAATTGTACTTATGTGCTAATTATAATTAAACTTATTTGTTGTGAAAATTGGCATATGGTTTCAATTATAATATAAATTTATTTTCTTTTTTTAGATAAAATCTAAATTATTTCATTATTGTAAAATTTCTTTTTTTCTTTTTTGAGACATTATCTTGCTTGCTTTGTCGCCCTTGGTAGAGTGTCAAGTGGTGTCACAGCTCACAGCAACCTCAAACTCTTGGGCTCAAGTAATCCTCTTGCCTCAGCCTCCCAAGTAGCTGGGACTATAGGCGCCTGCCACAATGCCCGGTTATTTTTAAAGACGGGGTCTCAATCTTTCTTGCTCAGGCTGGTCTGGAACCCGTGAGCTCCGGCAATCCACCTGCCTTGGCCTCCTAGAGTACTAGGATTACAGGCTTCAGCCACTGCACCCGGCCTAAAATTTTCTTTTCTGTCTCCCTTCCTCTCCTTCCTCTCCTTCCTCTCCTTCCTCTCCTTCTCGCCTTTCCTCTTCTTTCTCTTTCATTTTTTTTTGAGATAAAAGTCTTGCTCTGTCACCCAGCTGGAGTGCCCTGGCCTCAGCCTAGCTCACAGCAATCTCAGACTCTTGTTCAGGCCGGTCTCAAACTCCTGAGCTTAGATGATCCTCCTGCCTTGGCCTCCCAGAGTGCTAGGATTGTGGGCATTAGCCACACTACCTTGCAATCATTATTGTAAAGTTTCTTAATTTGTTGCTGGATTACCTATTGGATCATTTGCTTTTGTCATTAAAAATGTATTTTTATACAT
Organism: Otolemur garnettii; assembly: GCF_000181295.1. NCBI lineage: Eukaryota > Metazoa > Chordata > Mammalia > Primates > Galagidae > Otolemur > Otolemur garnettii. Next base: position 8,764,813 of record NW_003852462.1, read on the forward strand.
AAAAATACAATATAAAAATACCATGATATTCTTTTATCTTAAATATAACAGATCTACCTCACTTAAATTCTAAATCTTAGAGGGTAATGATTATACCTTGGTAACATGGACTGTGTTTTATAAGTAGAGTATTACTTGAGTTATATAAGATCTTTGAGAGACCCATTAGGAGGGTTCATGTGTTCTTATCCTTATGAGTTATTCCCAGAATGTTGACTTGCCTCTTATAAATTGAACTAAAAGAAAGCTTGAATTCTAGGAGGCTTGGTGAGAAATGGAAGAATGCAGGAGATGAGTATCACTGTTAGTCCATTTTACACTACTATAAAGGAATATCTGAGGGTGGATGATTTATTTTAAAAAAAGAGGTTTCTTTGGTTCATGACTCTACACACTGTACAAGAAGCTTGGCATCAGGATCTGCTTTTGGTAAGGGCTTTAGGGAGCCTTCACTCAAGGTGGAAGGTGAAGGAGGAGCAGACTTGTCACAGTGTGAGAGAAGTGGGGCAGAGAAAGAGGGGGTTGTCAGCCAGCTCTTGGAACATTTACAAGAGGGGCTTTAACATAGGGAATCAGTGTAACCAGGTTCTTTGAATGAACCATCAGTGAATCCCCAACAACAACAACAAAAAACAGCCAGCTCTTGCATGAACTAAAAGAGTGAAAACTCGGGTGGCGCCTGTGACTCAAAAGGGCAGGGTGCTGGCCCCATATGCTGGAGGTGGCGGGTTCAAAGCCAGCCCCGGCCACAAAAAAAAAGAGTGAAAACTCAACTCATTTTTGTATGGAGGGCAGCAGGCCATTTATGAGAGATCTGTGCCAGTGATCCAGATACCTCCCACCAGGCCCCATCTCCAACACTGGGGATCAGATTTCAACATGAGATTTGGAGGGACCAAACATCCAAACCATATTTTCATTACACCAAGCCATGCTCGCTTGCTCGCGCGCTCTCTAGCTCTCTCTCTCTCTCTTTTTGAATTTTATGAAGCCATGCTCTCTTCAGCACAGGTTCTCAGGAAGAATCAGAATTCTGTATTGAGAAAGTGCTAATGCAGTGTTTCCTATGTTTTAGCTGGTGATGGGTGTGCTCAAGATTGGGTAAATTATAGGACTGATGACTCCGAAGGAGTACTTGTCAACCAGCCAATAAATAATTAATAGGAAATGAGTTTATGTCAACCTGCTAACATTTACTTCACATTTGCCAGAGCCTGTTGTCTGTTTTTTGAAATTAAAAAATAAATAGGAAAAGTGATGTATGTTCCTTAAGCAAAATGATAAATATACAGAAAAAGAGAATGATAAATATACAGAAAAGGGGAAAGAATTCAAAATGTTTACAGACATTTAATTTAACAAGACTTTCCTTCTCTTTCTAGGCTTCATTGGAAAAGTAACTCTTCAGATTCCCTTTTATCGCCCGCATGTGGACCCTTGGGTGATCTCCATATCCAGCCTTCATTTAATTGGAGCCCCAGAAAAAATACAGGATTTCAATGATGAAAAGGAGAAGCTGTTGGAGAGGGAACGCAAGAAAGCACTACTACAAGCCCTGGAGGAGAAATGGAAGGCAAGACAGAGGTCCTTTTGGTCGTAAGAGCAGTTGTGGTGACATGGGAGTCTGCTAACATTGGCTCTTTCCTTTGTAGAATGAACGCCAGCAGAAAGGGGAATCCTACTGGTATTCAGTTACTGCCTCAGTAGTTACGAGAATTGTGGAGAATATTGAAGTAAGTCCTGTTGACTTTTATAAAGTATTCATGTGAAAGGAATTCCTCAGGCTTAAATGTGTTTTGCTTCTTAGTTTCTGGTTTGTTTCTTGTGGGTTTAACTGATACAGAGTGTATATAAGGGCTTATTGCCCAGGGAAAACCTGAAAAGCAAGTCTTGTGGTCTATAGCAGACACAGGTTTTTCTTGCTTCAGCTGCTGTGCAGGCGAGTTTTTGTTTCTCTTGCATTTCACTTATTGCCCACATCATTGAAATCCTGTATTTTTTCTGGGGCTCCAATTAAGTGAAGGCTGGATATGGAGATCACCCAAGGGTCCACATGCGGGCGATAAAAGGGAATCTGAAGAGTTACTTTTCCAATGAAGCCTAGAAAGAGCACTTTGTATTTATTTCACTTATGTTGGAATCCCACTTGCTAAAGGATTTATTTTCCAAGCCGCCAGGTTACCTAAGCTTTGCTAGCTTGTATGGTTTCAGAGCAAATCACAACCCTCTCTGGTTTTCATTTCTTCATCTGTAAAATGAGAGGGTTTGGTTCTGTGGCTTATAGGTGATTACACACACACACAGAGTGAATTGTGAACAGCCCCATGAGTTATTTAAGCTCTCACTGATGTTTCTGGTTACAATTTGATGAATTACAGTGCTGGGGCTGTTGGCCATGTTTTCTGCTTTAATTACAATTTTGTTTTGTCCTCAACGCGATCAGGGTCCATACTCATTTTTATGAATGTCATGAAATTTGGTCCATATTTCTTAACCTCTAGGGTTTTCTTGCAGTTATAAAGTGACATAGGCCAAATGTGTTCAAGGTATGGCATGCCCCCCAAAAATATAGTCTGAGGTGGTTGGCTTCATGACTTTTATAACTTTGACAAAAAGATTGGTACATTGAGGTGACTGCTTTCAACTGTTTTTTTTCTTGTAGAGATGGGAGTCTTGCTATATTCCCCCGGCCGTTTTCAAATATACCTGGCCTCAAGCAGTTCTCCTGCCCCACCCTCGCAAAGTGCTGGGATTATAAGCATGAGCTACCACACCTGGTCAGGGTGACTGCTTTGATTCTATTTAAGGTGGCTATTTTATTAGCTGTCCTTGATTTTTAAAAACTTAGTCATTTTTTTTTTAGTTTTATAGCTTCTTTGAGATATCAGAAAGTTCACCCTTTTGAAATGTACAATTTAGTGGTTTTTAGTATATTTACAGAGTTGTGCTTTGATTAGCACTATAATTCCAGAAGATTTGCATCATTCCCAAAAGAAACCTATGTCCAGGCTGAGTATGGCAGCTCATGCCTATAATCCCAGCACACTGGGAGGGCAAGGTAGGAGGATTGCTTGAGACCGGCCTGGGCAACATAGGGACACCCCACCTATACAGAAATAAAAATTAGCTGGGTGTGGTGGTGTGTGTCTATAGTTCTAGCTACTTGGGAGGCTGAGCCAGGAGAATTGTTTGAGCCCAGGAGTTTGAGGTTTCAATGAGCTATATAACCACTGCCTGGGTGACAGAGGGAGACTGTCTCTTTAAAAAAAAAAACAACAAGAAGGCCACGCCGGTGGCAGGTTCAAACCTGGCCCTGGCCAAATTGCAACAAAAAAATAGCTGGGTGTTGTGGTGGGCCCCTATAGTAGTCTCAGCTACACGGAGGCTGGGATGAGAGAATTGCCTAAGCCCAGGAGTTGGAGGTTGCTGTGAGCTGTGTGACACCATGGCACTCTACTGAGGGCAATAAAGTAAGACTCTGTCTCTACAAAAAAACAAAAACAAAACCAGGAGAAAAAAGAGACCCATATCCACTTAGTAGTCACTGCCAGTTTCCCTTCCTCCACTCCTTGGCAACTCCTAATCTACTTTCTCTCAGGATTTGCATAATCTGGACATTTCATATAAATGTAATCATATAGTATACAGTCTGCTTTCACTTAGGGTAATGTTTCCAGGAGGCATCTGTGTAGTAGCATGTGTCAGTACTCCATTCCTTTTTATGATTAAATAATATATTCCATTGTATGGATTGTCAAAGGTAAAGCCTGACATTGGTTAAAGCAGTGAAAACAGATTTTATTCAGTAATTTTTGACAGCAGGGGAAAAAGCCAAGTTTCAATTTTGACTTTTGTGAAGACGGTTAGGTCTTTTAAAGAGATGATGAGGGTGTAGGGAAAAGAAGTGAGTGAGGACTCGAGTGAAAACTTTCCAAGTGTTGGTCAGTATGAATGTGATTAGGCTGGTGGTGATCAACATTGGGATTATATGGGGGCTGAGTGTGGTGGCTCATGCCTGTAATCCTAGCACTCTGGGAGGCCAGGTAGGTGGATTGCCTGAGCTCAGGAGTTTAAGACCAGCCTGAGCAAGAGTGAGACTCCCATCTCTTGAGCTATAGGTGCCGAGTCCAAGACTCCCGTCTCTTAAAAATAGCCGAGCACTGTGGTGGGCACCTGTAGTACCAGCTACTCAGGAGGGTGAGGCAAGAGAATTGCTTGAGCCCAGGAGTTTGAGGTTGCTGTGAGCTATGATGCCACGGCACTCTACCAAGGGTAACACTCTCAAAAAAAGAATAGTTAGGATTCTGTCCTTACCCAGAGACTGAGAGGCAGAGGCCCACCCCTTTCTGATGATTATAGTTCAAAGAAAAGGTTTTCAGGTCCTTGAGAAAGATACTCCTGAGAGATACAGGTTGAGCATCCCAAATCAGAAAATCGGAAATCCTGCGAAATCTTAACCTTTTTGAGTGCCTATATGATGATTGTGGATTTCAGGATTTCGGATTGGAAAGTATAATACAAATATCTCACAATCTAAAAAAATCTGAAATCTCAACACTTCTGGTCTCAAGTGTTTCAGATAAGAGATAATAAACCTGCACATGTACATCTCTCAGAGGAAGAATTTGCAATTGTAATTATAAATGGTCTTAAAAAAGGGAGACCAGGACCCTATTTTAAGTGTTGGCTTATAAAGCCTGAGTTTTTCCAAGTAGGAATTGAAAAGGAAAATTGTTTTTTTCCCAGGATCTTGCCTTGGGCTCTTGGAGGCCATGTTGAAGTATTACAGTTTGGTCACATCTCTTTTTCTTTTTCTTTTTTCTTTGAGACAGAGTCTCACTGGGTAGAGTGCCATGGTGTCATAGCTTACAGCAACATCAACTCTTGGCTTGGGCAGTCCTGCTGCCTCAGTTTCCCAAGTAGCTAAGCCTGTAGGTGCCTACCACCACACCTAACTAGTTTTTCTATATTTGGCAGACCTGGGGGTCTCACTGTTGCTTGGGGTAGTCTTGAACTCTTGAACTCAAGCAATTCTCCCACCTCAGTCTCCCAGAGTGATAGGATTACAGGAGTGGTGGCCTATTGCCTGACTTCTGATTATAGCCATGATAGTGGGTGTGAAGTGGTAATCTGATTTTGGTTTTGTTTTGCTTTTTTTTGGAGACAGTCTCACTACGTCACCCTCCGGAGAGTGCTGTGGCATCTCAGCTCACAGCAACCTCCAACTCCTGGGCATAAGCGATTCTCTTGCCTTAGCCTCCCAAGTAGCTGGGACTACAGGCGCCCACCATAATGTCCAACTATTTTTTTGTAGCACTTGTCGTTGTTGTTTAGCTGGCCTGGGCTAGGTTCAAACCCGCCGGTCTGGGTGTATGTGGCCAGGGCTATAACCACTGTGCTACGGGTGCCGAGCCTTGTTTTGCATTTTTATTTTTTTAGAAAGGGTTAGCTTTATTTTTAGTAAAGTTTTCAGCCTAAGATGGTCATTCCCATGGGCTGGAAACATGGTTCCGAGACACAAGCCATGCTTCAAGGGAGGAACAGAAGGAACAAGATGTTATACTGAGCTAGGTGATTAAATATTCACATTTATAGGAGTAGTCACGAATATTTATGAAGAGATTATGCTCCTGAGCAATGGGGCTTTTTGTTCTTTTATGGAGGGGTCTGTGTTTAAAAATGGCCACCTTCTATGTCAGAAAGGTGAAACCAGACACAAAAACAGTCTCTGTGCATGTGTAGACTGTTAAAACCACTTCACGGTTGGTGGTCCTTTATCAGGAATGAATGTTGGTGTGACTTCTAGGAAATAAAGCCTAGGGAGGGGTAAAGTGATGCATGTCTGCCTTCTTATCCTGTCATGGCTGGGAACTCAATTTTAAGGTTTCTGCGGAGTCCCCTTGGCTGAGAATGGTCAGTTCAGTAAATGGGGAAATGAGTTTTATGTTTAGTTCATAATGTAAATGGTGGTAGATGGTGGGAGTTTTATTTCTTACTGTTGGTGTTTATACATAAGCAAGAAGAGGAAGCTAGGATTATCCATGTGGTGATGGATTACACATCCGTATAAATTCATGCTTGGCTTAATATAGATGCATATAGTTACACAGAAACTGTAGTTATAGATACATGTACATGGGTTAGACATGTGACACAGGTTGGTGGAAACAGAGTCATCTGTCACTTAATGATATAGGGATATATTCTGAGAACTGCATCATTAGGATTTTTATTATTGGGTACATAAACAACAGAAATTAATTTTCTCATAGTTGTGGAGGCTGAAAGTCTAGGATCTGGGTGCCAGCCGGTGAGGTGCTGGTGAGGGCATTTGTTCTGCCTTCCAGAAGTCTGCCTTCTTTCTTTGTCCGAGGTGTGAGGAGGTGGGTGGGGAGAGAGAGGGGTTTGTGTTTTCTTTTTTTTTTTT
>NW_003852462.1:8772813-8781125 GCF_000181295.1 Otolemur garnettii
CAGCTCTGTTTTTGAGCTAAAACTAATCACAAGTGTTATTCATATGTAGTTTGTGATTATAACTCTCTCAAGAACTTGAAGAATACTGGATATGTGTGTGATGTGTTTGTGTAAAATGCCTGCTGTGGTTTATTTCAGTGGCTTGAGGTCAGTTTGACCCCTCTCTACTCATAGTATTTCATCTATAGCAGTTGTCAAAATATTTTCTTCTTTTTCTTCTTTGCAGTTAAAAATTCAAGATGTCCACTTACGCTTTGAAGATGGTATCACTAATCCTTCCCATCCCTTTGCATTTGGCATCTGCATTAAGAATGTGTCCATGCAAAATGCTGTAAATGAGCCTGTGAGTATGAAATAGGACTATAAACTAGGAGAAAGCAGTACGCTAGGGAATTTGGGGCTCTGGCTTTTGTCATTTTGTGTCGTGTAAATGGGATATCATTCTTTTCCACTAGTTTTGTGGTAGATATGCATGTCTCTTGTCTGTATGCAATGGGTCTAATGTGATGAAATAGAGAAATGGTTAATTTTCTCTGACCTTTGGTTCTATCACTTTTATACCTGAAGAAACCGAGTTGCGGAAAGGATTTCATCCTTGATTTTCTTCTCATGCTATAGGCACTCCCTGGGTAAACTCTTTCTGTTCCATAGTTTCACTGTTACCAGGAAATATTTGCTGCTGGCTTTCACATGTTGAACTCCATTCTCCATGTCTCTTTGACCTTCATATTCATGTTTTTATTTTAAAATACTGTGTTTTGCTGTGTGTAATGTACATTTTTTTTGCCCAGATTTTTGAGAGAAAAATAAGGATGCACATTATACAAAGGCAGTACTAATTTCATAGCACGTATATGTTTTTAATTCTTTTTTTTTTTTTTGAGACAGAGTCTCACTTTCTCACCCGTGGTAGAGTGCCATGGGGTCATAGCTCACAGAACCCTCAAACTCTTGGGCTTAAGTGATTCTCTTGCTTCAGCCTCCCAAGTAGCTGGGACTACAGGTTTCTGCCACAATGCCTGGCTATTTTTTGTTGCAGTTGTTGTTTAGGTGGCCAGAGCCACATTTGAACCCACCACTCTTGATATATGTGGTTGGTGCTGTAACCACTGGGCAATGGGTGCTGAGCTAATCCTGGCTATTTTTAGAGATGGGGTCTTGCTCTGACTCAGGCTGGTCTTGAACCTGTGAGCTCAGGCAATCTAACCACCTTGGCTTCCCAAGTGCAGGGATTATAGGCATGAGCCATCAAGTCCGGCCCTTGTTTTTAATTCTTTTATTTATGCTTATGTGTTAAAAGTTTAACTCTAGAAAGTAATAATGATATCCATATGCAAAATAATACCCTGAAAAATGGTAGTTGGTTTTGTTAAATTTATGACAGACTTACAATAAAAGCATTTTTGGCTGATGAAGAATGACATATTCTCATTGTACACTCTAGGCAGGAACTAGCAAAGCAGTTGATATTTTTATAAAAAGTCATTGGAAAATCCCTTGGAAAATGTTGACATGGATTTCATACATTGGAAGTTTTAAGCTAACAGTTATTAAATACGCTAAAGAGTGTGGCAGCAGAGCTGCGGAGAGATATTTTGGACCTCCTTGCACAGAGAGTGTCATCAGACTGTGGAAGCAACAGGAAAGAAACCTGCTTCAGATGCCAAGACAGAAGAAGGCAATGCAGGGAAACCTCCACTGACTGGAGCAGTGTCAAACTGACCAAGACCATACAAGAAGAGGGCAAAAGGATTGCACGAGAAGAAAGCATTGGTGATATTGCAGGACACCTAAATGGTGCTTTTAACTTTATGAAGAGAGAAGGCTTGAATGTAAGGACATGAACAGAACTTGCCCTAAAACGTTAGTCCAAGTTTTGGAATTTTTCTTTGAGACTGAGCCTTACTTTGTTGCCCTTCGTAGAGTGCCGTGGTGTCATAGATCACAGCAACCTCGAACTCTTGGACTTAAACGATTAATTCTCTTACCTCAGCCTCCCAAATAGCTGGGATTACAGGCGCCTGTCACAACATCCAGCTAGTTTTAGAGACAGGGTCTCGCTGTGGCTCAGGCTGGTCTTGAAATCATGAGCTCAAGTAATTTACCTATCGGCCTCCCGGAGTGCTAGGATTACAGGTGTGAGTTACCTCCCTTGCCTAAGTTTCAGAATTTCATCCTTTTTTTTTTCCCCTTTCTTTTGAGATACTCTGGATCCTGGGTAGGGTGTGATAGATGACACTATCACACTATCACAGGCCTTCTATGATGTATCACAGCTCACAGTAACCTCAAACTCCTGGGCTCAAGGGATCCTCTTGCCTCAGCCTCTCGAGCAGATGGGACTACAGGCACCCACCACAATGTTTGGCTATTATTATTTTTTTTTTTTGCAGTTTTTGGCCGGGGCTGGGTTTGAACCCGCTACCTCTGGCACATGGGGCCGGCGTTCTACTCCTTTGAGCCACAGGCGCCGGCCAGTGCTTGGCTCTTTTTAGAGATGAGGTCTTGCTCTTGCTCAGGCCTGTTTCAAACTCCTACACTCAAGAAATTCAGCCATCTTGACCTCCCAGAGTGCTAGGATTATAGGCATTAGCAACCATGCCTGGCCTGGAATTTCATTCTTACATTATCAGTCGTTGAAAGACTTAACAACTGTTCAAAAGGCTTACAACTTTAAGCTTGGCGTCTGTAGCACAGTGGTTATGGTGCCAGCCACATACCCTGAGGGTGGCAGGTTCAAACCTGGCCTGGGCTTGCTAAACAACAATGGCAACTGCAACAAAAAACAGCTGGGTGTTGTGGTGGGCGCTGGTAGTCTTAGCTACTTAGGAGGCTGAGGCAAGACAATCTCTTAAGCCCAAGAGTTTGAGGTTGCTGTGAGCTGTAATCCCACAGTACTCTATCAAGGGTGACATAGTGAGACTGTGTCTCAAAAAAAAGACTTACAACTTTGAGCTGTCTCAGATTGCCAATACAGATGAGGCCCCACTCACATTTGATGTGCCTTCCAACATGTCAAAGGAGCAAAGACCATGGCAGTTAAAACTAGTGGACACAAGAAAACACATTTCACTGTTGCTGTAGCCTGTAGTTCAGATGGGACAAAGAAAATACCACCTATGATCATCTTTAAAAGAAAAATGGTTCTGAAAGAAAAAATCCCAGGTGAAGTTAAATTGTCCACATGCATGAAGAAGGATGGATGAATGAAGAAGGCATGAAAATCTGGTTTAACAAAGAGTGGTCATGAAGGCCTGGAGGATTACTTAAAAAACCAGCTTTGCTTGTTTTTGATCACTTCAAAGCCCATGTTACACAAAATGCAAAAGCAATTTGCAGAGGACTTGAAAACCTAACTTGCTGTGATACCTGGTGAGCTAGCCAGCCAGCTGTAGCCTCCTGATGTGTCAGTGCACAAGCCCTGTAAGGCCCTAATAAAGACATAGTGGACGTTGTGGATGCAGTCAGCTGGTGATGATTTAACACTTGCAGAATCAAGAACGCGAATTTCATTGCCAGGTTTGTGGTTGGATCCTGAGAGTGTGGAATGGTATCACAGTATCAAGAAGGAAGTGTTTGTGAAATCATTTAAAAAATGCAGCATCAGCAATGCTATGATGGGACTGATGATGGTGAAATTTACCAGCTTGAGAAAAATGACTCTTCAGAAGACACTGGTAATATAGAAATCTAAGAAGGTAATACTTCTGATATTGAAAGTGAAGAAGAGCTCTTGGCCTTCTATGATGTATAAATTTTATAAGTCTGTTACTGGTACATAAAATTTCTTATACCTTGTATCTTGTTTTTTGTGATTGTTACATGAAATTTCTTGTACCATAATATGTTAAAAATTAAATGCTAAATTTCCTTTGTAAAACAAAAAAACCTAAATATAAGAATTTGAAGCTCGGCACCTGTGGCTCAAGTGGCCACATACACCTGAGCTGGCGGGTTCGAATCCAGCCCGGGCCCTCCAAACAGCAATGATAGCTGCAACCAAAAAATAGCTGGGCATTGTGGCAGGTGCCTGTAGTCCCAGGTACTTGGGAGGTGGAGGCAGGAGAATCGCTTGAGCCCAGGAGTTGGAGGTTGCTGTGAGCTGTGATGCCATGGCATTCTACCCAGGGCGATACCTTGAGGCTTTGTCTCAAAAAAAAAGGAAGAAGAATTTGAGCTAAAAAATTAAAAGAAAAGATTTTTTTTTCTGAATGTTTAGGTCAAAAATGTGGGTATGTATTATACACAGCAACATATGCTACTTATGGGATACCTTACATTACAGTATTCTAGGCTTCTCCCTTAAGATACTCCACTACTCTACACACTTCACACAGCACTTTTCACACAAGCAGTTCTCCATTAGACATCAACTGTGTGTCCAATAGTTTAACTCAACTCTGACACTAACTGGAGTTAGAGCAGACCCATAGGGTAAGGACTCAGTTCCATAAGACTGCCTGCCCCCCCTTTCAGTTGCCACTGGTAAGTCTCAGTTTGTGCCTTGTGTTTCCAACTACTGGCTATAAGCTACCTTCTCACAACCCAAGTTAGCATGATTCTTAGAACTTAGGGAAGCACTTCACTTACATGTAATCTACTCATTTATTATAAGGGATATTATGAAGGATACAGATGAACATCTGCATGAAGAAAAGTGTGCCACCCTGCAGTGTTTAGCAACCTGGAAACTTATCACATCTCATCGTTGAAAAGTTTTTACACAATTTAATATCTAGCCCACCATCCAGAGGTTCTTGGGTGTGTTTGGAAGTCCCAGACTTCTAATCATTTGATCTTTCAGATGACCAGCCCCATCCTGAGGCTGCCTAGGGGCCTCCCCCTAACTGAGATGTGGTCAAAAGCTAGCTCATAGTAACTAAATGTTTCTAAAATGTAACTTGATCCCATAAGCTTGTTAATGCCCCACACTCATAACTCATTTTCCTGGTACTTTGTAGGCAAAGCTCTGCTTTTCATACTGCCAAACTTCTGTTTCTAAAACTGGTACCTGCCTACATCAAAACTTTCAGTGGCTCCATGTCACTTAAAATATGAAATCCAGATGCCTTAGTGTGGCATAAACTTCCCTTTTCTACGTTTGTTTTCTAGGGTTGCCAAAACACATTGCCACCAATAGGATGGTTTAACACAACAGATATATATTCTCTAGTTTAGAGGCTCCAAGTCTGAAATGGAGGGGTTGGCAGGATTGGTTCCTTTTATAGACTCTGAGGGTAATACTCTCCTTTCTGCTCCTTTCTGCTTGCCTACTGATTGCTGGCAGGCATTGACATTCCCTGGCTTATAAATACATCATTCTAGTCTCTGCCTTTGTCTTCACATGGCCTTGCCCCCTATGTCCTTTTCTTTTTTTTTCTTGTGAGGACACCACTTATTAGATATGGGCTTACATCAATCCAGTATGGAAAAACTTTGCATCTGGAGAGACTCTACTATTGAATAAGATCACGTTCGTAGCTATTGGGCAGACAAGAACTTTGTGTGCAGGGGAGGACAATGTTCAACCCAGTGTACTTAGTAATATTCTAAGCTAATTTTCTCAACTCTTAACTAACTCCTCCAAATATGTGTTTATACACGTGTCAATACTGCTCCCTACCCCACATTTTGTGTTTTATTATACAAATGTAGTCACTGTCCCCTGAAGCTGTTAGGCCTTCCTTTTTTTGAGTCAGAGTCTCACTATGTTGCCCTTGGTAGAGTGTTGTGGCGTCACAGCTCACAGCAACCTCAAACTCTTGGGCTTTAGCCATTCTCTTGCCTTAGCCTCCCGAGTAGCTGGGACAACAGGTGCCTGCCACAACACCCCGTTATTTTTTGTTGCAATTGTCGTCGTTTAGCTGGCCCAGACTAGGTTCAAACCTGCCACCCTTGGTGTGTGTGGCTGGTGCCGTACCCACTGTGCTATGGGTGCTGAGCCAGCTATTAGGCCTTTTATATAGTTGGTTCCTTGTATTTGAAGATTTTACATCATGGATTCAACCAACCACAGACTGAAAACCCCCCAAACAATAATAAAAAAGTAACAATAAAAATAATAGAAATATATGTACGTGTGTGTGTGTGTGTGTATATATATATATATTTTTTTTTTTTTTTTGAGGCAGAGCCTCAAGCTATAGCACTGGGTAGAGTGCTGTGACATCACAGCTAACAGCAACCTCAAACTCCTGGGCTTAAGTGATTCTCTTGCCTTAGCCTCCCAAGTAGCTGGGACTACAGGTGCCCACCACAACGCCCAACTACTTTTTTGTTGCAGTTGTCATTGTTTTAGCTGGCCTGGGCTGGGTTTGAGCCTGCCCCCCTTGGAGTATGTGGCATGCGCCCTACCCACTGAGCTACAGGTGGTGCCCAAAAGTAATAGAATTTTTTTTTTTTGAGACAGAGCCTCAAGCTGTTCTCCTGGGTAGAGTGCCATGGCATCACAGCTCACAGCAACCTCCAACTCCTGGGCTCAAGCCTGTCTCCTGCCTCCACCTCCCAATTAGCTAGGACCACAGGTGCGCGCCACAACGCCTGGCTATTTTTTGGTTACAGCCATCATTGTTGTTTGGCGGGCCTGGGCTAGATTCGAACCTGCTACCTTAGGTGTATGTGGCTGGTGCCTTAACCACTTGAGCCACAGGCGCCGAGCCATAAAAACAAATAATAGAATTTTTAAAAAATTCAGTGTAACTATTTACAAAGCATTTACACTGTATTATGTATCATAGCTAATCAGGAGACACATGGAAGGATGTACATAGGTTGTATGCAAATACTGTGCCCTTTTATGTCAGGGACTTTGAACATCCTTGAAGTTTGGTGTTTGCAGGGTCCAGGAACCAGCCCCTCGAGGATACTGAGGGATGACTGGTTGGTTGACCCAATTCTTTTCCCTTACCTGACTTTTTGCCTGAGATTTTTACACTTACTTGCACAGTGACATTTTCGTTTTTTGTTTAATTATAATTTATTCTTCCTCTGCTTCCCTCTGTGTGATTAAAATTATTTGTTTACATGTTTGTTCCTCAGCTAGCTTTTGAACTCTGTAAGAGGAATACTGTATTTTAATTTGGTTTTGTATCCCCAGCACCTTGTTGCTTGATGCATGTTTCTTCACAAATGGTTTATTGAATGAATGAGTAAATTCATGCGTAAACAGTCATTGTATCTCTTTCCTTGTCTTACCTCAGGTACAGAAGCTAATGCGGAAAAAGCAATTAGACGTGGCAGAGTTTAGCATCTATTGGGATGTTGATTGCACTTTATTGGGAGATTTGCCTCAGGTGGATTTACAGGTATGATTCTGGCCTAGGGCATTACTGCAAGACACCAGTGAAGAAAAATGGTATAGGATCCCTGCCGTGTGGGCTTTGTCCCCTGCATCTCTGATACCCATTCCCATCTCCCTGTTCCTCCCTGGACATCCATTCTTAAGTGTGTGTTTGGTTGAGGTACTAGCTGTGTATTAACTTTGAACAATATGCAGTGTTTTGTGTATGTTTTAAATCTATATTAGAGTATTGGTTTCTTTTCTTCCTACTTAAATCTGTGTTTTTAACTTACTGCTATTTCTACTTCAGATTTATTGCTTCTGATTGCTACATATTACACATGTTTTACTGTATGTATGTAAAACAGTATAGTTATTTATTCTCTTAGCTACCATGTGCTGGGAATCTAAATTTTATTTTTTTTATTTTTACATCCTTTTATTAAAATAAATTAGATTATCTAAGACAAAGACTCTTTTGCCCAGGTTAGAGGTCATGGCATTAGCTTAGATCCCAGCAACCTCGAACTTCTGGGTTCAAGCAATTCTCCTGCCTCAGCCTCCCGAGTGCTGGGATTACAGGCACTCATCACTATGTCTGACAAGTTTTTCTGTTTTTAGTGTAGATGGATCTCACTCTTGCTCAGGCTGGTCTCAAACTCCTGAGCTCAAGAGATCCTCTTACTTCAGCCTCCCAGAGTGATAGAATTATAGCGTGAGCCACCATGCTTGTCTCAGTTTAATCTTTTTGCAAGAAATTGCAGGTGGGGCTGGGCACAGTGGCTTACGCCTATAATTGTAGCACTCTGGGAGGCCAAGGCAGGTAGATTGCCTGAGCTCACGGGTTCGAGACTAGCCTGAGCCAGAGCGAGACCCCCATCCCCCAAAATAGCTGGGCATTGTGCCGGGCGCCTATAGTCCCAACTACTTGGGAGGCTAGGTAAGAGAATCATTTGAACCCAAGAGTTTGAGGTTGCTGTGACCTATGGCCATGGTACTCTACCAGGGCTGACAAAGTGAGACTCTGTCTCAA
>NW_003852462.1:8781587-8782834 GCF_000181295.1 Otolemur garnettii
CTTGCCTCAGCCTCCCAAGTAGCTGGGACTACAGGCACCCGCCACAACGCCTGGCTATACTTTTGTTGCAGTTGTCATTGCTGTTTAGCTGGCTCAGGCCGCGTTTGAGGCTGCCAGCCTGTGTGTTTGTGGCTGGCACCCTACCCACTGAGCTCTGCCGCCTTGAGGCAAAGTCTTAAGCTGTTACCTGGGCAGAGTGTGGTGGTGTCATAGCTTACAGTAATCTTCAATTCTTGGACTCAAGCAATTCTCTTGCTTCAGTTTTTCTTTTTTTGTTTTTGAGATAGAGTCTCACTATGTTGTCCTGGGTAGAGTGCTGTGGCATCATGGCTCCACAGCAACCTCAAACTCTTGGGCTCAAGAGATTTTCTTGCCTCAGCCTCCCAAGTAGCTGGGACTACAGGTGCCCACCACAACCCCCAGCTATTTATAGAGTTGGGGTTCGCTCTAGCTCAGGCTGATATCAAGCTTGTGAGCTCAGGCAATCCACCTATCTCAGCCTCCTAGAGTACTGGGATTAGAGAGCTCAGCTCCTGGGTCTGGCCTTTCAGTTTTTCTACTTTTAGTAGAGACGGGGTGTCGCTTTTGCTTAGGCTGGTCTTGAACTTGTTGAGTTCAAGCAGTCCACCCGCCTCCCCCTCCCAGAGTGCTAGGATTACAGGTGCGAGGCCTGGCCTTAGAGGATGAGTTTTTGTTTTGCTAATTCCATGAATTGTGGCATCCACCCAGTAGAAGAGTGTATAGCTACAACAAATAAAGGTAAGTGTCTTTATGATGATTAAGTAATAGCCTCTTAGATATAGCATTAAGCTAAAAAATCTGAGGCAATGTGCTTATGTAGCATTTGTATATGAAAAGAGAAAATTTTAGATTTGCCTATGTTTAGAATGCCTCTGGGAGATATAAGAAACTGTTATCATTGGTTGTCTCTGGGGAAGGTAAGTGAGTGGCTGGGAGATGAAAGTAGGAAACAGATACTTTATCTTTTTTTGCTTATAAAATTTTATTACCTATTAAGAAATTTTAAGGCTCGGCGCCTGTGGCTCAAGCGGCTAAGGCGCCAGCCATGTACACCTAAGGTGGTGGGTTCGAATCCCCAGCTCGGGCCCACCAAACAACAATGATGGCTGCAACTAAAAAATGGCCAGGTGTTGTGGCAGGCGTCTGTGGTCCCAGCTACTTGGGAGGCTGACGCAGGAGACTCGCTTGAGCCCAGGAGTTGGAGGTTGCTGTGAGCTGTGATGCCA
>NW_003852462.1:8782906-8784314 GCF_000181295.1 Otolemur garnettii
AAGAAATTTTAAGTAAAAATTTAAAAATACTTGAGATCTTTGGAATCAAGTTTTGTGGTGTTTTTGTATTCTGATGTAATGTACTAAAGGATAGATAACGTACCAGCATTAACTTGACCCCAGAAACATTTGCTGTTACAGCATAGCCTATGGCTTAGGTTGACCATTTGTCATAAAACCCCAACATTATAAAAGAGTTACTACCAGAAGGAAAGCCAGACTGAGCAGAGCATGTGTTCCTGTGACCTGCAGGAGGCCATGGCTAGGAGCATGGAGAGTCGCAGTCATCACTACGTCCTGGAGCCTGTGTGTGCATCTGCTCTTTTGAAGAGAAACTGCTCCAAGGAACCTCTGCGGTCTCGGCACAGCCCTCGTATTGAATGTGATATTCAGCTGGAAACCATTCCCTTGAAGCTCTCTCAGGTACACTCTTTCTTCCCAGGGACTTATATTATCAGTGTCAGATTGGGATGAAAAAAGAATGTTGATAGAAATCTTGATATTTGACATGTGTCCTCAGTAGGAAAGAAAGCACATGTGAGACCACTTCCCTTTGGAGAAAAGTATTAGGGGTAAAACACACCATCTGTTATACAGTTCAATGGGATCAAACTCAGGTTAATTTTGATTTGCATTTTTAAGAGCTGAACAAATATGTAAGAGATAGAATAAATTAAATACTTTTTTTGGTGTTGAGAGAAAGAAATGCTGTCTGTTACTGATATTTTGATCCTGCAGTTCTCACTGGGTTTCAACTCAGTGGATTGACTAATACGAACTGTTCTTGTTAGATATTGGTCTTAATGAATAAAAGAACGATGTGTCCTAAACTAGTATCTCTTAACTTCTAATAAAAAGCTGCAATACCGGCAAATCATGGAATTCCTCAAGGAGCTGGAACGAAAGGAGAGGCAGGTGAAGTTCCGAAGGTGGAAACCCAAAGTGGCGGTATCCAAGAAGTAAGGACTTCTGAGTGTTGTGCGTGATGTGCCTCTTACGGCGTGTTCTTCTTAGGACATAGATCAGAAGTGTGCCTCACTGTCCTTCATCCGTCATTGGAGATAAATGTACCATTGTTTTTTCTGGCCCCTGAAAAGCCATTCCTGTTATTCATTATTGCTGCTATTCTTCTTCTTTTTTTTTTTTTGTAGAGACAGAGTCTCATTTTATGGCCCTCGGTAGAGTGATGTGGCATCACAGCTCACAGCAACCTCCAACTCCTGGGCTTAGGCGATTCTCTCACCTCAGCCTCCCAAGTAGCTGGGACTATAGGCGCCTGCCACAATTTCTGGCTATTTTTTTGTTGCAGTTTGGCTGGGGTCAGGTTTGAACGTGCCACCTTTGGTATATGGGGCCGGTGCCCTACCCACTGAGCCACAGGCGCCACCTTCTTTTTTTTTTTTGGAGA
>NW_003852462.1:8784395-8786889 GCF_000181295.1 Otolemur garnettii
AGCAATTCTCTTGCCTCAGCCTCCCAAGTAACTGGGAATACAAGTATCTACCACAACGCCTGGCTCCTTGGTAGTTATCTTAAGATGATATTAAATCGGCATCTGATTTTCTGTCAGTGGAGGGTACTGATACTGTGGGTAATTCAAACCAATTCAGTTCAGTTTTGTTGATACACAACTTAGGGATCTGTTAATTGATGTTGTCAGATTTACTTTCCCTACATGTTGGGTTTAGCTTAATAGTAAAATGAACTTGAAATGTTGACTACTGATGGCTGATGAGAAAAGATGTCTCAGAAGAGGAGTGGTGTTCTGTGGATTGTCCTAGATTGATAGCATTAGTTGCTTTGATTGTGAGCAGTAATTACATTGTTATGGACTATTTCAGCTGCCGAGAATGGTGGTATTTTGCTTTGAATGCTAACTTGTATGAGATCAGAGAGCAGAGGAAATGTTGTACCTGGGAGTTTATGTTGCATCGTGCCCGTGATGCTGTGTCTTACACTGACAAGTATTTCAACAAGTTAAAAGGAGGCTTACTGTCTGCAGAGGACAAGGTGAGTATACTGTTTCTTGTCTTTATCCAGAGCATAAGAGCGTTCTCTTAAAGGCTGAAGAAAATGGGATCTGTGAAGAAATGAAGTTCCTTGCCACAGGGCATAATTTTACAGGATAGAGTTGGTCTTACCACAGTGAGACCTTAGCCAGAAGCGTCCTACGCCCTCTGCTGACTGAAGAGAGCCAGGCCATGGGGTAGAAGGAAGAAGAGATGGCCATGGTCTCCCGGTGCCCTTGGGCCACACACCTCTTCCCTAGCTCTCTGTACAAGGCCTAGAGAGTCTTTTTCATGCAGTCAGTCACCTGTGCCTCTATGATCTTAATCCTAATTCTTTTCCTCTGAAGTCTGTAACTAATCTCTTTAAACTTTAATTTAGATTTTCTGCAATCCCAGTTGACTTGATTGACCTTGGGATTTTGGTGGTAGAGGCTAGGTGGGTAAGTAGGTGGTGAAGACAAGCTCATGTTTTAGTCACTGTAGACTAGAAATCCTTAGAACCACCATTCCTGGAGTCCACGCATGGGACCCCACCCCTTCTCTAGCAGGCTGCCTTTTGTCTCCTAGGGAAGGGGAGTAGGAATTGCTTTGCGCCTTGATTTGTTTAGGTTTTGTGAGCATCAGTTTTTGCAGTGGCTATTTAGACCATTTCCAAGATTTTGGCTCAGATGCTATCTCTTAACTATTTCTTTCGTAGACTTTTCCAAGCAAAAAGGAATATACTCTCCCTTAGCACCTACTGCATGGTAACAAAGGGCAGTTCTGAATCCCTAGGGGTTCTCACCTCTCCTGCCAGCACCCTGAGGCCATGGCCCACTCACTTTTAATTCCTTTTTTCAGTAGTGTCAGACAGTTATATACATAGGAATCCTATGAAAAGGAGGGGATAAACCAGTTTATTTTGAATGGTTTTCTTAAAGGTATAGGCAAAGACATGGAGAGAGGAAAAAATCTAAATTATAACTGAGATGAACAAGTAAACATGTATAAGCTCCTTTGTCTTAATATTAGGGTATAAGAAGCAGTTTAGGATAGCTAACTTCTTTATCTTGGTATATAACTGGCTACTATCCCTCTTTCCTAACTAGTATGAAATAAGTTAAAAATGACCGTATGCTTGCTGTAATCTTACACGAAGCATAAAGGAGCTGGTGTCTGCACACTGCTTTGCTCATATGAGCCAATGGCTGTGCAGGCCCTCTGGGACCTGCATCAGTGCTGTGGGATTGCAGCAGCGCATGTGCTTCAGTGACCCATTTAAAACCAAGTGCTGCTGTATTCTGCTTCCCCTCTAGTCACTGTTAGTCCCAGATACCATGAGACTTGTGAGTGATATTTTTGAGACCAAGTTAAACCTATTGGATGATATGGAAAAGCTGTTTAAAACAGAAACAGCAATCACAGAACTATTTATTTCATTACTTGGCCCTCATTGGAAATGGTAGGGGTTCAGATAGTTCTTTTGCTGTACCTGTAGTGGTTTTAAAGGGTGTCCAGGCTTGGCGCCTGTAGCTCAATCATCGAGGGTGCCAGCCACATACACTAGCTGGTGGGTTCGAATCCAGCCCAGGCCCACCAAACAATAATGACAACTGCAATCAAATAGCTGAATGTTGTGGTGGGTGCCTGTAGTCCCAGCTGCTTGGGAGGCTGAGGCAAGAGAATCGCTTAAGCCCAAGAGTTTGAGGTTGCTGTGAGCTGTGACGCTATGGTACTCTACCCAGGGTGACAGCTTTAGACTCTGTCTCAAAAGAAAAACTGGTGTCCATTGTTTCTGGACCTATAATATCTGTTTTTTGTTTGTTCGTTTTTGTTTTCACCAAAACAGGAAGAAATGTGTCGGATTGAAGAGGAACAGAGCTTTGAGGAGTTGAAGATTTTGCGTGAACTGGTTCGTGATCGATTTCACAAACAAGAAGAACTAGCAGAGGTGAGAAA
>NW_003852462.1:8787960-8794764 GCF_000181295.1 Otolemur garnettii
TGTCTGGACAGGGCAAATATAAACTATTTTGCCAAATTGCACAGTGCTACTTTATACTGTACTTTATCATGAATCTTATCCTTCCTGGTTTGATAATAAGTAGATAAGAGCTCTTATAAGACAGTTAGGGTTGTTTTAAATTAGGGAGTAAATTGTTCACCAATTGTAAATTTGGAGCTCTTCTTAAAAAAGGGAAAAGTAGTTAAATAACATCATCATAACTGTGGTTAGTATGCCTGCTTGTGCTTTTTATATTCTGCTGTGTTTTTTCATGTTTTTTTCTTGCTTATTATTTAGACACCGAGGAGTTTTTTGATCCAACTGCAGATGCCTCATGTATGAACACGTACACAAAGCGAGATCATGTCTTTGCCAAGTTGAATTTGCAGTTGCAGCGAGGTACAGTGACCCTGCTACACAAGGAGCAAGGCACTCCGCAAATGAGTGAAAGTGCTTTCATGCAGCTCGAGTTTTCAGGTACTGCCCAGGAGAACTACCTGCTTCTGTTTCCTCTCTGTGTTCTGTTGATTCTCATTATTTGTAGTAGTTACAGAAAGTCAGCTGCAAAAATTGAATTAGCTAATACAGAATTATTGCTTCTAGGGAAATAGAGCATTAGGTTCATTTGAGCCTCTAATCATACATTTGTTGACTGATTAATACTTAACCTTGTTTTTTAATATGTGTCTATGGGTAAAATTATTTAATATATACATGTATGTATACAGTAGGTATATACATAAACACATGCACAAATTATCCTTTGTGATAGTTTGATTTACGATTTTTTTTGCTTCACACTGTTCTCTGAATTTTGATCTTTTCCTGGGCTGGCAGTAATCAGTTTGGTGCTCTTCTTGTGATGCTGAGCAGAGGCAGTGGAAGTGAGAGTGGCTTCCAGTCAGCCCCTTGATCACAGTATTTTACAGTCGGTGGCTTTAAGGTGAAGCCAGTGCTCATTTACCACTTTGAAAATCCTAGGACCTAAGAAATTGGCACAGCTACCCCAAACTTCAACAACTGTCAACCTGATCTTTCAGCAGCCATTAACACCAACAAAAAGATTATGATTCCTGAAGGTTTAAGTGATTGTTAGCAGTTTTTAGCAATAAAATATTTTAATGTAAAGGTATGTATGGTATTGTTTTAGATATAATGCTATTGCACACTCAAAAGATTACAGTGTAGTTTACAAGTAACTTTTGTATACACCAGGAAGCAAAAAAATTCATGCGACTTGTTTTATTGCAATATTCACTTTCTTGTGGTGATCTGGAACTAAACCTGCAATATCACCAAGGCGTGCCTGTAGATAGATAGGGATTCTCATTTGAAGGAAGAGTAGTTTATGATATCTAATCTCTGTATCTGATATTTTTGAAAGCATTTCAAGCTTTCATGGCATTGTATCAACTCTTACACGTTTGTCTACATTTGTTTTTCATAGATGTAAAACTTCTGGCAGAATCTCTTCCTCGAAGAAATTCCTCCCTGCTTTTAGTCCGACTGGGTGGACTATTTCTTCGCGATCTGGCTACAGAAGGAACTATGTTTCCTCTTCTGGTCTTTCCTAATCCGGTATGTACAACAATGGGTTGGCTAATCCATCTAGGGTATTGGTGAATTGTGGTCTGTTTTAAGCAAACAATAAGTAATATTAACCTGATTTATTTTGACATTGAGTCATCTTGAGACAGATAGGCTGGGGTTAAAAAGTTTTTTGAATTTGTTAGAAAATGTTCGTAAGATTTATGGCTGTACCTTGTTCCACTCGTGTTGTAGCCACCATGGTATAATTTGCTTTGATTTGGAAGAAAATGCCATAATCACCACTGTTTCTTGCATTTATTGGTCAATGTTTGAATTTCTTCTGTATTTGACAGTCATTTTCATGCATTCCGACCCACAGTCAATAATAAGAAATGTCATCTTTTCAGGGCACTAAAAGGAAATCATCTCAAGTTTTCTTTATAGTACTTTTTTTTTTTTTTTGTGACAGTCTTACTATGTCACCCTCAGTAGAGTGCTGTGGTGTCACAGCTCACAACAACCTCAAATTCTTGGGCTTAAGTGATTCTCTTGCCTCAATCTCCCAAGTAGCTGGGACTAAAGGCACCTGCCAACACCTGGCTATTTTTTGGTTGTAGTTGTCATTGTTGTTTGGCAGGCTCAGGCTGGGTTCGAACTCGCCAGCTCTGGTGTATATGGCTGTTGCTCTAGCTGCTGAGCTATAGGTGCCGAGCCTTTTTTTTTCTGAGACAGAGTCTCGCTATGTTGCCTTCAGTAGAGTACTTTGGTGTTACAGCTAATAGCAACTTCAAATTCCTGGGCTTAAGCGATTCTCTTGCCTCAGCTTCCCAAGTAGCTGGGAATACAGGCGCCCACCACAATGCCCAGCTATTTTTTTCATTGCCATTGTCGTTGTTTTTAGCTGTTCAGGGCTGGGTTCGAACCCACCAGCCTCAGTGCATGTGGCAGGTGCCCTACCCACTGAGCTATGGGTGCTGCCTCTATATAGTAATTTTTACATACAACAACATACTGCATTAATGATGAGATCTTTGTCTTAGGAAGCTGGCAACATATGGTCCAAATAATTGAATATTTAGCCATTTATTTTATCCATACTTTTTTTTTTTTTTTGCAGTTTTTGGCCGGGGCTGGGTTTGAACCTTCCACTTCTGGCATGTGGAGCCAGCGCCCTACTCTTTTGGCCACAGACACCACCCCCTAATTTACCCATACTTTTTTTCTTTGTTTGAGACAGAGTCTCACTTTGTTGCCCTTGGCAGAATGCTGTGGCATCACAGCTCACAGCAACCTCCAGCTCTTGGGCTTAAGTGATTCTCTTGCCTCAGCCTCCCGAGTAGTACCAAGTATCACTATAGGTGCCCGCCACAACGCCCAGCTATCATTTTGTTGCAGTTTGGCTGGGGCCGGGTTCAAACCTGCCACCTTCAGTATATGGGGCTGGCACCCTAACTCACTGAGCCATAGGCACCTCCTTATCCATACTTTTTTTATGGAAGAGATGAGGGAAAGGTTGTGGGGACAGCAGTCTGAAAATTTGGAAAGTTAGACATGTTTGTTATTCATTTCACAATCATTAATTAAACATGCTGAGTACAAAGTAGCACACTGTAAATACAAAGAAACAGACATGTTCTTACCAGATTGGGAAAAAGGCACAAAACTGAACAAGTCTGCAAGTGCTCAGTGATCTGATGTGCAGTGAGTTTTGATTCAGTTGTGCTAAGTGAGAATAAGCCTAAAAAGATACAGTGAATTGCCTCTTCTTACCCAGACATTTATGCATTTTTTTCTGCTTTGTGTTTAATAGCAAAAAGAAGTTGGCAGAGTCTCTCAATCTTTTGGCCTTCAAACCATGTCTGCAGACAGCAGTGATCATTACCCAGGTAATTTGTTGTATGTTCTTCAAACAAGTTCTTCAAGTTACTGTTATTATAGATCAGTAGTCTTTGATGAATAGTAAAAGAGGGTGGGCGGCGCCTGTGACTCAGTGGGTAGGGCGCTGGCCCCATATACCAAGGGTGGCGGGTTCAAACCCAGCCTTGGCCAAACTGCAACAAAAAAATAGCCTGTGGCAGGCGCCTGTAATTCCAGCTACTTGGGAGAGTGAGGCAAGAGAGTGTGGCACTCTACTGAGGGTGACAAAGTGGGACTTTGTCTCTAAAAAAAAAAGTAAAAGAGGAAATGCTTCCTATGTTGCTCTTGGTAGAGTGGGGTGATGTCATAGCTCACAGCAACCTCCAACTCTTGGGCTTAAGTGATTCTCTTGCCTCAGTCTCCCGTGTAGCTGGGACTACAGGCGCCTGGCTGTTTTTTCGTTGCAGTTGTCATTGATGGTTAGCTGACCCAGACTAGGCTTGAACCTGCCAGCCTCGGTGCTGGCGTCATAACCACTGTGCTGTGGGCACTGAGCCCGTGCTTTCTGCTTTGTACATGGTGCTTTGCTGTGTGGATCTGCATTGGACTTAGAGACAGCTTAGTGCTCTCTCTGTGGAATTGTGAACCTGGGGCTTAGCGGGGCAGCTTTGCAGGGCCTCCAGATCCTTTGCCGGGTATCGATACCACTGTAAGAGCCAATACAATAGCCCAGCCTTTACTGCTGAAAATTAAAGAGTCAGTTCTTAATAGGCTCTATTTGAAAGATGTGTATAAAAATATGTATAAACTAATTGGAAAATAATTTAGAAAATGCCTTTTTTTCCTAGAATTCCTATGTTTGTGAACAGTAAGATAATTGTTTCTGCTGTGTTTGATTTTCTTTCTCCTGTTCTTTTGTTTAGCTGCAGACCCAGATAATCCTGTTTTTGAGATGCTGTATGAGAGAAATCCAGCACACAGCCATTTTGAGAGGCGGCTCAACGTTAGCACGAGGCCCTTGAACATCATATACAATCCTCAGGCTATCAAGAAAGTAGCAGACTTTTTCTACAAGGGAAAGGTTCATACCTCAGGTTAACTTTTTCGTTTGTTTGATCTTATGTTGCTTTAAAAAAAAATCTTATTATTTCTAGTGTTTTAGACAAAAGTTGTTACACATTTAAATGACCTGAAAATGGTAGAAAAGGCCTGCAGAGTAAGAGGCTAGGGTTGTCCTGTCCTGTTGTTAAATCATGGTAGATGTCCATGGACTTTTTCCCAGTATCCTTAACTATTTTCTCTGTATTTGGAATGTGTTTTTGTATTTCCCATTCCATTAAAATGGTGGTTTCCTTGGTACCCAGAAGATTTTAGAACAGTGAACTGAGGAGAAATGTTCAAGAATTTCCTCTAGGTGACAGGATCAGTGGTCTCTTTCAGTTGCTTGATGCAGCATTAAATACTGCAAAGCTCTAAATATCATGATTTTATTTATGCCTCCCTTTGTTCCCAAGAAAGATTTGAGATAGTTGGTGCAAAAACACTCCTATTGACAGGGAAATTTATAAAACAATAGTGTTTTCTTATGTGTGTCCCCTCCCTCCTCCATTATTACAATGAAGATGTTTTAGATTTTAATCTAGTTTTTGGGTCTTTTCATGTAAACAGTAGCCATAAATGCCATGGTTTCATTGCTCAGTCACTGATAAAATATAGAAGTCATTTCCTTCTAAATTCCATTTGTTCTTTCAATACAGTGTCCTGCTTTTTAAGATTTTTTTTTTTTTTAAGAGACAGAATCTCACTTTATCACCCTTGGTAGAGTGCCGCTGTCACACAGCTCACAGCTCTCTTGCCTCAGGCTCCTGAGTAGCTGGGACTATGGGAGCCTGCCACAACACCTGGCTATTTTTTTGTTTCAGTTTGCCCGGAGCCGGGTTTGGACCCTCCACCCTCAGTACATGGGGCTAACACCCTACCCACTGATAATAGTGTATGGAATCTTTCAGAAAATGGTTTAAGAGATTCTGGTAACTTAGGTACCATTCTTTCATGTGTCTCCTTTGCTCTGATGGCTGTCCACTAGTCCATTAGCCATCTTTGCTTCATTCCTATTGATCCTGGGTTTTTTTTTTTTTTTTTTTCCTTTAGAAGATGGGGTCTTGCTCTGTCACTCAAGCTGGAGTGTAGTAACTCAATCATCACTCATTACAGCTTCAAAATCCTGGGCTTGGGGAGACCTCCCACCTCAGCCGCCTGGGTAACTGGGACTACTGGTACATACCACCATGCCCAGCTAATTTAACAAAAAAATTTTTTTAGAGGTGGGATCTTGCAACATTGCCCAGGCTGGTCTCGAACTCCTAGCCTCAGTGATCCTCCCACCTTGGCCCCTTGGCCCCTTGGCCCCTTGACCTTCCAAAGTGCTGGGATCATAGGTGTTAGCTGTTGTGCCTGGCCTTAACCCTCATTATGCCAGGTTATGTTGTAGTGAGGAATTGTTGTTACTGATTGTTTTTTACCTTTGGTGGAATTCTTGGTGAGACTAGACATCATAGCAGTTGTATTCACCCAGCCATTTGGAATTCTGATTTCTGTATATTTCTTACCTTGCAGGTTTTGGTTATCAGTCTGAACTTGAGTTGAGAGTGGCTGAAGCTGCCCGAAGACAGTATAACAAACTGAAGATGCAGACTAAGGCAGAAATCCGGCAAACTCTTGACCGTTTGCTAGTGGGTGATTTCATTGTAAGTGGGCATAGATAAGTACTCCCTAGGGTTTGGGGAAGTAAGAGGCATTCTGTCAAGTTCTCTATCTACTGTAGATAGATGCCTTGTAACAACAATTATACTGATTAAGTAAACTAAAAATATGAAACTCTTACCTGTTATAATATAAAAGCTTATGTCTTTTGCATTCAAGGTTTAATTAAAGAGTGATTAAGTATCCTGTTTCTTCCTTGTTCTAGTCTAGAATTACTTTCAAAACTCAAACTCATTTTTGTTCCATTTTCCATACCTGATATTTTGTACGTTTCACTTAAGAGTGTCCCTTTTTTACTTATTGTTACCAGAAGAAAAACAACTGGAAAGATGCCCCAGCTTCTATTCCAGGGTATGATAGTGGTCACTTTGTGATGCCAAGTGACCTGTGATGCTAAGTCCTGAGGACTAACAGTCCAGAGAAATAGTTTCTCCATGTGGCACGGAGGTGCAGTGCTAAGATTCAGCAGCAGGTGGAGCAGTTAGAAAGAGTATGGCTTCTTTTGGACAGTGTAGAGCCAGTTGTAGGTGTCAGGGATGGCAGAAATGTTCAAAGTAAAATGCTTAGGAGTGCATAGTGTGAGATGGAGAATTAGTCCTGTTTTTTGTTTGTGTGTATGTGTTTTAGCACAAATTATGACAATTAGTATCCCTT
>NW_003852462.1:8794815-8796141 GCF_000181295.1 Otolemur garnettii
AGAGACAGTTTTACTTTATCACCCTCAGTAGAGTGGCATGGCATCACACAGCTCACAGCAACCTTCAACTCCTGGGCTTAGGCAATTTTCTTGCTTCAGCCTCCCAAATAGTTGGGACTATAGGCACCCACCAAAACGCCCAGCTATTTTTTTGTTGCAGTTTGGCCGGGCCGGGTTTGAACCCGCCAACCTTGGTATATGGGGCCAGCGCCCTACCTGCTGAGCCACCAGAGCCACCCCAAAAGAGGTTTCTTTTTGATAGCATTTATATAAATTGGCTTTTATCAAGTACATGCAATTAAGACTAATTGTCACAGGGAAGAATAATTGTTCTTAACATATTAATTGGTATGTCATTTATATTTCAAATCTCAAAGCTTATGTTTTTCACTAAGACATTTTGGCATGAAAGTTCATGGTTATCAATGTCCACAAATTAGCAAAAATATTTGAATTTCTGTGTTTATTTGAATTCTGAAACTTCTGCCATACTTTCAAGTATTAAGCCCTATACATTAGAAACATAGTCATGGATCATTATAATCAAAGTAAAAATAACTGCCCAAATCAGTAATATGCTAGTTTGACCTCCCCATTTTAAATATTTGCCGTTGGTAATGTCTCAGATCTTCAAGCATTTGAATCTACTTTCATCTTAGATTTTTTACTCTAATATCATAAACCATTACAATACTTGATAACCCTAACTATAGTTTTCAGAAATGCTTGAGAAATGCTGATAAAGCTGTTCAGTTTCAGTAGTTAGTTCTTATTATTTATTTTAAGTTTCTTTTATTTATTTATTTAAAATGGAATTTAATTAAAATGCAATCTAAAGGAAATAAAGAGGAGACATCTCTCTTTTGTTCAATTTCTGCTCTTTCCCCACACCTAGTTTCTTTTATTTTTATAGGAGGAGAGCAAACGGTGGACCGTGCGCCTAGATATTTCTGCCCCTCAGGTGATATTTCCTGATGATTTCAAATTCAGGAATCCTGTGTTAGTGGTTGTGGATCTAGGAAGAATGCTGTTGACAAATACCCAAGGTACGGTGTGAATGTGAAGTAATGAAAATGCATCTTGGTAGATCTGTCTACATATGCTTAACTAAATAAAACTTAACAAAGAGTTTATAGAACATTTTTTAACTCCAGAGATCATTTTCAGTTTTTTAGATAATAGCTTTATTGAGATGTAATACATGGTTTTTTTTTTTGAGATAGAATCTGACTTTGGTGCCTTCTGTAGAGTGTTGCGGCATCAAGGCTCACAGCAATCTCAAACTCTTGGGCTCAAGTGATCCTCTTGCCTCCTGAGTAGCTAGGA
>NW_003852462.1:8796210-8798367 GCF_000181295.1 Otolemur garnettii
TAGGGTTGGTGCCCTACTCCTTGAGCCACAGGCATCACCCTGTCTGGCTATTTTTTTTATTTTTAGTAGAGGAGGGTTCTCTCTCTGCTCAGGCTGCTCTTGAACTTCACAGTTCAGGCAGTCCACTCACTGCAGCCTCCCACATTGCTAGGATTATAGGCATGAGCCACCATACCTGGCCTTTATTGTTTTTCTTATTTAACATTGTCTACTTTAATAAGCATTATTTCCCAGTACTTAATTTTAGGAGTAGAGATTTAATCTATTTGTGATTAGTGTCATATATAAAAAAAGAAAGACACCTGGGAGGAAATTTTATTACTAACCTTAGATCTAAAACGTATTCATTGAGATGAGATAGAAGAATGAGAAGATTCTTGGGATAAAATAAACTGAGGAGGTTTATCAAATAATTTTAATGTTACCATCACTAGAAGACCTAAAAAAGAAGAGAGTAGATGACCTGAGCATGTGTGGAATGTTTGGTGCTGAAGGAATGTTAAGAGGGAATTTGCTGTGAATAGAAGGACTACATAGCTACAGAAAGCACCTGTGTGAATTTATAGAACATAAATGTGGCACAGAGGTATAGGTGACAGAACCCCCCCCCTTTTTTCCTGGTGGTTCCAGTGGGGCTCCTTGTGGTGTGTTTATAATTTTTGTGTTTGTCTCAGCACTGTGCAGCTGTAGAGGGAGAGGTTAAGAGTGTGGACTCTGGGTCTAGAAAATCATATATTGAGCTGTTACTGCTTGCCAGGCACTGAGCTAAGCACTAGGGACACTGTCTTTTTCAAGACAGGTGGAACCACTCTTCTCTTAGGACATTCTAGTGGGGAAAACAAATGAAGACATAGACAAAGGAAAAATAAATAACGATGGAGAGTGACGTTTGAAGGGTTGGAGATAGCAGCTCAAGGCAAGGCAGCTGGGAAGGTGGGAAAGCAGCTTTGGGCAGAGGAAGTAGTTTCTATTCCTTGACCTCCAACTTTTCTCATGTTTGTTTTGATTTCCAAATCAAGAGGTAAGTTCACACCGAAGAAGTGGTAAATACAGAATATTATGTGTAGAGTTTTCATCCTTTTTTTTTTTTGCAGTTTTTGGCTGAGGCTGGGTTTGAACCCGCCACCTCCAGCATATGGGGCCGGCACCCTACTCCTTTGAGCCACAGGCACTGCCCTCCTTTTTTTTTTTTTAATTTAGAGTTTGTGTTGGCTGATTTTGTACTTTTTGTAATTATTACATTAACGGAAAGAAGAAAGAAATAGCAGATGTATACTTGGAAACTTCTTTTTTTTAATCTGCAGATGACTGCAAGAGGAAAGGTGGGGACGAGTCAGCCTCCGAAGAGAATCAGTTTAGTGATGATGAATATAAGACTCCTCTTGCCACACCTCCCAACACCCCACCTCCTGAGACAAGCAACAGCAATGGAGAGAAAACACCTCCATTTTCTGGAGTTGAATTCAGTGAAGAACAGCTTCAAGCACATTTAATGAGCACAAAGATGTATGAGAGGTACTCCCTGTCATTTATGGACC
The DNA here is from genome assembly GCF_000181295.1 of Otolemur garnettii. NCBI lineage: Eukaryota > Metazoa > Chordata > Mammalia > Primates > Galagidae > Otolemur > Otolemur garnettii. Next base: position 8,797,749 of record NW_003852462.1, read on the forward strand.
TCCAGATCATGGTCGGACGTGTAAAAGACAATTGGAAGCATGTCCAGGATATTGATGTGGGACCAACCCATGTGGTAGAAAAATTCAATGTTCATCTGCAGTTAGAACGTCGATTGATTTATACTTCAGATCCCAAGTACCCAGGAGCTGTGCTCTCAGGCAACTTACCAGACTTAAAAATCCACATCAATGAAGATAAGGTATCTGCTCTAAAGAATTGCTTTGCTCTTCTTACTACACCAGAAATGAGGACTTCTGACACTCATATTAAAGAGAAGATTTTTCCCCAAGAGGAACAGCGGGGAACTTTGCAAGACTCAGTGATGAACTTAACCCAGAGCATCGTGCTGTTGGAGCAGCATGCCCGAGAGGTTCTGGTGGAGTCGCAGCTCCTCCTGGCAGAATTTAAAGTGAACTGTATGCAGCTTGGTGTTGAGAGCAACGGCCGGTACATTTCTGTGCTCAAGGTGTTTGGTACCAACGCTCACTTTGTAAAGAGGCCTTATGATGCTGAGGTCTCCCTAACTGTTCATGGTTTGCTTCTGGTGGATACCATGCAGACATATGGTGCTGATTTTGACCTTTTGATGGCTTCACATAAGAACTTGAGTTTTGATAT
>NW_003852462.1:8798487-8803058 GCF_000181295.1 Otolemur garnettii
TCAGCTCCTAGTGTTTCACTTGATAAAATTCTCACCAAAGAACAAGAGTCCCTCATTAAATTGGAGTATCAGTTTGTGAGTTCAGAGTGCCCATCAATGAATTTAGATAGCACTCTTCAGGTGATTTCATTACAGGTGAATAATTTAGATATTATCCTAAATCCAGAGACAATTGTGGAGCTAATTGGATTTCTTCAAAAATCCTTTCCCAAGGAAAAGGATGATTTGAGTCCTCAACCTTTAATGACTGATTTTGAAAGAAGCTTTAGAGAACAAGGAACTTATCAAGCCACATATGAACAAAACACTGAGGTTGCAGTGGAAATTCATAGACTTAACTTATTACTCCTTCGGACAGTTGGGATGGCAAATGGAGAGAAATATGGCAGAAAAATTGCAACTGCAAGTATAGGCGGCACCAAAGTTAATGTCTCCATGGGCAGCACATTCGACATGAATGGTTCTCTGGGCTGTTTGCAGCTTATGGATTTGACACAAGATAATGTTAAAAACCAATATGTTGTCAGTATTGGGAATTCCATAGGCTATGAAAATATTGTCAGTGATATTGGCTACTTTGAATCTGTATTTGTCAGAATGGAAGACACAGTCCTCACGGAAGCTTTGAGTTTCATGTTTATGGAGAAATCTAAACAGGAGTGCTTTCTCAGCCTGAAGATGGCCTCCTTGCATTATAACCACTCTGCTAAATTTTTGAAGGAGTTGACATTATCCATGGATGAACTGGAAGAAAATTTTCGAAGTATGTTGAAAAGTGCAGCCACCAAAGTCACCACAGTCCTAGCTACCAAGACTGCTGAGTACAGTGAAATGGTGTCACTCTTTGAAACTCCAAGGAAAACTCGGGAACCCTTTATTTTAGAGGAGAATGAAATATATGGATTTGACCTACCTTCATCTCATGCAGACACTGTAAAGCTAATCTTGAACATAAATATTGAATCACCAGTTGTTTCTATCCCTCGGAAGCCTGGGAGTCCTGAATTGCTGGTAGGACACTTGGGACAGATATTCATCCAGAATTTTGTGGCAGGAGATGATGAATCTAGAAGTGACCGTCTGCAGGTGGAAATCAAGGACATCAAATTATATTCTTTGAATTGCACCCAGTTGGCCAGCAGAGAAGGTGATGGGTCTGAAGTCAGCCGGGCATTTTGCCCACCTTCCAGGTCTGCCAGTGCTAATAGTCAGGAGGAAGCTCATTTTACCCGACATGATTTCTTTGAATCTTTGCATAGAGGACAAGGTAAGAAGCATAAATCTTTTGTTTTATTTTGTTTTAAAATTCAAAACCCAATTTACATGCAGTACTTTGCTTAAAATAGCAACAACAAAAATATTTTCTCTTAGAATTATTTTTAGTTAATATTTAAGAAATCAGAATAGAATTTTTCAACCTTTATAGTAAGTTGGTATATGTCCACTCTTCTATTTAAAGCTGTATTTGGCAAAATAAGAATTTTTTTTTCCTATGTGTTCCTCTTCGAAATTGGGTTCATGCTCATTTACAGAGATGCTTCAGTGGGTGAATTCTGTTGAGAGTATTAATTTGGTAGACTATATCTGATTTTCTTGTTTCTGGGCTGTAGATTAGATCTTTCCTAGTTAAATACCGCAGCCCAAGATGGTTCAAGGGTTTGATGTAAATTGAATATGGAATTTAGTTTGTGGATATGATGTTCTTCCTTTAGTATACTTCATCTTCTGTAATGAGTTGGTGCAAGATGCTTATGTGTGTATTCTAGACCTGATCAGCGAAAACCAAACAGTTCACTCTATTAGCCTTGGCATTCACAGAAATCAGGTCCTCCCTAGAGTGTGGCTTTATTATTGGTAAGAAAAATAATACCTTTGAAAAAGTCTCCACGTATGGTTCTCACGTATTACTTTACTGATTTGTTTACATACTTACCAAACGATTGCTTTCTTTGCTTGGGATAAAAGTTGTTTATTGGCCTGGTGCTATAACTCACTCCCATGAGGCTAGCCTGAGCAAGAGAGACTCTTTCTTTATAAAAAATAGAAAAATCAGCTGGCTGTAGGGTCTGGTAGCGTATGCCTGTAGTCCCGGCTGCTGGGTGGGCAGAGGCAGGAGGATTGCTTGAGACCAGGAACTTGAGACCATCCTGGGCAATATAACAAGACCCCCATCTCAAAAAATGGTTGTTAGAGATTTAGGCCTATTTGAAAGCTAAATGAAGATGAACAATTTTGTTTGGAAAATAGAAGCTTGGGAGGCTAAGAGAAGTTTCATGTAGTCTCTGGACTGGATAGTGCTCAACACATTATGTTTTGATGCTAACAGATGGAGCATGTTACAAAAATATTGTTTCTTTTTTTTTTTTTGGTGTGAAGTTATTTTGTACCTTCACTTGCTGTGAATTTTGATCTCGAGATAGTCATCAAAGTTTGCCCTTAAGCATAGACCTCAGGTGTCAGGCTAACCTGCCATCTTTCCCTAAGAGTCACTGATGGGATCTGCTTTATATACTGTACCCTTAATCAGCAGTAACAGATGTGAAGGTTTACAGTCTGTCATTTCCTCTCTCTCATGCCAGCTTTTCACATCCTGAACAACACTACCATTCAGTTTAAACTGGAGAAGATCCCTATAGAAAGAGAATCTGAACTGACTTTCTCCCTTAGTCCAGATGACCTGGGAACTTCTAGCATCATGAAGATAGAAGGAAAATTTGTCAATCCTGTTCAGGTAAAGAAACATCTCAATTTTCGTGTCAGGGCAGTTGAAATAAGATATTTATTTTATATCTATATTATAAAAATATAATGTTATATATTTATGTATATTAAATGTTGGAAGGAAAGTATATAAATTAAAAGAGATATCAGTAATGCATATAACCATTGTTGACAGCTTGATCTATTAAACATGGAATCTTTTTATCGTGAGGAATCCATCAGTCTTGTTGCATTCTTCATGTGAAGGAGAGGTGAATTGTGTAGAGGAAGATGGCGGATCCTTAGTTTCATTGCCATTGCAGAAATGGGGAAATTATTGCTTAAAAAGTCAGAGTCTCCTTTCCCAAGAGGATATAATTCTCATCACGCTTTTGACATAGTTGGCCAAGCCTATAAAACAGTGTGATTATCTGAGCTGTTGACAGATCCTTTCAAGGGAGAATTAGTCTTGCCCTCTCTAAATGAGATGGGCCAGGATCAGTGTTTGTGTATATGTACACCTTTTATCCTTTTCCTTTCTTAAGTATAATTTTTTTGACTTCACAGGGAGCAGAGCAAAGGGCATTACAATATAAAACAAGGACAGGAAGGATCTTAGGACAGTGGGTCATAGTCTTGGGTAATAGTTGGTTCCTCTTGTGTTTTCTGTGTCTAGTGGCTGCTCTGGAGTAGCTACTTAGGAGTGCTCTTTACCTATTGACATCAGTGGTTCCTTGATAGGAGTCTGTAGGTGGGAGAATGTCCCCAAAGCTGCTTCTTCCCAGGCTTATTCACAGCAGCTAACATGATAGATTTTTTACCTTAAACTTATAAAGTACATAATGTGAATTTTAACAGATTATGTTGATTTATTCTGTTGTTACTATTGACATACCGTTGTTTTAGTTTTGTTTTTCTTTTTTTTTTTTTTTTGAGATAGAGTCTCACTTTGTCACCCTGGGTAGAGTACCGTGGTGTCATAACTCACAGCAACCCGAATTCTTAGGTTTGAGTGATCCTCTTGCCTCAGCCTCCCAAGTAGCTGGGATTACAGGCCTCTTCCACATGCCCAGCTTGGTTTTCTAGTTTTAGTAGAGATGGTCTTTGCTCAGGCTGGTCTCCAACTCCTGAGCTCAAGCAATCTATCTGCATCGTCCTCGCAGAGTGCCAGGATTATAGGCGTGAGCCACCATACCTGGCCTTGTTTTTATCGTTTTTTGGGTGTTTTTTTTTTAAGTCCAGTGAAGTAGTAGCAGACTTACTGTTGTTTTAATGAAAAATTTTAAAATGTAATTTTTTTTGAGACAGAGCCTCAAGTTGTCGCCCTGGGTAGAGTGCTGTGGCATCACAGCTCACAGCAACCTCCAACTCCTGGGCTCAAGTGATTCTCCTGCCTTTGCCTCCCAAGGAGCTGGGACTACAGATGCCTGCCATGATACCCAGCTATTTTTTGGTTGCAGCCATCATTGTTTGGGCTTGGGCTGGATTCGATCCCGCCAGTTCAGGTATATGTGGCTGGCATATTAGCCATTTGAGCCACAGGCGCTGAGCCTAAAATGTAATTTTTGATTATTGTAAAACAGTTCTTTCAGATAATTATTTAAATTATTCTTAATACTTGATATTTAATGCTATTTAATGATTTAATTCTTTAAAAATAGTTTATTTTGAGGCTCAGCCCATAGCTCAGTGGTTAGGGCACTGGCCACATAAACCAAGGCAGGCTGACTCAAACCCATCCCGGGCCTGCTAAACAACTGCAACTAAAAATAGCCAGACGTTATGTGGATGCCTATAGTTCAAGCTACTCAGGAGGCTGAGGCAAGAGAATCGCCTAAGCCCAAGAGCTGGAGGTTGCTGTGAGCTGTGAT
>NW_003852462.1:8803809-8807050 GCF_000181295.1 Otolemur garnettii
AAAACTGTCACTTTCTATCATTATTTCTGTATCTATTGGTTGGAATTCCTCTGTTTAAAAATTGCTCTTAATTAAGTACTATAAAAAGCTTGCCTGAAAACATTTTTAATAGGAAATAGTAATTAAAAACAAAGTGAGGGAGAAATGAAACATAACTAATCATGGACCATCATCATTATAATTTAGAAAGTACTAACAGCACTAATTGTTACTAATTGTTACACTAATTGGTGGTGATCAGCCAGTTTTATAGAACCATGAGTCTTGTGTCTTAATCCTACGGTCATTAGAATTAGACACCACATTAGACTTCTGGCAATATTGTCTTCAATTTCCGCAATTATTTTTGTGGGGTAGAGAGAATGACTCTGTTGGTGCAGGCATACGCAGCACTTTCTGAACACTCCCGTATGTGGATTATTCTGTGAGGTACTGAGGAGGGCTGTGCAAATAGAAGTGGGGCAGAAAGAGGTAAGGACAGAGAAGAAATGAAAGACATAGTTCTTGCTGTCAACTAACTTACAACCTCTTGGGGAAACCCATAAATAATATCAAGTGGAAATTTATTGGCATTGCATCTGAGTACAGTTAATTTTTCTCTTTGAATACAGGTGGTGTTAGCAAAGCATGTGTATGAGCAAGTTTTACAAACGCTGGACAATCTCGTGTATAGTGAAGATCTGAATAAGTTTCCAGCCAGTGCTACCTCCTCCCCTTGCCCTAATTCTCCTCTGCCTTCCGTCAGTTCTTGTGGAGAACCTTCTGTTGATAAAAAGGAAAATGGATTATTCAGCCACTCTAGTCTTTCCAGCGCTTCTCAAAAGTCCTTGTCTTTGAAAGAAGTCAAATCCTTTACTCAGATTCAGGCCAACTTTTGTATATCAGAGCTTCAGGTTCAGCTAAGTGGAGATCTGACTTTGGGGGCCCAAGGTCTTGTGAGCTTAAAATTTCAGGATTTTGAGGTGGAATTCAGTAAAGACCACCCTCAGACTTTATCCATTCAGATTGCCCTGCGTTCTCTGCTGATGGAAGACTTACTGGAGAAGAATCCAGATTCCAAATATAAGAACCTGATGGTGTCTCGAGGAGCTCCTAAGCCATCTAGTTTACCACAAAAAGACTATCTTTCTCAGTCTTGCCCCCTCAGTGTCCAATGTGGAATATCCTGATATGCCTCGGTCTCTCCCTTCCCACATGGAAGAAGCTCCTAATGTCTTTCAGTTGTATCAAAGACCCACCTCTGCATCCCGGAAAAAGCAAAAGGAAGTCCAAGACGAGGACTATCCCCTGACCCCCCCACCTTCTCCAACAGCAGATGAGCCCAAGATACCCATTGGAAAGAGTAAATTTGATGATTCCTTGGTCCACATCAATATATTCTTGGTAGATAAGAAACATCCAGAATTCTCTTCTAGTTATAGTCGAGTTAACCGGAACATTGATGTTGATTTTAACTGCTTGGATGTGCTGATCACACTGCAAACTTGGGTGGTGATTCTAGACTTTTTTGGAATTGGTTCCACGGCGGACAACCATGCCGTGAAGGTGCCACCTGAGGACATTCTACAAAACATCAAGTCAGAATCAAATGCTTTAATAGAGTCTGAACTGCAAGATCCTGTTAACACCAAGCTGGATCTCAAGGTATCAGTTCCTTTTGGCTCTGTTAAGTTTTAATAAAGAATTTGTTTTTTTATTCTTTTTTAAAATATTAGCAATTTGGATTTACTCTGGAAAATAGCTGTTGTCTGAGGAGCTGTGTAGTCTATGGGGTGTCTGTTACAAAAGGGTAGATATTATTATTTTGGGCAGGGTTTTAGTGTAAATCCCTTCTGGAGGCAGGGAAATAATTGGTTTAATTATCTTGTCTTTCCTCTGTGCTCTATTGATTCAGTGGAATTAATTTGCCTCTCTGAGCCTTAGTTTCCTCATCTTCCATTGTCTCATTAAGATAACTAAATGAAGTAATGTATGTAACACCTAGCAAAGTGTTTAGTACATCATAGTAACTTTAAAGTATGGTTTTACTATTATCTTCCCATTCTCTCAGAACATTGTCTGCTTTCATTGAGGGCCATTGTATTGCTCTTAAGAGTGAAGTGTCAGTGGTTAGACTTGTCTAAGTTGGAACATGGTACCTTCACCGTGGCCTTGGGAAAGATATTTAACTTTCCCCCCCTCAATTTTATTATCAATAAAATGGTGCCTACAACAAAGGGTCATTGTAGGGATTCAAAGAGGTAACACGTAAGGCCCTTTGCACTGCCCATGGCACGTGCAGTAAGCATTCAGTGAATGGTAACTCTTACTATTTTTACTATTACATGGATTACCATACTTAAAACTTATCCTTGGTACTTCTATTGTAAATATTCAAACAAAACCAAGTGAAAAAATGACTGCATTTGAATACAAGGCTATTCTTCTTTGTGTGATTGAACAGTAAGATATAAAAGTGGGTAAGCTGAATTGACCATTTGGGAGCTCATAGGCCTATTGTAACTAGCTTCAATCCAGAGCTCTACGACCCCTGCAGGGGCTGATTACATTTGTGTGCCTTGAGGATGAAGTTTTTCACCTTATATGTCTTAACACATGTGGACTTGCTTGCACTTCCTTTGGGAAGAAATCAGGGAGAAGAATCACATTTTGTCCAGTTGCTCTTTTCTTATTTCCATCGCTGGCAGTATGCCTCATTCCCCTAGAAATGGAAGCAGTCTCAAGGGAGAAAGATTGGGAACGGACCACTTTAACTCTCCTGCATGGTGTCTGGTGAATGCATGCCTTTGTGATCCTCTGCAGCTTCTGGTACCTCCTTGGGTTCAGCACGATGAATGGAGACTGGAGAGGCTTTAGTTATCCTTTTGGACTTCTTGTGTTTGTGACAGTCCCTTTGTAGAGTGTCTACATTCTAGATTTTTCTGTTTGCCTGTTTCGCTATTTGACTTCCTCTTTTATCCTCTATTTTTAGAAATGGAAGTTAGCTCTAGAGCAGTGTTTGCCAACTTTTTTTTAATCTCACGACACACTTGAACCTATAGTTAAACTTCCATGGCACACTTAACTTGTGTTGATCAAAGAAAAGAGTAAGAAAAAGAATATACTTACTGTGCTTTGTACTTCTTCTGAAAATAATTTTATTTATTTATTCATTTGAGATAGAGTCTCATTATGTCACCCTCAGTAGAGTGCTGTGATGTCACAGCTCACAGCACCCTCAAACTCTTGGGCTTAAGTGATT
>NW_003852462.1:8808072-8809388 GCF_000181295.1 Otolemur garnettii
CTGTAGTCCCAACTACTTGGGAGGCTGAGGCAAGAGAATTGCTCGAGCCCAAGAGTTTGAGGTTGCTGTGAGGTATGATGATACCAAGGCACTCTACCCAGGGTGACAGAGTGAGACTCTGTCTCAAAAAAAAAAAAAAAATTTGGAGGCACACCTAAGATCCTCTTGAGCCACACTAGTTTGCTGCTGTACACTGGTTGAAATTGCTGCTCTAGAGACTTGGTCAGACTCAGAAAGGGTGCTCAGTGCTTCCTGTTGCATTGAGCCAGAGGCGGATGGTGTCTGGTTTAGTGACTCAGTGACTCTGAGATTTGTGCTGTGTAGTAAGAGTGGGTACAGGTGTGATGGTCAGATTTCTCCAAACAAAAGCATTTTTAGACACAGTATGTATGTTCTTTTGGTGATTAAATGGCTTGGTGTATGTGGCTGATACCCTAGCTGCTGAGCTACAGGTGCTAAGCTGATGGTTGTCTATCTTAAGAAAGCTGTAGTGAAGTTGGCATCATTCAAAGCTTTACCTTCACATTTCCCAAGCCTTTCTGTACCTTCCTTGATTTTGCTCTGCTGTTTCATTGAAAGATACCTTTTCTTCCCACTAATACTTGCCTTGCTTTATCGTCTCTGTTCGTAGGTTCATTCACTCTCTCTTGTGCTGAATAAGACCACCAGTGAGCTTGCTAAAGCAAATGTGTCCAAATTAGTAGCACACCTGGAAATGATTGGTAAGTGGGGAGAAATCAAACTTGCAAAATCTGGTCAGCATCTGAATGTCCTGATTACAAATCTAATTGTCCTTACGTGCTAAGTAAGGTGTGGCTAAGTGGCATGTGGTCATTGGTTTGGCCATGACTGATGGCTGACGGATGGAATCATTTGGATAGCCTGTTGAAAATACAGCTGTCTGGCACAGCCTCCTTCCCCTATCCCTTCTCCTGTCTCCAAGAATTTGATTGAGCAGGTTGGCGTGGGGCCTTGGCATCTATTTGCATTTTTTTTTTTTGGCTGGGGCCGGGTTTGAACCCACCACCTCCAATATATGGGGCCGGCTACCTATTCCTTGAGCCACAGGTGCTGCCCACATCTATTTGCATTTTTAACAAACTCTTTGTATGGTAGCTATATAATTTTTTTGTCTGAATTGGGATATTTTCAAGAGTGAAAGAGGGCATTATTAATAATTACATATGGGCAACATGGTGAGACTCTCATCTCTATAAAAATTTTAAAAATTAGCTGAGCACACTGGTAATCCCAGCAGTAATCTCATATACTTGGAAGACTGAGGGGGGAGATCCCTTGAGCCCAGGAATTCCAGC
>NW_003852462.1:8810004-8811661 GCF_000181295.1 Otolemur garnettii
CTTTTGTATCATCATCACTGTAACCTCAAACTCCTGGGCTCAAGTGATCTTCCTTTCTCAGCCTCTTGAGTAGCTGGGATTACAGTCATGTGCCATCATGCCCAGCTAATTTTTTTTATTTTTTGTTTGGCTCTTGCTTGACCTGTTTTCAAACTATTAGCCTCAAGTGATCCTCCTGTCTTGGCCTCCCAGAATGCTAGGATTAGAGGCATGAGCTACCATACTCAGCTTACTTAAATTTTTTTCCTTTTGTAAATGTTAGGATGTGATGTTGCTGTATTATTTCAACCCCCAAATTGAGGTTGAGTATTGAGAATTTGAAGTATTATGTAGAATATTTTACTGGGTATATCTTAGAATATGAAAAATTGTTTTTGACCTTTAGTTTAATTATAAAATTAAAGCTTATGGCATGTATATATCAGTTTTGGTTCCAGACGTATTTAAGGTATTTGACCAAAAAAAGGTACATAATAATGTCTTCTAAATTTAACATCCCTAGAGGGAGACCTGGCCTTACAAGGAAGCATTGGGAGCCTGTCTCTAAGTGACCTCACATCCCATGGAGAGTTCTACAGAGAACGATTTACTACAAGTGGAGAAGAAGCACTCATCTTTCAGACTTTCAAGTAAAAATATCAATCTTTATAATCACTCGCTGTTTTAAATTCTTGTTGACTAAACAATGAAGAAAAGTTTTTAAAAAAATTTACCTTCTTAGGTAAAATTGAATAGATCTGTTGTAAGTTGTCCTTCCTGACTTATATTAAGTTTCACTGAAATGGATCTGTGCTGAAGTAGGCTACTCAGGCTTCATAAACACATTGGGGTATGATAGAAATAACTCTGATTATTAAAAGGCCTGGGCTTTCATGCTGGTTTTCCATTTGCTTGCTGTATGACCTGAGGCAAGTCACTTAGATTCCATGCATCAGTTTTCCTATCTAAATATTAAGAAATTAGACAATTTCTAAGCTTTCATTTAGCTTTATAAGTTCTGGAATGATTTCAGCCTGTGAATTTTGTTGGTGATGTGAATGTTAATTTGCATTACACTTTTTTTTTTGGTTTATAAACATGATCTGTATTGAATTGTTTCTGTTTTAGATTTTAGAAGGTATCTTTAGGCTTATCAGATTATTAAAAAACACTTTTTTTTGGAAGATAGAGAGTTTAAGATGGTGTTTTCAACCTTTTTGAAAGATGTTAGAAAATATAGATGTTCAAATCTACTTCTGAATGTTCACATTTAATCGGTCTAGGTTTTTTTCACATACTAGTGTTAAGTAAGGTTGAGAAAAACTATTGTGAAAGCTGTCTGAAGACCTTCTCTTTCTTTTAGATTGATTTGGTTCTATTACATACTATAGTGGAATGATTCTATAATAAATGAGATAATTAATGTAAAAGTCTTAATTTTCTGGCTAGCACAAAAAAGGTGCTCAGCAATGTGAGTTGATTATGTGTCTTGTATAATAATTGGTTATTATGGCACTATGCTCTATTACATTACAAAACAATTTCTAAAAGACTTCTAATTTATTTTTGAATATAGATTCCAAAACTCTTCACCTACATTTCACTAAACAGACTTCTTTCTGCTTCTAGAAAATAGTTTTGTCCAGAAGCATTGGTTCTGACGCCTAATTTTCTTTAC
>NW_003852462.1:8811776-8814749 GCF_000181295.1 Otolemur garnettii
CAAGTAGCTGGGACCACAGGTGCCTGCCACAACACCGGGCTATTTTTTGATTGTAGCCGTCATTGTTGTTTGGCCGTCCTGGGCTAGATTTGAACCCGCCACCTTAGGTGTATGTGGCTGGCACCTTAGCCGCTTGAGCCACAGGCGCTGAGCCTTTACCAATTATTTTATGGTTTTATTTTCAAGTCCATCTTGTTAGAATCTTTGCCAGGAACAGAGTGTACCAGAGCCGGCAATCTTACCTTAAAGTCAGGGAAAAGAGGTCAGACCTGTGGGTGGCCTCTGAGTGAGCTCAGAGTTGGAACTGCCCACCTGTTTATTTATAGTCCTGGCTATCACACCAAACTCTTTATTTAACATCTTCAACACATCGCAGAAGCATACATAGGGAGTAATTAATTATTAGAGTTTGCTTTGTAAAACGTAATTGTGGATTTCCATTTAAGCTTTTTTTAGGGAAGCCCTCAGATCAACCCAAGATTTCTTCAAATGCTTGTATGTTTTTTGCTGAGTCAACATTTTAATCCTTATTCCTAGGTATGGTCGGCCTGACCCTCTGCTCCAGAGAGAATATGACATTCGAGTGAGCCTCCAGATGGCCTCTGTGCAGTATGTGCATACTCAGCGCTTTCAGGCGGAGGTGGTGGCTTTCATTCAGCATTTCACTCAGCTGCAAGATGTCTTAGGGCGCCAGCGAGCTGCCATTGAAGGGCAGACGGTAGGTAGCCTTGCTTTTCCAATTGACTGATCAGTAGAACTTTTAAGCCTTTAGAAATAAATCTGGAAACTCACTGAAAATAAAAGTAATTTATGCTTATTAGTAAGTCCTCCATGTAGCAGATTATCTGCAGAAATTGTACTGTAATTAGAGAGCTTTATTCCTTATTTTTTGTATTATATCATTTAAATATATGTAAAGGTTAATTTTAATTCTCTATAAAAAGGAGAAAGGAAATTTACAAGTAATATTTAAGACTTCTGGTCCCTTTTAAGACTTTAGTGGTAGGGATACTTTACTTGGAAAGTGAATTTTTTCCAAATGCAATTTTACAAGTTCCCAAACTTTTTGGTTCATGGCACTCTTGACAACTTAGTAGTTTTTTCATGGCACAGCCTAGGCCAAAAGAAAGAACTAGTGATATTTCCATCTCCTTAAGTCTAACTAAATAACTCAGTGAGTGCATATATCTTAACAACTTAGCATTGCTAGTTGTTTGGAAAAAAATAACAAATTGAAAGGATAATATTTTTATTTCATTCTTGAATAACCTCAATCACTAGTAGGATGTATGTGCCTGTTGGACACCGCATAACTTCTCAACCTTGGAATCAACTTGGATGCCACAACCCTGATTTCTCATCCACATTTATTTTCTTGTGGTATTTCTTTTTTATCACAGGAACTGTTGAAGACCTAGCTTTGCAAAGATATGAATGAAATATAGCATGCTCTCATTGAATGTGAAGCACCTCAAGCTAATTTGTGCAGTGTTCAACAGATGTTTTTCTCTCAAAAATGTAAAATATTTTGGCACCACTAGGACTGCAGCATCCTGTGGGGTCTTGTGCCGTTTGAGAACTGTAGAAAATAATGACTGTAGTTATTTGTAAAAACCTCTTATGTTTCTTTTAAAAATTTTATTAGGTAAAAGATTACAATTTAAGAAATAGACACTGTCTTTATTTTATTTTATTTTTGAGACAGAGTCTCACTATGTTGCCCTTGGTAGAGTGCCGTAACATCATAGCTCACAGCAACATCCAACTCCTGGGCTTAGGCAATTCTCTTGCCTCAGCCTCCCGAGTAGCTGGGACTATAGGTGCCCACCACAACGCCCGGCTTTTTTGTTGTTGCAGTTTGGCTTGGGCGGGTTTTGAACCCACCACCCTCAGTATATGGGACCTGTGTCCTACCCACTGAGCTACAGGTGCCACCCATGTTTTTTTTTAAGACTAGTCAAGTGCAGTAGTGAGAAGGGGGGAAAGAGTAGAATAAGGAGTTCAATCTGTAACTGACTATGAACAATCAAGTGAGATAACTCACTACCTTCGGAACAGCCTTGCTTTGCATTTTTCATAGCTATCCTGTGTACTAGCGGTATAACCTTCTAAGTTCATTTATTTAACTCTTTTCTTGTTTTTTAACTTTAAAAATAGGAAATTTAAATTACTTCTAGTTTTTCATCTTTATGACTAATGCGTCCATGACTATCTTCACAGAAGTAAATTTTTCTCCTTTTTGGTTGTATTATGATTGATTCCTATAAATAATATTGTTTTTTCAAAGTGATGAATATTTTGTGACTGTCAGTGTAACACTTCTAAGTGTTGCCTGTTTAGAATTGTTACATACATTTAAAACAATTGTTTTTACATATGTGGTTTAAATGGAAGTAAGTTATAATATTGTGGTGAATCATTTGGGTTAGGAAATGAGATAACTTATGCATTATTGAATAAATAGGTCTAACTTCCTGGGTTAAGCAGAGTTTAAAGATAAATCTAGATTTTGCTTTATGGAATTATATAAGACAAGTAGGAGGTTGAAGGAATGACTTGCTGTGTTGAGCATTGCTAAGTATGGGGACTTTGAAGAAAAGCTGATTTTCTCAAGAGTCTGTAATCCCAACTGTTTGACTTACTTTGATTTGTAGAGTGTGCTAAAGACTTACTTTTATTTACTGGTAATATTAATTAATTAATTAAATATTACTAGTAATTAATAATTTTGTTTGAGATTCAAATTCCTTTCTTTAAGATGGTGCCTGTAGCTCAGTAGGTAGGGCACTAACCACATATACCTAAGTTGGTGGGTTTGATCCCGGCTGGGGCCTGCTGAACAACAATGACAACTGTAGCAAAAAATAGCTGGGTGCCATGGTGGGCACCTGTATTCCCAGCTACTTGGGAGGCTGACACAAGACAATTGCTTAAGCCCAAGAGTTTTAGGTTGCTGTGAGCTGTGACACCAAG
>NW_003852462.1:8815236-8821188 GCF_000181295.1 Otolemur garnettii
AGAGTCTCAAGCTGTCACCCTTGGTAGAGTGTCGTGGCGTCACACTCACAGCAACCTCAAACTCTTGGGCTTAAGCAATTCTCCCACCTCAGCCTCCCAAGCAGCTGGGACTATAGGTGCCCACCACAATGCCTGGCTATTTTTTGTTGCAGTTGTTTAGCTGCTCTGGGCTGGGTTTGAACCCATCACCCTCAGTATGTGTGGCTGGTGCCCTAACCTCTGTGCTCCGGGCGCCGAGCTAAGGAATACTTTTTCTATAGGAGATAGAAAAATATGAATAAGCAAAAAGGTAGAAAGTTTAAAGTGTCAGTCTTGTTCTCACTTTTGTAATCTATTCACTAATCAATATATGAGAAACATATTCTAAGTCATTAAATAACATTTTGAATAATTGTGTAATATTTCATTATATTAGTACATTGTATTTTTGTTAGCTTTATTGTGGTATAACTTACATAAAATGAAATCATCCAATTTTAATTGCACAATTCAGTGAATTTTCATAATTATATGCAGTCTTGTAACACAACCATAATCACTGGTTAGGGCATTTCTGTCATTCCTGAAAGTTTTCTCATGTACCTGTGCCGTTAGTTCCTTTGCCCTATCCCTGAACCCTAGCAGCCATTGGACTGCTTTTTATCACTGTAATTTTGCCTTTTTAAAAGAATTCTGTAAGTGAAATCCTGTTATCAGTAGTCACTTGTGTTTGGCTTCTTACATGTAATAGCACTTTTGAGATTTATTCATGTTGTAAGAATCAGCAGTTTATTTTTATTGCTGTGTAGTATTCCATTGTTTGAATTATAACATAATTTGTTTATTCACTTGCCCACTTGATGGACGTTTGGTTGGTTTCCAGTTTGGGCCTGTTATAAATAAAACATTCACATTCAAGTCTTTGTATAGATATTTTTGTTTCTCTTGAGTAAATCCCTAGGAGAGGAATTGGAGTCACATGGTAACTGTATGTTTAACATTGTAAAAAGCTATCTTTAAAATTGTTTTTGCTTTTTTTGGTTACTACACATTTGCTTTTCCTATGGATTTTAGAGTCAGCTTCTTAATTTCTATAATAGAGTCTGCTGCAGATTTGGTTGGGATTATATTGGATCTATAGATCAATTTGTGGAGATTTGACCTCTTAATATTGAGTCTTTGGATCCTTGAGTATGGCGTATCTTTCTGCTTAAATAGGTCTTTGGCTGGGTGTAAGGGCTCATACCTATAATCTCAGCCCTTTGGGAGGCTGAGGTAGGAGGACTGCTTGAGGCCAGGAGTTTGAGAACAGCCTGAGCAGCATAGTGAGACCATATCTCTAAAAAACAAAATTAGCTGAGTGTGGTGGTACAGGCCTATATAGTCCTAGCTACTCAAGATCTGAGGTAGGAGTAGCTCTTACCCAGGACTTTGAGGTTGCAGTGAGCTATGATGATGCTATTGCACAAAAAAGTAAATAGGTTTTAAATTTCTCTTAGCAATGTTTTGTAGTTTTGGGTATACCAGTCTTATGCCTCTTTTGTTAAATTTATCTGTTAAGTATTTCATATTTTTGGTGCTATTGTAAATGATACCAATTTTTCAAGAGTTTCAACATCCAGCTGGATGTTGAAAGTATAAGAAATACAATTGACTTGTTTCTTGACCTGTTGACTTTGTATCTTGCTAAACTTGCTTATGCTAGTTCTTTTAGATTCTTTAGAATTTCTGCATAAATCATTACATCATCTGTGAATAAGAGTTTTACCTTTTCTTTTCTTACCTATATTCCTTTTATTTTTTTCTTGTCTTTTCAAATGGACTAAGACTTCCAGTACAATATTGAAGAGAAGTTGGCTTTTTATAAGTTATTACTGTACATAGGTTGCCTTTTTTTTTTTTTTTTTTTTTTAAGAGATAGAGTGTCATTTTAAAGCCCTTAGTAGAGTCATTTTAGAGCCCTCCAGCTCCTGGGCTTAGCTGATTCTCTTGCCTCAGTCTCGAGTAGCTGGGACTACAGGGACCTGCCTCAATGCCCAGCTGTTTTTTTTGTTGCAGTTTGGCAGGGGTTGGATTTGAACCCCCCCACCCTTGGTATATGGGGCTGGTGCCCTACCCACTGAGCCACAGGTTCAGGCCATAGGTTGCTTTTTTAATATCTCTAAGTTCTGTAGTAATGTCCTCATCCCTTCCCCAAATTGGCAGTTTTTGTTTCCTTCCTTTTTTCTTGATTAATACAGCTAGGAGTTTATTAGTTTTATTAGTCCTTTCAGATAACTAGCTTACTGAGGACTTTATTATTGCTCACCCATTCTCTAGCAAATATTCCATTTGCATTTGAAAAGAATGTTCTGTGGTTGTTGGAAATAGTGTTCTATAAATGTTTAATTTATTTTTTCTCTACTATTTATTTTCTGTGTCATTGATTTCTACTCTTTATTATTTTCTTCTTTAGGTTTTGTTTGCTTTTCTTTTTCTACCTTTATAAGGCAGAAGCTTCAATTTTTATTGTTGAAATTATTCTTTTCTAAAGTAATAGTGTACAGTTTTTCTTTTAAACATTAGTGTAGCCCAAGAATTTTAATGGTTTCTTTATTATCTTGGTGAAAATATTTTTTTGTTTCCCTTGTGATTTCTCTTTTGACCCACGGGTTATTTAGAAGTGTGTAGTTGAGTTTCCAAATATTTGGGGATTTTCCATCATCTTTTTGTTACTGAGTTCTAAATTAACTTGATGCTGGTCACAGACAATACTCTTTGTGATATTAATTGCCTTATAAATTCATAAAACTTGTGAACCCAAGGTTGTTTGATGGTAAGATTAGGGAATTCATTGAGCCTCTGAGTTAATTTTCATTTCTCTTTCAGGTGAGAGATCAGGCCCAGCGCTGTTCGAGAGTTCTCCTGGATATTGAGGCCGGTGCTCCTGTTCTCCTTATCCCAGAAAGTTCCAGATCAAATAATCTCATTGTAGCAAATTTGGGGAAGTTGAAAGTCAAGAACAAGTTTCTCTTTGCTGGTTTTCCTGGAACCTTTTCCCTAAAAGATAAGGTGAGCAATCAATATCCTTTCTGTTTTCAGTTCAACTAATTGAAAAAAGTCTCCATAGGATATGTGGCCTACAGAACATGTTTTTGACATATTACTAACATTTCAATTAATTTTATAAATTAAGGTGGTATAAATTACAACTCTTACTAACTGTGGGTAGTAACTGGTTTTAGCAAACAAACCAGTAGAATCAATTTTCCATTTTTTCTTTAATAGTTTTTTCTTATGTAAAAACATTGCTTATACATATCAACTTTTTACACACTGTGACTTTTTTCAGTGGATGTGATTTGGCCCATGGTTTTCTTAGAGCCATTTAAAAAATTTTGTGGCTCAGTGGGTAGGGCGCCAGCCCCATATACCTAGGGTGGTGGGATTGAATCTGGCCCCAGCCAAACTGCAAAAAAAAATTGTTAGGCGTTGTGGCAGACGCCTGTAGTCCCAGCTACTCAGGAGGCTGAGGCAAGGGAATCGCCTAAACCCAGGAGTTGGAGGTTACTGTGAGCTGTGATGCCATGGCATTCTACCGAGGGTGATAAAATGAGCCTCTTTCTCTAAAAAAATAAATAAAAATGTCTTAATAAAAATTTATACAGTATATTGCTTTACTTCGTTTTCGATTACTTTGGCACTTGTTTATTCCTTACAACGTTGTTTGGGCATAATTAAGATGAGGATTGTTGTTATTTGCATTTTACACTTGGAGAACCAGGATTCTTTGAGAATAAACAATAAAAATGGAAGCACCTAGTAAATCACAGACTCTTAAAGCTGAGAGGACCTTGGAGATAGTTTAATTGGCCCCCTTCCACCCATTTTTGCATTTGAGGGACTGAGTGATGTTTCTGGAACTAGAGATGAGGTCTTGTCATTCTTGGCATGTGTTTCTTTGTTGGTTCCTGCAATAGCCTTTCAGTCTATTTACTTACTCTGTCCAAACTCATTTTACGCTGTCAAGAAAGCACTTACTGAAATTCTCAGCTAGTTATGCCTTTATTTAGTCTGATAGCTGATAACATAGGTAGAGAGAGCCTTTGGAAAATGTACATAAGATTTAAGATCTTAAGACTGATAAAAATAGGATAAATAGGTGCTGTTTGTTGAATGCTTATACATCGGTGCTTGCTCTGTGCTAAGCTCTTTACACATAAAGAGGAAACTCCTCACCACACATCTGACACCAAAAGTGTTGGTTTTTCCTCCACAGTAACCATTCTCCAACTCTCTAGATACCAACTGGGTGTTGCATTGCATTCAATTATGACACTGCCTGTAGTTTGAACAGACTCCACAGATTTAGTCCCACTTAATTCCCCTCTACATCAGACACCAATCTCCTGTACTGTTTTTTTTTTTTTTTTTGAGATGGGGTCTTAACTATGTTGCCCTCTGTAGAGTCCTGGTGGTGTCATAGCTTATAGCAACCTCAAACTCCTGGGCTCAAGTGATCCACTTTTTGCTTTATAATTATTTTATTTAAATGCTTTTTATTATTATTTTTTTAAACTTTATTCAAATTAATATGAGGGTATAATATTTAGGTTACATTGTTCTCACTTCCAGGGTAAAGTTTCATTTGTAGAAGAGCCCCTCGCCCAGGGGGCGTGTTATACGCCCTCACAATGTGCACATGCCCTCCCTCCTTCTGCCACGCATCCTCTCTCCTCCCTACTCCTGCTTCCCTCTACCCCCGAACTGGACTATAATAGTGTTTTATAGTTCTTAGGAACATGTAATTTTGTATGGAGTATGTTGGATATCAAGTGATCCTCTTGCCTCAGCTTCCCAAGTAGCTCAGACTATAGGCATCCACCACAATGCCCAGCTAGATTTCTGGTCTCCAACTCCTGACCTCCAGCAATCTACTCATCTCAGCCTCCCAGAGTGCTAGGATTATATTATATTAAAGGATATAATAATGAGTAGCCAGATAAAGGGGCATGTAAGGTGAGATCCAGGAGGGTCCTAAGTATAGGAGCTCCTGTTCCTGTGAAATTGGGGTGTGCATCTCCCTATCTTGTGGATGTGTTCACCAACTGAATAGATCTCTGGACTCGACTGTTTAGGGTTTTTCATGGAGATCTCATTTTTTCTCCTTTGAAACAGGGTCTCCCTCTGTTGCCCACGTTAGAGTTCAGTGGCATCATTATAGCTCACTGTAACCTCAAAACTCCTGGGCTCAAGCCATCTTCCTGCCTCAGCTACCCAAGTTGCTGGGACTATAGTGCATGCCACCACTACTGGCTAATGTTTTAAAACATGTATTTCATAGAGATGAGTCTTGCTGTGTTGTTTAAATTAGTCCTAGTGCATCTACAGGCAGTTTCACTATTAACCAAATGTCATACATAGCATGTATTTACACAAACCTAGATGGTATAGCCTATACATCTACACTCTGTGGTATGGCCCATTGCTCCTAGGCTACAAATGTGCAGCATGTTATTGTACTGAACACTGTAGCCAGTGGTAACACAAATGGTAAGTCCTTGTGTATCTGAGTATATCTAATCATAGATAAGGTACTGTAATAATATGGTATTTCATTGACTGTAAGGACATTATGCAGTGTGGGACTGTTTTGAAGCCAGAAGAAAATTTTTAGGAAGAGATCAGTTATAGCCAGAATGGGTGATCAAATGCAGTAATATTTTTGTTTTTCTACCCTTCCTAAGAATGGTAATTGATTTTCTGTATCAGATATTTCTATATATGGTCTCACAAGCTAACTCTGAAGTTAGCCTTGGAAGAAGAATTGCCAAAATACTTTTAAGAAATTTTTGCAGGCTTGGCGCCTATAGCTCAACTGGCTAAGGCGCCAGCCACGTACACCTAAGGTGGCGGGTTCGAATCCAGCCAGGGCCCGCCAAACAACAATGACGGCTGCAACCAAAAAATAGCTGGGCGTTGTGGCGGGCGCCT
>NW_003852462.1:8821275-8865530 GCF_000181295.1 Otolemur garnettii
AAAAAAAAAAAAAAAAGAAATTTTTGCAGAAAGGTTTCTGTTTTCTTAAGCCAAATAATAGCATGTAGTTTGTAGCATTTTAATGAAAAATTATCCTGTATTTGTTTTTGAGGATTTGATTTTAAGTGGGAGTGCATACAAGGATCATTTTTTCTTCAAGGTATAATGTACTTTTTTGCCTCCTGGCTATTCTGAAAAACCTTATGGGATTCAGCAATCAATTCACATTTACATGCTTGAAAAGGAAAATTTAAAAACTATACAGAGTGCTCCTTGTTCTGGCAAACAGATTGTGGCTGGAAAGATGGCTGCCCTGTCACCTGTCAAGCAGGGCACATTGTGCAGAACCTGGAACTAAACCACTCTTAGATGGCCTGCTTTTGGGTTGGGGTTTTGTCTGTAGCAGAGCAGCTTCCTCACTGCCATTATTGAAAGTCAGCCCTCCACAAGAGGGATCATACTAAAAACAAACAAAAGAAATATGAAACCCCACAAACTAACCCTTTAAAATAATACTTGGGAAAGCCTGCTTCTTTCTTCTTCTTCTTTTTTTTTTTTCGTGAATTACATTTCTCCTATGTAAAGAAGTTCTTCTATGGCCCATGAAAAATAATTTTTTTTTTTTTAGCCCTACGTAGTACTTTCTTGGTGATTGTATCTTTAAATCCTAGAAAAACTGTCTTGTTGCATACCTGTGGTTGTTCTGTAGAATTCCATAAGGGTTGCTTGCAGTGTGTCACTTGTTAAACGTGTTTGTAATCAGGTAAACATATCTGTGAAGTTCACTTTTCCTTTGCATATAGTTAAATTTAATTGATCAGCATCTATATGATCAACCATCACTTTGCATTTACGTTTGCCTTTAATACATTTGCATGTGTGAGTTTTGTCTAATATGCATTCCAGTGGTTAAAGACCAGGAAATAACCCTGAAATCAGAGCTTCCAAAGGGGTTATTTGCCCTTGAGTTCCATGACTCCTGTGTGTTTGGAATTGTTTTACATAAATCCATGTCTTAATGAGTACAAGTTTGAGTTTTTTGCATATGTTTTCCTTTCATTTCTTCAACCATAGCTTGTACTTAAACCGTGATTTCTAAGTAAAAGTCAAAAGCTTTGGGTTAATCTTCTCAAGCCATTGATTTATTTAAACCAACTACAGAGAGGATGTAGAGATGAAAGAAAAAAATGAAAGACCAACAAACACTTCCCAGAGTTTAAATAAACTAAGTGAGAGGGAAGGTTTTTAATGTTGAAATTCTTAAATGATGGCTTTTACCTAGTAATTTGCTGTGCAAAAAAAAAAATGCAGAAAGTAAAAACTGATTTCTTTTACTGGTAACTACTACTCAAGATCACTGTGAAATTGAGCAATATTTTGTTCAAAGTTGAGAGAAGTAAACATCTAAAGCAGTGCGAGAGGGAGAACTATTCTTCCTTCCAGCCTGCATGTAAGTGTGTCAGCATGGCTAACGGGGCTCAAGCTGGTAATGCAGGAGCTGGAGGATTAGTAGCTCTGAGGCTTTGTTGAAGAAACCATGGGAGGTTTGAAAGTCCTCACCGATCATCCTAGTGAAATAGATTTTCCTCTGTTAGCAATTAATTGAAGGGACTAAGTATGTAAGGAAAGTAATAGAAGTTATTTTCTTCTGTATTAGCCCTTTTTAATTTTGATGTCCTTGACCAGAAACATAATAGGAACAGCTAACTTCTTTCGTTTCCCATTTGTTTTCATTTCCTCAGTTGCTGAGAGCAATTGGAAATGTAAACCAATGAGAGGAGATTTCTAGAAAATGCAGACAGTACCACATCCTAATTACACTGGAGCCACACTGCTATTAGATTTGTCTTCTTAGAACAATAACTGCTGGCTCGGCGCTCAACCGGCTAAGGCGCCAGCCACGTACACCTAAGGTGGCGGGTTCGAATCCCCAGCCCAGACCCGCCAAACAACAATGACGGCTGCAACCAAAAAATAGCCAGGCGTTGTGGCGGGCGCCTGTGGTCCCAGCTACTTGGGAGGCGGATGCAGGAGACTCGCTGGAGCCCAGGAGTTGGAGGTTGCTGTGAGCTGTAATGCCATGGCACTCTACCCAGGGGGACAGCTTGAGGCTCTGTCTCAAAAAAAAAAAAAAAAAACAATAACTGCTCCTGCACCCCAGCAAAGCAACAGTGTGTCATATAGCTGAGGGATTTGCTTTTGTTGCATTTGACCTAGATTAAACCTCTTTGAAGCAGTTGGCATCTTCAAATTTGCTCTTGAGCCAAAAGATGGTATCTTTCTATAAAATTGCTATAGCTTTCAGCAGATACTGAATTATAGGTAACATCTCTGCAGATAATGCAGTACATGTCATGACTCCATTTGCCTCTTGCTTATGGGACCTGGGAGGCTGAGGAAGTGCAAATAGTGGTCTTTGAAGGTCCTAGGGAATGGAATGGGACTTCTGGGAGATTAAAGATACAATCCCATCATCATGGTCTCTGCCCCACCCCCCCATTCCTGCATTCTAATGTTATTTTATTTCTTCCCAGGAATCCGTGCCTTCAGCTTCCCCAGTGGGTACTCCCAAACACAGTATGAAGAAAATGACAAGCACAGAGGACTCCAAGGGGACCCCTACCCAGGGACAGTTCATGATGCCTCTTGGTGGAATGAGTCTTGGCAGCCTGAAGAGTGAGTTTGTGCCCAGTACCTCCATGAAGCAGCGAGGGTCACAAGCAACATCGTCTGTTGGCCAAGTTTCTACTAGTCCAGGTAAATAAGGAGAGAAAGAGTTTCATGATGACAGTGGGGAAATTCACATTGTGTATAAGCAGATGTCAGCAAAGAGATAGCATTTTCTAAGTGATGATCAGATTTTCAGTTTCCTTTAGAAAGTGTAGGAGTCTTAGGTATAGATTTAGCATCAGGTGACTCATAGACTATGGTTAAATTAGCTAGACACAGTGCAAATAGATTTTAGATAGCCTATTAGTACTTCTTTCTTGTAAGCCAAGATAGTTGCCACTAGACTAGATGGTGATAGTAGTAATTCCAAAGAGTCCTGTGCCCTTCCAGGCCATTCTCTGACACCATCCCTGCAATTCACTGTTAAATTTTAAAAAATAGAAACGAACCCATTAACAAATATTAGTGTGAATTAAATAACAACAGAAAGACCATAAGCAACCATTCTTTTTATTTTTATTTATTTATTTATTTTGAGACAGTGTCTCACTTTATCACCCTCAGTAGAGTACTATGCTGTCATAACTCATAGCAACCTCAAACTCCTGGGCTCAAATGATTCTCTTGCTTCAGCCTCCCAAGTAGCTGGGACTATAGGCGCCTGCCACAACATCTGGCTTTTTTTTTTTTTTTTTTTTTCAGTAGAATGCCGTGGCATCATGGCTCACAGAACCTCCAACTCTTGGGCTTAAGCCATTCTCTTGCCTCAGCCTCCCATGTAGCTGGGACTACAGGTGCCCACCATAACACTCTGCTATTTTTATTTTTAGAGATAGGATCTTGCTCTTGTTCATGCTGGTCATGAACTGGTGAGCTCAAGCAATCCACCTGCTTCGGCCTCCCAGAGTGCTAGGATTACAGGCGTGAGCCACTGTGCTCGGCTATAAGCAACCATTTTTAAAAGACTAGCCATTCAGTTATTGGTATTTTTCACTGCAGTGTAAAAATCAGTCATTCCAAATGAGAGCCTTATTTTGGCTCTTTTAAAAAATGTGTTCCTGGGGCTGGATGTGGTGGCTTACACCTGTAATCCTAGCACTCTGGGAGTCTGAAGCAGGTGGATTACTGGAGCTCACGAGTTCCAGACCAGCTTGAGCTAGAGTGAGACCCTGCCTCTAAAAATAGCTGGGTGTTGTGGCAGGGGCCTGTACTCTACTTAGGAGAGTGAGGCAAGAGAGACTCGCTTGAGCCCAGGAGTCTGAGGTTGCCTTGAGCTATGACTTGGGGGGTGGGGGTGGCGACAAAGTGCGACTGTCTCAAAAAAAAAAAAAAAAAGTGTTCCTTACGAGTGATGTGCTGGATAAATGGGGCACTGCACCGAGGTGCTAGAGAGAGAGAGAGGCAGGATCTGATTAGCTGCAAAGAGTGGAGCAGGACACTAGCCGAGGGAGGCTGCTAACTGATCAGAGGAATGGTTAGCTGTCTGCAGCACCTTGAAGTCCTGAAGGTGATAGGAAAGTGATTTGTAGTTATGTGTGTGTGTGTATGTATATATATTTTTTGAGACAAAGTCTCAAGCTGTCGCCCTGGGTAGAGTGCCATGGCATCACAGCTCGCACAGCCTCAAACTCTTAGGCTTAAGTGATTCTCTTGCCTCAGCCTCCCATGTAGCTGGGACTACAGGGTCTCGCCACAACGCCTGGCTATTTTTTTGTTGTAGTTGTCATTGTTGTTTTAGCTGGCCCAGGCCGGGTTTGAACCCGTCAGCCTCAGTGTATGTGCCCGGTGCCCTAACCACTGAACTATGGGCACCACCTGATTTCTGGTTATATTGATGATGAAGCGAGATCATCTTAATTTGCACCCTGGTGGAGGTTGCTGTGGAGCACTGCATGCCAGGCATTGTAATGAATTATTTACATTAGTTATTTTATTTGCATAACTCCTCTTTCAGGTTTTGTTTTTATCCCCATTTTACAGATGAAGAGACCAAGGCTTAGAGATATTAAGTTACTTAACTTGCCCAAGGTTATGTAGCTGGTAAATAGAAGGGTTGGGCTATAAATTTTGGCAGTCTGACTACAGAACCTGATTTTTAATCTACATGATGTTGCCTGTTAGTCTGCATGCATTGCACATATAGAGCATGGAAGAGGAGGCACCTGTGGGCCACCGGTCAAATGTTTCTGTTATTGATGCTAAGATGGCATTGATGATTATGAATAAGACCAGTCTTACGTATAGGTGAATGTCTTTATGAAGTGATTTGGCTAAGGCCCAGCTGTGTTGGCTCACACATGTAATCCTAGGACTCTAGGAGGCTGAGGTGGGTGGATCCTGTGAGCTCAGGAATTCAAGACTAGCCTGAGCATTGTGGTAGGCACCTGTAGTCCCAGCTACTTGGGAGGCTGAGGCAAGAGGATCTCTTGACCCCAAGAGTTTGAGGTTGCTGAGCTATGAGGCCACGGCACTCTACCCAGCCAACACAGTGAGACTCTGTCTCATAAAAAAAAAAGAAGTAATTTGAGATGTTTTATAGAAAGAAGTTCTCTTTTCCAACAGTATTTCTTGTGCTGATTTATTTTTTCCTGAAATTCTTCTATTAGTGATATATTACCATGAATTAAGACAGTGGTTTTCCCATTATTTCCATGTAGTACTGGTATTCTAGGATAGTACCCTAGGGAATCTCAATAGCCTACTTCATTCCTATTTCTTACCCTCTTCTACCAGGTCAGCTCTATTTTTATCTATTTCATGTATTTATCAATGTAAACAACCAATGAAAAACTGATTTATTCAGTGTGACTTAATGCAAGGTGTTGTAACATTTTGTTCTCTACTATGTTAACATGCTGTTAGACACGATGCCTGCCACAACAGTACTTGAAGATTAATGAGAAAGACATTAAATAAATATATAAGTATTGATGGATTATAATAAATATTTATCATGGAAAAGACAAAAGAGCAGAGAGGACCCAGTTTAGATTGAGATAGGAGGGCCATGCCATCACTAAGCCTGTTTAGGCAACAAACTGCTTGGCATTTGGGGGATGGCCTGTAAGCCTGAGGGTCAGTGAGCAAAGATGAGAATGTCTTGAGATGAGTTTGGAAAAGTGGGCAGTGGGCTTTTTTTTTTTTTTTTTTTTTTAAGGATTACTCAGGTATTTTGTGGGTTGAATGGTTTTGTGAGGGACAGAACAGAATTATATAGGTGTAGTGGAGGAGAGTTTATTTTGGTTATCTGGGCAAGAATGAAAGTAATTTGGATTGGTCAGTGGAAATCAAAGTGGTTACAGGTGTGACGGTATAAGTTCCATAGTGACCACCACTTGGAGTGGTGACTTCTTCCCCACGTTGACCACCTCCTTAAGTTGACCTGATTTTCTGGACATACCCTATATGTGCACATCAGCACAGTAGGCCTAGTTTCTTTCTTTCTTTCTTTCTTTCTTTTTTTTAAGGTAGAGTCTAACTACGTTGCCCTTGGTACAGTGCTATGGTGTTACAATTCACAGTGCTATGGTGTCGCAACTCACAGCAACCTCAAACTCTTGGGTTTAAGCGAATCTCTTGCCTCAGCCTCCCAAGTAGCAGGGACTACAGGTGCCAGCCACAATGCCTGGCTATTTTTTGTTGCAGTTGTCATTGTTGTTTAGCTGGCCCAGGCTGGGTTTGAACCCTCCAGGCTTGGTGTATGGGTTGGCGCCATAACCACTGTGCTACGGGCGTTGCGCCAAGACCTAGTTTCTTATGTTAACCAATTTGTTACAATCCCTTGGGTCATCAACTTATAGAGGTTTAAAAAAAGAATTTTGCTGCTGGGAAAACTTTGTAAACCTTTGGGCAACATTGTTTAGGGATTGCATGTGAGGTCAAATTTCATCCTACACCTTTATCTGGTATCTGAGGATAGGCACCAGACACAGTGCGTGTTTAGAGTGGTGGGCAGGTGGCAAGATGTGTAGAGCACATGGAGCAGTGCATGGAGAGGTACTGCCGTGGAGACTACTGCACAGCCAGTTTTCTAACCAGTGGACAGCAGGGGGAAGCAAGCAGTTCTAAATACTTTCCAATGGCAGAATGGACTTACTTAGAATTTTAAATTTTGTTCAAGGCCAGCCCTTTTTGGGTCGCATTTTCTTCATTATCTCCCTTTCCTTGGGTCCTTATAGAAGACCACATTTGCCTGTTGGATTGCATTGTTGTGGATCTCCAAGACATGGACATCTTTGCTGCAGAGAGGCACCCACGAGAATACTGTACTGCATCAGAGGGCAGTAACGGAGATCTGATCTTCCCCTCTTATTTTGTGCGACAGACAGGAGGAAGCCTCTTAACTGAGCCTTGTAGGCTGAAATTGCAGGTGGAAAGGAACTTGGACAAGTGAGTGTTTTATATTTGAATAACTAGTTATTGTAAGTAGAATACTAACTTGGAAATCAGTGCTATTCAGGTGAGTCTGGAAGAACAGATGCATTCACTTACTTCTTTATCTGTTTAACATATGTTTATGGAGTCCCTAGGTGTGCTGGACAGGAGGGCTACTGTAATGCAAGAGAAAGCATCTGCCCTTAAAGGAGCTTATGTTTTGTTGATGGATATAGGAAGGAAAATGGTGATTCTCATTTTATGTTTGATTCCATGTTATAAAACTGTGTTAACAAGATGACAAGTGCTTTGGAAAGAAAGAGGAAGGGACATGAATTTAGTATGTATTTGGATAGTGATGGAAGGTAGTGATTGGAGCCAAAGTATCCTGGAAGAGATGGGCATTTGAATTATTTATTCCAAATATAATAGGTTTTGGACCTGCTATTGCTGTTTACCCTGGAACTCCTTTTAATTAGTATAAACGTTTAGGTGAGGGGTTCCCCATTTTAGTCTATGAAGCAATCTGAAAGGACTCCAAAAGCCTAATGACTGACCCAGTTCACCTTATCATTGGCTTCAAACACAGGTTGCTTATTTCTGTAGTTTAGCTGTCGTTAGTTCAATATCTGGCGGGAAACCTTCTTGAAAATTACCATTCGCAGACCTACCTGGAACCAACAGAATCTGACTCTCGGGGCTGATGTTCAGGTGTGTGTTTAATAAAGTTCTGTGAGGGTACTTCTGCTTGCCTGGCCCACATACATGGACTAGGAATGTCACTGCTAGTTACAGTGTGTGGTGTGACTCAGTGGGGCGTTGATTTGGGAGAAAGCAACGTTTTGCATCTCAACTTCAGGGAAAGATGAGGTGTGGCTGTATAGTAAAGGAGATTTACATTTGTGGCATTTTGAAAAGCAGCCTCTTTGCTGGTAATGGAGTATGATTTTAATCCCTCTTTGGCCACTCTCTTCACGGTTCTTGGATTTGGGCAAGTCATTTAATGTCACTTTTTTAGTTTCTCTCTGGATTAATGATACAATTTAGCCGTTCTCGCTGGGATGTTTGTGTTTCACTCTTACTTGTTATTCAAGTGCTCCCTGGCTGATGTTCAGTTATGGTTGGCATGGGCTATATTTGGTTTTACTGGCTAAGCGGTCTTAAGAGGAGCTTCATTATTTAGAAATTGAACACTTTGTTTTCTTTTGAAGCAATGCTTTCCAAAAAGGAAAATAAAAAAAAGAGGCTTTGCTCTTCTGCTTACCTAAAGCTTCCCCACTCCCATCAGTGTTTATGTGCAGATATTCACCTTCTGTTAGCGCACGTAGAAGGTGGTACTGAACACGAGGTGTCCCGTCAGCTTCCTGTACCACAAAAAGAGGGCCTCTAGATGGCTTTTGGTAATTCTTCTCAGGTTTTCATCGTTAATGGCATCATTGGTTTTTAAAAACTGTTGTGTGTAGGCTTTTCTCTACAGACAAAGTAATTTTTATATTCCTCTGCCACTTGAGATCCTATCCCTGTGCTTTATGTGCTCAGAGTATAGCGTTTGTAGGATCCATGATCTCCACTTAACCTGTAGGAGGGGTGGGAAAGCTCTTCAGTGTTAAGGTGGGGTATACATATGTCACATCTCCCCCCTGCCATCTACAACTTTGCTTCTGCCCAGCTCAGCTAAGGTGAGTGACCTGTCTAGTCTTTATCCTAATGTCCCACCTGGGCTCAATGTGCAACGTTGGCATTGTCCTTCAGTTACCAGTTTTCTTTATTGCTTTTCCAGCTATAATTAAGCTATTTTTCAGTCTCATGAGGTTTTCCTTATTAATAGATTAGTTAGTTAGCTCATATTAGATAGGAGGATTTTTTCAATGTGTGTTTTGGGAGAAATTGGGCTTTTTATAATTGAAGCATGACAGTCAGAATTTGCTTCATTTAGAGCTACATGAAATTTTGTCATTGGAAATTAGAAATTAACTGGTTGATAAGATAGGTGGGTACCTTTTAGCCCTGTATTTGGATGTGAGCTATCTCAGTGTTAAGTTAGGACTTGTTTGCATAAAAAGACCTTTTTTCTATTTCGTAGAGAAATAAGTCACACTGTGCCAGACGTGTCTGTCCATGGCAATCTCTCTTCAGTGCACTGCTCCCTGGATCTGTGCAAATATAAGCTGATCCGTGGCTTACTAGAGAACAACCTTGGGGAGCCCATAGAGGAGTTTATGCGGCCTTATGATTTACAAGATCCAAGAATTCATGTGAGTGAGCCCTCATGTTCTTTTATAACTTTCTTAGTCTTGGCTGATGTTCACCCAATGTATATATTCCTCAAATTTACTTGGAGAAAGAAGGCAAAACAACAAGGAAATTAGATTTCTTGACATACTAACCTATCTTTAGGTTGGCATCAACAGCTATGGACTGACCAGCATTTTCCTCTTGTAGACGGTTCTGAGTGGAGAAGTATACACTTGCATGTGCTTCCTCATCGATATGGTAAATGTAAGTCTGGAGCTCAAAGATCCAAAAGGAAAAGAAGGTGCTGGGTCCCTAGCCAGGTATGGCTTTAGTTGTATTATTTTACTATTATTAATAATCCAAATAATATACATATTTTGTGTTAGCATAGAGCAGAGGTTACAGAGAGGTGGTTCACAGGCAGATTGTTTAGTTGGTCTATGCAGTGCTTTGTACAAGTTTAAATTTATTCCTCTATCAGCCAAGACAGGTTAGATTAGGTTATGCTGTAGTAACAGACAACCCCACATACCAGTGGCTTAAAAGAGTGAAGATGTTTTTCTTCTTTGGACCACTGTGAGTCCCAGGCTGTTCTGCTCATTGGAGTCACTCAGGGTGACAGAGTAGCCAGTGTTTTAATGTGCCAGAATGAAAAACAAGGGCTCTGAATGCTCTTGAATGGCAATTAAATTCTCTGGCAAATTTGTGGAGCTAGAATGTGCCCCACAGTGCAGCACAGTCAGGAAGTGCTGTCTTCTTGTGTGTCTGGATAGTTACAAGGAGGGAGGTCCACAACTATTTAGTGTGCAGCACTGATGACTGCCTCACTGGCCAATGTTTAAAAGGATGGGAGATTTCACATAAAAAGTGAAATCCTTTTCAGCTTTGTTAGAAAAAGTTGAAGCCTTGGCAATGCTAGGTCTCACTAGGAGTCCCTGGAAGCTGACTAGCAACCACTCCCTTTAGATGGGACGTGTACTTAGCTAGCAGTTCAGTTATTTATATCACTTGCTCAGTCATTGTAGGTGTATGGATTTGTGATTACTGGTGTAGAGCTCTGAAGAGTGCATTGTATTTTCACACGTAACAGCCTTTTAATTTGACCTCTTATCAGCTCTGTAAAGTTGGGGAGTTATGCTCTTATTATCCAGATAGAGTTTCTTTTCTTTTTCTTTGTAGACAGAATCTCACTCTGTCACCCTAGGTAAAGAGCTGTGACATCATAGTCATAGCTCACAGCAACCTCAAACTCTTGGGCTCAAGTGATCCTCTTGCCTCAGCCTCTGGAATAGCTGGGACTGCAGGTACTCGCAACAATGGCAATTACATTTTTCTGTTTTTTTAGTAGAGACAGGGTCTTGCTCTTGCTCAGGCTGGTTTTGAACTTCTGGCTCAGGCAGTCTACCTGCTTTGGCCTCCCAAAGAGTTAAGATTACAGGCGTGAGCCACTGTGCCTGCCCAGATAGAGTTTCTGACTAACACAAGGTCTTATACCTGGAAAATTCGTTCACTATTTGAAAACAGGCTAGTAATTTCCCTACTTCTAGTTTGTCTTTCCCTGAAAGTCTGCCGTGATCTGTACCTAACTCAGATGATGAGAGCATGATATAGTGAAGCTGGGTTCCCAGATTGAGGGGCGTGTGTGCCAGCAATTTTTTCTCATGGCTGGCTATGCCCTAGTTTTTTCAGTATGGAATAATTCTGTAGGTGTTGTCACACTGGTGATGAGTAATTATGAATTAATTACTCATTGCAGTTTTTATTTGTTTATTTATTTATTTATTTTTAGATAGGGCCACACTCTGTCATCTGGGCTAGATTGTAGTGGCACTATCCTCATTCACTGCAACCTCCAACTCCTGGGCTCAAGTGATCCTCCTGCCTCTGCCTCTTGAGTAGCTGGGGCTAAAGGTCTGCACCACCATGCCTGGGTAACTTTTCTATTTTTTGTAGAGACAGGATCTCACTCTTGCTCGGGCTGGTATCAAACTTGCAGCCTCAAACAGTCCTGCCTTGGTCTCCCAAAGTGCTAGGATTACAGGCATGGGTCACCATGTCTGGCCCTTTCTCTTATTTGTTTAAAAAGGTAGTTCCAAAGGCATTTTTTCCTGTTGGTAGATCAGTTGAGTTATTTATTGATATGAAGAATATTATTTGTTCTGATTGTTCCCAGTATACTGTTGTATAATAGTCATTAAGAATATTTTAAGTATGTGGTATTTTATTGCTCACAGAATTCCTATGAACAAGATAACCTTCTTGGAGTTAGAAAAGTAGGCAAAATGGCACCAAATCCATTTTGAGAGATCTATTAAGAAAATCAATGAGAAAGCTCAGAATGAAAGTTCTCCTTTGGAGAGCTTAGGTATGTAGTAGAACCTCTGTAATTTGACCACTCAAGGGGCTATAACAAACTGATCAGCATGCAGAGGTGGTTAATGTAAGGAACAAGGCCTACTGAACTGATACTGTGGTGCCTGTCATGTCTGTGAAAATCAGGTCAACTTAAGGAGGTGGTCAACTAAGGAAGTTCTACTGTATTTATGGTTTTGCTCTTAATATCTTGAACTTACATACTTTTATAAAGTAGAAGAATTATGTTTCACATCTTTCCTGTTCTTTTTCCCTTTTAGATTTGACTTCAAGAAATGTAAACTGCTCTATGAGAGTTTTTCCAACCAAACCAAGTCCATTAACTTGGTTTCCCATTCCATGATGGCTTTTGATACACGCTATGTTGGGCAGAAGACCAGCCCTGGCGTGACAAATGTATTCAATTGTATCTTTCAGCCCTCTAAGAACAGCAGCACTACACACGGATCCATTCAGATTGAACTGCATTTCAGGTAGTAGATCAGATGCTGACTTTGCCTTTCTTATAGAAATATTCCCTTTTATGGTCAGTGAGCTAAGTCCATGTTGGCTTTAGAACATCAGAGGACCAAGGAATGACTAAAAAGAGAAATAGATAATGGCTTATCAGGGAAGTGTGCTGTATTTTTTTTTTTTTTGCAGTTTTTGGCTGGGGCTGGGTTTGAACCCACCACTTCTGGTATATGGGGCCGGTGTCCTACTCCTTGGAGCCACAGGCGCTGCTGCCCCAAGTGTACTGTATATTGACCTGTTATGCATTGCAGTTTTATTTATTGGCCAAAAGATGTCTCTGTTGCCTTAAAAAAAAGTAGTTCGGCATTGATTTTAACCAGGTCTTTAAAATCAACCTCCCTTTATATGAAGACCGACCTACTTTTTAGCTATGTGTCCCAGAACAAGTGGTTTAGCCTCTTTGAGCCTCAACTTCCTCTTAATTAAAATAGAAAAAGAAAATAACACTATACACATTTCAGAAGGTAGAGGTAATAATTAAAGTAATTCTGGCATATTGCTTGACACAGATGGTAGCTGTTATTACTGATGTGCTTATATTATTTTATATTACTGTGAGATTTTATGACTGATCCTAGACCTGAAAACTAAAAAGTTAAGACTGATCTAAAGAAATCTTTCAATGAAAATCTAAAAGGAGACCTTTGGAACCAAGATCAGTTTCATTCTATTAATGCTTAATGTCATCAGATATGTTCTAAGTATAAACCACTAACTGGGGAAGGTTGGGGAAAACTTTGTAGTTAAGCCAAAAAAGAAAAAAATATTTTCTTTTTTTTTTTTTGAGACAGAGCCTCAAGCTGTCCCCCTGGGTAGAGTGCCGTGGCATTACAGCTCACAGCAACCTCCAACTCCTGGGCTCAAGCGAGTCTCCTGCCTCCGCCTCCCAAGTAGCTAGGACCACAGGTGCCCGCCACAATGCCCGGCTATTTTTTGGTTGCAGCCGTCATTGTTGTTTGGTGGGTCCGGGCTGGGGATTCGAACCCGCCACCTTAGGTGTACGTGGCTGGCGCCTTAGCCGGTTGAACTATAGGCGCTGAGCCGAGAAAAATATTTTCAAATGTAAAAAATTATTCTTACATTTATATGTTTACATATGCCTGACATTTCAGTGTGGCTGTTCAGAATTCCTCTGGGTTTAGGGTTTTTTTTTCTTTTTTGTTTTCATTCTTTCTCTTTTTTAATAGAGAAAGGTTGTGTTCTTTCCATATGCCTTTACAAAGTTTAGCCAAGTGGACATTTAAACTTCTATGTTAACTTATTGTTCAGTAGTAGGATGCTAATTGCCCCTTATTGATCCCTGCTGGGCACTTCACCTGCAGTCAGTTTAATCCTTGCAAGTTTACAGAGTAGGTGACTTCAGTCCTCATTCTACAGATGCAGAGATAAAAACTTAGAGAAGGGTTAAGGAACTCTTTTTCTTTTTCTTTTTTTTTCTTTTTTTTTCCAGCTGGGTTTACTGAAAAATTTAGTAACTCTTTTTAAGGTCACCCAGCTAGTAGGTCAAGTAGTCAGAACCCAAATGTGGGTCTCTTGACTTCAAAGCCCATATCTCTTCTAATAGTGTTCAGGGCTACCATGTTTCTCAGTTTGATCTGACTGTTATGAGATGATGAAACAGTTGTGTTTTGCGCTTCCTTTGTTCGAAGATATTTATTTGGACAAGAGGCTTGCATGTGTTTGGTCCAAGCAGTTTCTTTTTGAGTTTGTTTTATTATTATTGATTAGGTAGTTGTCTCACTTAATCATATTTTTAATACACAAGGAGCCTCAAAATATTATTTTATTTATGTATTAAAAGTATGTTATTTCTTGGAGTGAAATAATAAAGTCTTACCTTGGCTCTTGCTAACAGAAATACCATTGTTAGTGAGAGGAGTAAAATGTTCTCTTGATTGGAAATTTTGAACGCCTTCCGTGTCTCAAGAAGAATTACTCTTCTGTTGGGATTTTGCATGTCAAATATAAATCACTTCACAGTGTTTAAAGGCTCGAAATATTTTCCAGAAAAGGGATTCAACACACTGTGACTTTCCAGCTAGTGCACAGCTCTGACAATCTGTGTTCAAACTGGGGTGGAAAAATTTTACTGAGGGCAACATTTTTTCTCTATTACAAAAGGGTAAAGTGTTTCTGTGAAAAATGCTGTCTCTGTAAAAAGAGACATGCATCACGATACTCTTTTACTGGAGGCAGCAAGCCAGGTTTAGGAGAAATGAAAGACCAAAGAAAACAGTCTTAGAAATATCTCCAAAGTAGCTTTTCCAGATAGGAGCACCATTTAGGGCAGGGAACCAGGTACATGTAGTAGCTAGAGTCCCAGAGTCTCTCTTTGGGTTTCAGAACCCAGTTGACTCAGAAAACCCTATATGAGTATGTCTCTAGCTCATGTTCCCTTCATCCTCCCCTTTGGGGTAGAGTAGAGGTAATGTTCTGGCCATTAGTGGGGCTGGCCTACTCACATATCACTAAGGCCTGGTTAAAGCCCCTAACTACATACACCATGGTTTGAGGGCAGGCCTTCAGTTCCACCTCCAGCTTTCACTTTAAATACAGAGTTTGAAGTAGAGCAGGCTGTAAAACAAGTGCTCCCTGCCCACCAATAGCACTATCTCTCAGTTGCTTGGGGATAGACTCATGGTAAATGTCATCTTACTTTTTCTCCTCAGGCTAAAAGATATGGGCTCTCAGGTCAATTTCAGTTAGAGAAACTATAATATCTAGCACTAGTGTGTGAACTTGGTGTTTATAAAGAAGTGGTCGTAGACATCAAATAAAGAGTGCCTCACTGATCTTGGAGTAGCCCATAGGGAAAGAAAATGATATTTATCAATTACCTGTTAGGCATCTGGTGCTTTCTTCTGATACTAATATTCCTCATCTCACAAGTGAGGAAACAGCCTGTAAGAAGGTAGCTGACTTACTCAAGACAACATAACTTGTAAGGAACAGTATTTAAATCTCTGACTCCAAAGCCTGTGTTCTTTTTACATCAGAGTTTCTCAACTGTAGCGCCTGTTGACATTTGGCTCAGATAATTCCTTGCTATCTGTGCATTATGGTTAAGCAGCATCTCTGGCCTCTGCTTGCTAGCTGCCAATAACAACCCCCCAACTACTGTTGCTACTACAGTCCCAAAATGTCAAGCAAAAATGTCTCCAGACATTGCCACGTTTCTTCTGGGGAACAAAACTGTTTCAGTTGAGAACCATTGGGTCACACTGTTCTGCTTTTTTATAACATTCCTTCTTGTTTAAAAATATGACTGATATATTCACTAAACAAGTTGTTAAACGAGTATTCAGCATTTACAGATACTTAAAATTGGTAGTTTAGAAAACATTGGAATATTTCCTAATTTAAATCAGTAGGTACAGATAGTTTTTTAACCTGCCAAAACTGAGTAATGTATTTGCAGGTTAATGATACACATTTTTAAAATTTTTTTCTGTCTTTCTTATAGATCTACCAAAGATTCCTCCTGTTTTACAGTAGTGCTCAACAATCTCCGTGTGTTTCTCATATTTGACTGGCTACTTTTAGTCCATGATTTTCTGTATACTCCCAGTGATATCAAGAAACAAAATAATGCTACTCCTTCTCGCCACCGTAACTCTAGCAGCGAATCTGCTATAGTTCCCAAAACTGTGAAGAGTGGAATAGTTACCAAGCGGTCTTCCCTACCTGTGTCCAATGAAAGGCACCTGGAGGTCAAGGTCAATGTAACAGGTGATTCACTGGAGCTTAGTTTGGATGTTAGGTTCAATATCTGTCTTATGGGATTATTTCTGTGTTGCCTCATTTTTTGACATGAACACTTACGCATTTATGTCTTTTACAGACCAACAGGTATCAGAGTTCTTGACTTCCATTTCCAGGGGTGAGCTGCCTGGCCCACTGAAGGTTGTGGGTCTTTTGTCAGTCTCCTCCTCCTGCCTAGTACACCTGCCTAGCCTGAGCACCCACCTGGGCAGTGGTCTTTTTTTTCCCAGTGTAAAATCTGGCTTCAGTTTTCTCTTTAATCTTTAGGGTCCCAATAGATGCTTTACTGATTTTAAGCAAATTGGGTATGTGAAAAATCTCTGTTTTGAAGATAAATTAGGGGATTGAGATTTTCCTTACAAAAACAATATTTTTCTATATGTGGATTTACTCTGACTTTTGTTGACTGGTAAACTCTTCTATACCATTAGTATGCATCTATATGTTTATTGCAGTTTTTGTGCTACCCTACCTACTGTTCAATGATTTTGGTGAAACTGACTAACACTATGCATTTTAAATGGGTTCTGTTACAAAAGCTCCATCTACACATGGCTTTTGGTAAAGACACGGTGTAAAATAGAGTGAAATTTGCCATGTACCAATGAGTAGAAAGTCTACTGATTAAAACATCTCAATATTGAACTGGTCTGCTTTCAACTTGTAAACAGCTACATAGATGTTGCATAGTGAATCACCTTCCTGGGATTTAAATCATGTCATCACTTGGAGATTTTCTCAGCAGAATCTGAATCTGTTAGACCTCCCAGGAGAACTGGGATGCAGTTCTCTCCCTAGCTTAAAAGCACATGCTAAAAAGAGAAAGCACATTCTAGTCTTTTCTGCCAGTGCAGTGCTCTGTTCTTTTAGCTATACCTGGCCAGACACAGAGAATTTATTCAGAATGACAGCAAAGCAGAATGTCAGTAGACATCTTGGAGGATACTAAATCTTGCTGGTTAATATTCTTGCTTGGTGGAAATAGGCTGCGTGTTTGAAGCGACCTGCTGTTGTCCAGCTTCCTAGATTTGGCTTGATTGACAATCCTGTCCTTTTCAGGCACAGAGTTTGTGGTCGTTGAAGATGTGTCCTGCTTCGATACCAATGCCATTATTCTAAAAGGCACCACAGTGCTTACCTATAAGCCCCGATTTGTTGATCGTCCTTTTTCAGGAAGTTTGTTTGGCATCGAGGTAAGAAGTCTATGTGTCAGTCACAGCACTACGTGTTTGGCTCAAGAGAAGAACATCTGGAAGAGAATTTTACCTCTTCAGCATGCATTAGTGGAAATAATTCAAGGAATTGGAGGACGCTTGCCCTCTTTTCCTCTTTGTCTTCTTCTCAGATCTACTAGGTTATTCTAATGTGTGGTTTCAGTCTTCTAATGTTAGATGTAGATATGCATTTTCTCTTATGCCCTTCCTTCCTCAAGAAGTACAAGGAGACTCTTGTAGTCCCTGTTACCTGTCAGGCACTTTGTTGTGTGCTCTAGTTCTAGAGGTCTAGTTCTTGGCAAATTTGTGAAGGTGAGGCTAGGATCCTCATGCCCCTCCATGAGCACAATCCTGTGAAGAACTAGTGTTTTGTAGTAAGGGAAACACATTTATATTACTAAAAGATGGTAAGGATTTTTTTATATTATCCTCTTAGGAATATCCCATTTTAAATCTTCAAAATGGCAGCTCTAGAGTCATGCCTACCCTAAAGGAGCGCATCCCTATCAAAGGTGTTGTCGGCTCTGGTTTAATCTCAGGACGTGGTAATTTGCACTACAGTGGCCTTTGTAGCTTAAAGATTTCATGATCTTTAGTTAATATTCATCTTGTTATAATGTTAGAATACTTTCTCAGAGTTCCCTTCACTTGACAATGAACTTTTCATTCCCCTTTCTTTCCAGTGGTATTGTTAGAAGTTGATAATAAAACTTATTTTCACTGTCAGCCATATGGTACTTCTTGGGGGGGGGGGAGTCAAATATAGCTAAATCAAACCTGTAGGGATTTCAGTTTTTGACCACTTATTTCTCTCATGTAAAGAAACCTCAGTTTGAGAGTAGGATTTGCATGCTGGTGTGATGTGAGTTGATTATGAAATGGCAATTATCTCCCTTCCAAGCCACCACAATACCAGCTTTGAATGGAAAATCTTGGTGATTGATTAATGAACTGTCAGGTACAATTGGTTTTTGTGTAGCAGAATCCCCTGGCGGAAGAAGGAAAATGAAACTTTTCTGCTCCAAAGTTTTAGAAAAACTACATGGCAAAATATTTGAGATTGCTAGAAACTCTTTTCAGTCTTATTCTTTAGGCAGAACAATTGGCTCTGAATTAAAAACCTGCTTGATACATCATTTGGGGAGGATTTGTAAAGTCTAAGTTAACTTTGAATATGACAAAGGCCCTTGGGGTCACATGTTTTTTAGTAGCACTAGGGAATGCCCCCCAAAGGTGGAGGGGACAAGGGGGATCAAACTGAACGCTCTATTCTTTCCTCTGTACTCGTCCTTGAGTACCCAAAATAATTTGGTCCTAAAATGGGAGTCCTCCTTCCCTCCCTCCTTCCTTTTTCCCCTATAAATGTATTTTTTTTAGCGTTTTATTATAGAACATTGCAAAAATATACAAAGTAAACAGAATGATGTAATGAGCTCTAGATTCACTGAGCTTCGATAGTTAATGTATTTATTTCTAATTATAAATACAGAGAGGAGGGAAAGTAACTTATCCCACCATTTGTAATTTCTATTGACATTTTGGTGTGCTTTTTTCCTTAAAAGAAAGTCCTGGCATAATATTATTTTGGGCCGTGTGTTCGCATAGTCTGTGTTGTAACTGTTTTCCTACATCCTGTATGATCTTTTCAGCTGCCATTTTCATTGAGTACATATGATGTAAGCTTGGTTGCTCTTAATTTTTTTAACAATTAAGTAATGATTCAATGAAATTTTCTGTATTTTGCTTTATTTCTTTAGGCTAGTTCCTATAAAGGAGTAGGATTATTGGCTCAAAGAATGTAATAGGACTTTTGGGGGTATTGCCGAACTGCTTTTTCGTATGGGTGAACCATTGCACATGCTCTTGGCAGTAGGTGATAGTGTTAGCTTCATTCGTCACAATATTTATTTTAGCATTTGCTGTGGGTCTTGTGGTAATACAGAGCTGATTCTTCTGAGTGAGCTGCTTTTTGTGTTGATGTCTAGACCCTTCCTACATCAGACATTAATTCTTGCTATATTGCCTTTAATTCTTTAGGTGTTTTCATGTCGACTAGGGAATGAACATGATACAGCTCTTTCAATTGTTGATCCTGTACAAATTCAAGTGGAGTTGGTGGGAAATTCTTCATATCAGAATAGTTCAGGTTTGATGGATGCATTCAATAGTGAAGATTTTCCACCTATCTTAGAGGTAATGATGCAAAATCTGTATAATACATTGATGTACTCAAATATTGTTCTATGCAGGCAGTTTTACTTACTCTGTTAGTCTTATTTATTTGCTCTGTTGCTCAAATACTTTTTTATGCAGGTAGTCTTACTCTGTTGCTCAGTAACATTTTAATTACTTCAGCAAATGCAAAATAAAATGTCATTGCCTCTGTCCTGGGCAATACTGCAGCTTCAGGGAGGATCAAAGACCTTTTACTTATTTGCATGGTGTAATGTTGAAGTTCTACAGAATTTAAGCAAAACTGAGAATTCTGTATAGATAGGAATATTAATTGTGAGTGGGGCTCAAGGAAAGGTGAGTCTGGGAAGAAGGGTAGGATGCCAGTAGGCAGAGAGGAAGAGGAGGAGCATTCTACATGAAGCCAAGTCCGGCAGAAACAGGTAGGTCTGACCAGAGCAAGTGGATGCAGAGGTAAGGAAGGAAGATTCAGGGTGAAGCAAGGGAAGAAAGCTTGAGAACTGGGTGCATGATTCTTGGATAGAAGGGAAAAAATAATCCATTTGAACCACAGGAGATTGAGAGGGGGAGAGAGAGAGAGAAAAGCTGTTCTGACTTTTGGTCTTAGTGCTCCCTCACAGAAAAAGAAAAAGGTAATAAGTACATTCAGACAGTAACCTGAGTGCTCTGGTGTTGGGGTCTGTGCTGCCTTTACCAATGGTAACTACATTGTTGATCTCTGGGGAAGACTGGATTTCAGGAAATGGATTTTAATAAGGAAGAGCTTGGTTGGTCAGTTTGTTTCAGAGATTTAAAAAATTAAATAAATTCATGCAAAATGGATTAATAAAATGTTGCTAATAGGTAGTCCTTTTTCTCTCAGAGCTGTTCTCTGATCCTCTGCTTTCGTGATGAATATACTTAGGAAAGTCATCCTGCTGAAATTCTGGTTGCTCTAGTAATTATTCTAGCTTAGTATTTTCTATTTGGTGCAGATTTGTGGCCGTTTACTCTCATAGCTGAGACATTTTACATCATGGTCATTAGTTCTTAATTTCAGATCTTTGCAGTCTATTTTTTTCCCTTTGTGGTCTTTTAAAGGAGAAATTTGCTGTAATATCTGTTGACCTGTTAGAACTTGAAATAGGAATTATATCTGCAAGAGGTCTGAGTGCAAAATCGAATGCAACTTTCAACAACTGCTTTTACATTTTGTTAGATTCAGTTACAAGCCCTGGATATCAGACTCTCCTATAATGATGTTCAGCTGTTTCTTGCTATTGCAAAATCCATCCCAGAACAAGCGAATGCTGCAGCGCCAGACTCAGTGGCCTTGGAGGCTGACTCTGTAGGCAGTTACCTTCCAAGTGCATCTCAAGTTGGAGAGGAAATCAGAGATGGAACAAGACACACCTTAGATCCTGTCTTGGGTAGGTGTTTAACCATAAAACCCACTCAGTCTTCGAACAGTGCTCTTTCTTTTTAACTCTTAATATTTTCTTTTGCACGATTAAATTGTTCAGAGTCTAATTGTATGTCATTAAGTATAATTGTAAGTAATAAGTATGACTCTCATTTTGTAAAGTTTAAAACAAACAAAACACTCCAAACCAACTGCTCTAACTTTATAATATTTTTTCTCTTACATTTTCTTCCTGAGTGATATAGATAATGCTAAAGTTCTAAGTTTTAAACTTTGAGATTTCTTCTCCAAACTTATGTGTATAGTACTAGGTTTTAAGTATTTTAAAAACAAAGTCAATATAAGGAAAAGAAGCCAAGCACCGTGGCTCACACCTGTAATCTAGCACTTTGGGAGCCTGAGATAGGATGATTACTTGAGGCTAGGAGTTAAGACTAGCCTGGGCATTACAGCTAGACTTTGTACAAAACAAACAAACAAAAAACCAGGTATGGTGGCATATATCTGTAGTTCAGCTTCCAGCAGGCTGAGACAGAAGAATCACTTGAGCCCAGGAGTTTCAGGCTATAGTGAGCTATAATGATACCACTACACTCCAGCCTGGGTGACAGAGTGAGACCTTACATCTCTTTCTCTGTCTTTCTCTAAAATTTTCAGTGTACACAGGAGAGAAGTCTCCAATAAGGTGCCCATTTTTGTCTAGAGAAATGAAATATTTTACTAACTAGATTCTAATTTTCTTTTTTTTCTTAGTCTGTGGATTGGTTAACATAAAATTATCTATAAAAATTATATACCATTTTTTCCCCAGAGTTACAGCTGGCTAGACTGCAGGAGCTGGGATTCAGCATGGATGATTGTCGCAAAGCTCTTTTACTGTGTAAAGGTAATGAGGGGTCCATTGTCTAGTGTTTATCTTGATAATAAGCTTCCTTTCCATTTCCCCCCCCTACTGCACAAGGTGACTTAGAGACCTGAGCATCTTTTTTTGGCCAGGGCTGGGTTTGAACACCACTTCTGGCTTATGAGGCTGGCTTTTTTGCAATTTTTGGGTGGGGCTGGGTTTGAACCCGCCACCTCTGGCATATGGGGCCGGGGCCCTACTCCTTTGAGCCACAGGCGCCGCCTGACCTGAGCATCTTTAGAAACTCCTTTATGTGTCTTCTGTGGACTGAATGTAATCTTGGCTTAGTAATCATTTGTAATGGCGAGTGGTATTCTGCAGTGAATAAGAATATGGGTTCTGCAGTTGACTATGTTCAGGTCCTTCCCCTGTGTTTTCTTGTTTTCTGCATAGCCCTTGGAGATGGTTGTTATTATTCTCACTTCAGATGAGCAAACTGGCTCAGATATATTAAGTAAACTCGTTAAATAAACTTGTCTGAG
This sequence comes from Otolemur garnettii, assembly GCF_000181295.1. NCBI lineage: Eukaryota > Metazoa > Chordata > Mammalia > Primates > Galagidae > Otolemur > Otolemur garnettii. Next base: position 8,843,398 of record NW_003852462.1, read on the forward strand.
GTTACCTGTAAGTCTCCTAAGATGGGTTTAAAATCAGGTCTGCCTGATTCCAAAGCCTGTGTTTTTTCCATTGCAGCTCACTTCTTTTCCACCTCCCTCTGTGTTCTCCTTTGTCTTAAAAAAGAGAAGCACAGAACAGCTGTATTCCTTGTAGTTTTTACACTTGGATGTACACGTGGTCTGTTTCTCTGTGCATTATGGACAGTATATCCATGCATACACATACACATACATGTCATTTTATGTATTGATTGTGTTGCAAATAAAACTTTATGGTCTTAATTATAATTAATCCAATAATATTTTATTGGATTATAATTTTATGATAATATATTGGTAGCCTCTTTCCATGTTATTATTTTTCAATAGTGATATTTTTACTGACTCTAAAGCTATATTATAATTTAACCATTCTTCACTTGGTTTTCAGTATTATACTCAGGTCTGTATAATTATTGTTTTGGTGTGAAGTTTTGTCTGTGTCTTTTAACTATTTCCTTGGTAGAGAAACCTAGTATTTTAAATACTTGACCAAAAGGTATTGATGCCATTTTCAGGTTCTTTACTTGAATTGGTATATTTTTTTCAAAAAAGTTCATATCCAAGTTACATTTATTTGTACTTGGGTTCTGGTGATTTATAAGTATGAGGTTACTTATAAATTGCTTTTCTTTTTTGTGGAGGATGGTGGTGGTGGTTTACTCATCTGGTTATATTCAAGCCCCTGTTATTTAGCAGTGTGTGTTACACACCTGCAATGCTTCTGTTGCTCTCTGTTCTCAAGGAATCTGTGATTGGTTGAGAAGACACATTATACACAAACTAAGACATTGGAGAACAGTTATAAATACAAAGCAGCATACTGATATGCATAGGACTCCATAACGAAGATTAAGTACTTGAGTAGCAGTTGGCACCTAGAATTTGGATCTTCTCCTGTTCTCCTTTCCTATTCAACAGTGTCATAGTAGAGGAGGGATGGCTTCTTAGAGGTGGTTTGAGCTAAGTTCCAAAGGGTGTTGTAAACTTGAATGAGAGGTGTACGACAAAGAGGGCCTTATTCTGTTTATCTAAGAGCAGAATCGGTATTATGCTAGGTTTCTTTTCTTCTTTTTTTAAAGTCTAAGAATACTACTGGTATCAGGGCTGTTTTGGGCTGCCCAGAAGAACTTCGTTTCTCTGTTGCCTCTGTGAGTTGCCAGGGTAGCTGTAGAAACTGGTGGAATTGATCACTTTCAAATTTCTTTGAAGGCCAATTGAAAAAGGCAGCAAGTTGGTTGTTTAAGAATGCGGAGCCTCTGAAGTCTCTTTCCCCAGCCTCCAGCAGCCGAGATAGCCTGGGGGCTGTGCCAGCACCATTCATCTCTGGAGTAGAGATCAAAGCCGAGAGCGTGTGCATCTGTTTTATCGACGACTGTATGGACTGTGATGTTCCTCTTGCTGAACTCACCTTTTCCCGTGAGTATTGTCCTGATTTTCACGTTCATCTTGAATATTTTTGGTGATTGCTGAATTATTTGGAGCCTGGTTGTTTTTTAAAAGTGTTATTCATGCTGTCCTCTGCTTAGTTGTATGGGTGAAATTTAGATAATGCTTTCACATATGTTTTTCATTATGTGTATTTTAAGGAAATTTGTATTTATTTGCCATATGTGGCCTTCAGCATATAGCTTAGAAATAATAGCAATTGTCACTGATAAAATTTCCATTGTATTAACAACTCTAGCTAAATAATTCCTCATCTCTCCATTTTTTTGTTTTTTATGTATCTAAAGATTGTGGTGAATACAGTTACCAAAGGCATTTAAAAGATTAAACTCAGGCTCAGCACCTGTCGCTCAACTGGCTAAGGCACCAGTCACATACACCTAAGGTGGCGGGTTTGAATCCAGCCTGGGCCCACCAAACAGCAATGACGGCTGCAACCAAAAAGTAGCTGGGTGTTGTGGCGGGCGCCTGTGGTCCCAGCTACTTGGGAGGCGGAGGCAGGAGACTCATTTGAGCCCAGGAGTTGGAGGTTGCTGTGAGCTCTGATACCACAGCACTCTACCCAGGGGAACAGCTTGAGGCTCTGTCTCAAAAAAAAAAAAAAGATTAAACTCAGAAAATAATACTTCTACTGTATTTATCTGGTGGAAATAACAGAAACTAAAAAAAAAACACACCAAAGTCTGAGCCTCCTTCATAGGACCATGTTGGGGGTAATACAGTATTCACTTGTGAGCTGTCCTTCAGGGGAATGGAGACCAGGGTAGGAGAGCTTTATCTTCAAGTGCATCATTGCAAGCAGTGTTAGAATGAGGAGATAGGGTGGGCACCACGGCTCACGCCTGTAATCCTAACACTCTGGGAGGCCAAGACTAGTGGATTGCCTGAGCTCACAGGTTTGAGATCAGCCCAAGCAAGTATCTCATCAGTATAAGATCCCGTCTTTAAAAAATAGCCAAGTGTTGTAGCAGCCGCCTGTAATCCCAGCTACTTGGGAGGCTGAGGCAAGAGGATCACTTGAGCCAAAGAGTTTGAAGTTGCTGTGAGCTATGATGCCACGGCATTCTACCAAGGGCAACAAAATAAGATTGTCTCAAAAAAAAAAAAAGTTTAAAAAATCCAAATCCAAATTGATATAGAAAATACATGACATGATGAATATGATATCAAAATTTTGTGTGCTGTCCCATGAACCATCAGTATTAGCTATAAATAACATTTCTTTAATGTGTTTTGTCTGTAAGAGAGTTTGGTTGCTACTGTCCTAATTCTGCAGTGAGATTTTCTTTCATTGCAGGCCTGAATTTCCTTCAACATGTAAGAACTAGCCCTGAAGGCTACGCTTACTTCACCCTTTCTGGAGATTATTATAACCGTGCTCTGTCAGGTCAGTATAAAGCGTATATTATTGTGATATTTAAAAAATAAATTTAAATGTTTGCCCAGACCTATTGACACATAAATTTTAGATGAGAGAAAAAGTGGGAAGAGGACACAACAGGGAAAAATTAAAAGCATGTGACCACATAAGCCCAGAAGATGAAGATTCTCTATTTTCCTAAAAACATATCTGATATGTATATTTTGCTGAATTATTTAAAAAGATATTTTATTGTTAATTCTTTGTGATCCTGCAGTTTGGCTCATTCTAGAACATGCCATTGCTTAATAGTGAAGAATCGTTTGTTTGGCCCTATGAGTAGCTAAATTTCAAGGGAGATTTATGCCCTTAAGCATTTTAAACCTCAGCATTTTAAATCTTCCCCCCACATTAGATGTGTACTGTGAATCAGTGGTAATGTATGTTGTACGACACTTACTCCCTAAAGCAAAACACTGTTGATCACATAAAGCTGGTTTTGAGGAGACGTAAAACCTTGGTAATACTGCCAGCATTTTCAGGTTTCTTTACTCCCATTAGCAAGACCAAGGTAAGGCCCTATACAGGTCGAAATTCAGAAGCTATCATATATAAGAGCTGGGTGATGATGATGATTTGAGCTGGGTGCCACCTGTGGCTCAAAGAAGTAGGGTACTATTAGTCCCCATATACCAGAGGTGGTAGGTTCAAACCCAGCCCTGGCCAAAAAAAAAAAAAACAAAAAAAAACTGCAAATGATTTGAGCTGTGAACTTCTTGCTTTAAGAGAGCTGAGAGAATTCTCATTGGAATTCCTAGTGGGTGTGGGCAGAGGAAGCAAAGTGATGCTGTGCAGTCCAAGGCTTCAGCCTATGGGTGATGGCGCCCCTTGATTTTAGGGAGAAATTAATCCTCATTTTGTTGTGTTGCTGTTGATTGGTGTAGAGTATAAATCACATTTAATTTCATGTTAACATTTTTCCTGTGTTCTGGATTCACTTAAAGGTAGTACACTTACTTACTCTTCAAAATATTTCCCTTTAGAATAATGGCTCAAGTCTCTCTGGTTGAGAGAAACTCTTGTAGGGCATATGGTAGTTATTTTTCTGAGAATCATTTATTTTCCCAGATCAAATATTGCTTACTTTTTAAGTTGTATGAATATATTCAGGTCATTAAGTGCCAAATGGTGTAAGGAGAGTAACGTGCCTACTCTCTGTGAAATATTTGATTGTATTTGCTCTATGGGTGATTGTGTGAGTGTACGTAGAAAATCTGTTAAAAATTGAATCACCTTGAAAAGTTGAGTTTTTCAAATCACAGTGAGATACCATTTTTCGTATCCCCAAACTTGGCAGAAATTAAATGATGGGACACTACTAAGTATTGGTAAAGATATGAGCCATAGCCCCTGATATTAGAATTGTAGATCAGTATACATTTCCAACTACTTTGGAAATCAATTTGGTATGACCTAGTATAGTTGAGTATAAGCATTTTCAACAACCAGCACTACATTGCTTCTAGGTCTGTACCCTAGAGACCATCTTATCTTTCCTGTGTGTACTAGGAAACTTGTATAAGCTTGCACATAGTAGTTTTCTTCCTAATAGCAATAAAACTGGAATCAAACGAATGTCTTTCAGAAGTAGAATAGGTAAATAAATTGTATACTCCAGTGGGTTACTGTTCAGCAGTGGAAAAAAAATATGCCGGAGCAACCTGTATCAGTATGATGTGGCCATGTGCTCAAAGACGTGTCGTTGAGCAAAAATGGAAACTTGAAAAAGAATACATGTAGGTTTCATGTTGTATGCGAAGATGATAAACATGACAGGATAATCAGTATGTTTTAAGAAATGTATACATTGATGGTAAAATTATAAAAAAGAGCAAGGAAGTAATTAACTGTAAAAATTCAAGCTGATGGTTACCTGGAGTTGGGTGGGAGCAAGTTGGCGAGAAGGAGGGAATTGAGATGGAGAAGTGGCACTTGAGGGCTTCAAAAGAACTTGTAGTTTTCTATTTCTTAAGCTGAATGGTAGGCATGAGTATTTGTGATACTATTCGTTTTTAAACTATACATTTATGTTGTTTACATACCTTTTGTACATATGACAAAGTTAATGAGCCTCCAAATGTGCCGATTGTTCATGTAACCAAGAGAGTCAAATTTAGTAATTATTTAAGCTGCTGTATTATTTTTCTAACCTGAGTCTGAGACCTGTTTTCCATCTTCACTCACATGCATGAACAGGTCCTGCCTGCTTTTTAATGCAAGAGGATATGCTTGCCCTCCTTCCTGCCACCTCTGGGAGACAATGGCAGGGGCAGAATGTCTGACCTTGCACTATATCCACTGAGCAACACAGACACCTGTAGGGTGAAATGTAGCTGAAGGCGGTGTTTTGTTGTGAAACAGAATTGGAAATAAAATACTATTAAGCTCCATATAGTCCTTGCTGAGCATTTGTGAACAGTATTCCCCTATAAACTCTTGATTATCTGCTGAACAGATGTCTTACTTCCTGTGTTCTTTTAGGCTGGGAGCCATTTATTGAGCCATGGCCTTGCTCTGTATCCTGGCAACAACAGACAGCTAGTCGTCTCCATCCTCCTCGGCTGAAGCTGGAAGCCAAGGCCAAGCCTCGATTGGATATCAATATCACTTCTGTACTAATTGGTGAGGGGAAAGTTATCTTTCATCGACTGGTACCTTTCTGTGCATAAATTCCAAGTCTGGAAGACTATTAATCCTAGTTTAGCAAATACTTGGGCCCTTGCCAGGCATCACTTATTTACTGTAGCTGTTGTCCTAAGAAACCCTGACGTGGTCTCATGATATTTCTCAACTCATTTCTCCAGCATTGGCGTCCCATATTAATGCTTTCTGTGATCAAGCAAGAGCTAGGACTCCTTGGGAAACAGAAATGCCATGATGAACTCTCTCAGAATGCTTGCTCACTGGGGTTTATTAAATGTCTTGGAAGTGGGTTTAGATTCACTTCTCCTAGGCTGTTCACAGACTGATTCTTTAAAAAAAGGTGTGATTTTGAACCCTGTCTTTATAGCAGAGTTAGTTGTTTGTATTGTTTTCCATCAACTATTAACATTGACCTAACTCTAAAAATGACTTGCTGAAAGGGTTGCCAACTTAATGGGGTGTGTCTTGAAAGTTTTTTTGGCAACACTGAAATTAAAACCCTGGATTTGATGTAGTGAGTGAGAATTACTATATTATTTTATTTCAGTCCTTTAAAAGGAGTAATTTTGTCATACAATCAGATAGTAATGTATCTTCACATCTTGTTTGATGTGTTGATATATGTGACCTGATTTTGGAGACGCTGAGGTTGTCTTTGAGTGATAACATGCACTGTTGCAAATTGTGAGCTTTCTTCAGTGTGCACGTTGGATTGAAGCTGTTAGAATATTCATTGCCTTGCCCATGTCAGAGGAGGATGGAAAGACTGTATAGTGAAACAACACCCTGAGTTTTTGATCCCTCATATTTAAAACCACTGTTTTAAATGATGAAATTTCATTCATTAATTTGCCTAGATCTTAATATTACCCATATAATAGTAAATTGACCTTATGCTCCTTCTAAACTGTATTATTTTGACTTCTACATTATTTCTCACATGTAATTGCTCATCTGGAAGGTTAGACAAAGTTTGTGGTGGTTCTTTGAAAAGCTATAGCAGGCTCAGTGCCTGTAGCTCAGCAGCTAGGGTGCCAGCCACATACACCAGAGCTGGTGGGTTTGAATGCAGTCTGAGCCTGCCAAACAAGGACAATTACAATGAAAAAATAGCCGGGCATTGTGGCGGGTGCCTGTAGTCCCAGCTACTTGGGAGGCCAAGGCAAGAGAATTGCTTAAGCCCAAAAGTTTGAAGTTGCTGTGAGCTGTGATGCCATAGCACTCTACCGAGGGTGACATAGTGAGGCTCTTTCTCAAAAACAAACAAACAAAAAAGAAAAGCGGGGTGGTGCCTACGGCTCAAAGGAGTAGGGTGCCAGCCTCATATGCCGGAGGTGGTGGGTTCAAACTCAGCCCCAGCCAAAAACTGCAAAAGAAAAAAGAAAAGCTATAGCAAATAAGAGCTTACCTCAAAAGGGCTCTTATTGGTGTTTCTGATGCGCATTTATCTATTTAAAAATATCTTCCAAAAGGCTTTCTTTTCAGTAGTAAAACTTTTTTTCTGTTCAATTTTTTTATTCCTAATACTGTTTTTAGTGTTTAAATAAATCTTACAGGCAGCTATTGGAATTAAAAGGCAGAAACCAGTAAAAATTATCCCCCAAGGCATAGTGTTTTAATTAGTGTAGCAATTTCCTTTCAGAAAACTAAAATTACAGAAAATTGTCAGCTGAATTTCAGTCTCCTGAGTCTTTGTTTTTGCAGCACTCTTTTGCCTGTGTTAGAGTGCTGTAGTGTCAGCTTAGCTCACAGCAATCTCAAACTCCTGGGTTCAAGTGATCCTCCTGCCTCAGCCAAGTAGCTGGGACTATAGGCATCCACCACACTGCTCACCTATTTTTTTCTATTTTTAATAAAGACAAGGTCTCACTCTGGATCAGGCTGGTCTCAAAGTCTTGAGCTCAAGAGATCCTTCTGTCTTGGCCTCCCACAGTACTAGGATAATAGGCAGGAGCTATGATGCCATTGCTTAGTCTAACTAGTTTTTATTTTTAGTATTTAATTTTTTTGTAGTTTTTTGGCTGGGGCCAGGTTTGAACCTACCACCTCCAGTATATGGGGCCAGCGCCCTACTCCTTAAGCCACAGGCACATCCCTCTAACTACTTTTTAATAGCCTCCTAACTATCATCTCCCTCTCCATACCCCCTCTTCCTTAGCATAGCATATGATGCTCTTCACACACTAAGTTTCCCTAGTCTGGACTTCTGTACTGTACCTGATCCCAGCATACTATGCTAAAGAACTATTTGCTGTTCCCTAAATGGTCCATGTACTTTTCTCTTTTTTTTGCAGTTTTTGGCTGGGGCTGGGTTTGAACCCACCATGTCTAGTATATGGGGCTGGCGCCCTACTCTTTTGAGCCACAGGCGCTACCCACGAAGGGAGGTTTTTTTAATTTTTTAGTTTTTATTTTGAGACAGTCTCAAGCGGTTGCCCGGGGTAGAGCGCTGTGGCATCACAGTTCACAGTTCACAGTTCACAACCTCCAACTCCTTGGCTTAAGCGATTCTCTTGTCTGAGCCTCCCAAGTAGCTAAGAAGTAGCTAGGATTACAGGTGCCCACTGCAATGCCTGGCTAATTCTTGGTTGTAGTTGTCGTTGTTTGGCAGGCCTAGGCTGGATTTGAACCCTCCAGCTCTGGTGTATGTGGCTGGAACCATAGCCACTTGAGCTACACGCGCCGAGCCAATCCATGTACTTTTCATTCTTAGATCCTTTGTGTTAGCTGTTCTCTATGGCTACGATGTCACTTTATCCCTAATCCTGTTAGTAATCTCTACCCATTCTTCACGACCTAGAACAAAGGTCTCCACCTCTCTGAAGATTTTCCTGGACTTGGGTGTATACTCTCCCCATCTGCCAAAGCAGCATAAATCTTCTCTTCTTTTTGTTTCCGTAGAATTTTATTTACATCTTTGTTTTAACGTTAACGTTTTACATTATGATATAGTTTTGTGGCATTGGTGATTTTGTTCACATTAATCTCTCCCAATGGAGTGTGAAGTTTTCTAGGGCCTAGACTTTCTCAGAATTTAGCATAGGGCTATCTTGCAGTGCTCAGTGAGAGCTTGCTTTGCAGAATTGAAATTATTTGACTTAAACCCTTTTCTCCTTCTCTTCTCAATATCTTTGGGGGATTCTTCCTAGACCAGTATGTAAGTACCAAGGAATCGTGGATGGCAGATTACTGTAAAGACAATAAGGAAACAGATTCAACCCAATCAGAAGACTGGATGGGCTCTTCAGTGGATCCACCGTGCTTTGGACAAAGTAAGAATTTTCTCTACACTTGTCTCTCTAAATCACTGTTGACCTACAGTGTAATGTTTCAGTGAGAAATTCAAATAGAGCCATCCTTCTTCATGGAAAGGCTATGGGAAATTTTGACTGTCTTCTGTAGTTCTCTTTTAGTCTTTGCAAGAGACAGTTTTCTGTCATGAATTACTGAGCTGTTAACGTGGGTTCTAATTCTGCCTTTGTGGGGGAGAGAGGATCTGCAACACCTAATTCCTAATTTTTGGTAATATTGCACGTGACTAGAGCACCTGAGAAAGCCTCAGGATCAGCTACTGGTGTGTGTTTTACTCAGCAAAACCTTGGTTTTCCAACTGATTGGATTTTTTAGCAGATTTTGAAAAATACCTTTCAGTCTTCTGAATGTAGAGATAGAGGGTTTGAATATACTTTTGAAAAGAGGGCGGGAGAGCAGGATCACTGTGGAAAATGTTGTTAAAGGGGACACTGTATTGTTCTAAAATATGAAAGAATTGAATGGCTGGCCTCTTGAAGAAAAGAGGAGTCAGTTTGTTTTCTTGATGATGTTTTCTTGCCTTATTTCATGCCTCACCAGTGCTGTTTTCCTCAGAGCCGGACAGACTGTGATGGACAACTGCATGGTTGTAGTTGTTCAAGCCATTGTCATCCAAATTCAGCTCAGCCCCAACTCTTTCAATGTGGTTTCTTTGGGGAGTCTTGGCTGGGCTTCACATAGCTCATGAATACTTAAATATTCCATCTGGTCTGCAAACATGTCATGGGAAGATGGGTTTTCTTGATTTAAGAAGTATTTGTACAGGTTCATTTCTCCTCCGGTGTATAAGTGGACTATCTGCCTCGTACTTTTAGAAGGAGAGACAAAAAATGTCAGCTGTGCCTGCTTCTCTACATTCCCAGGCTGTGGCTTCTGAGTCTCAAGGTCATTACTTAGGAGCTAGGGCTTTTCCAATATCATCTGTTCAGTGTTGGCTTCTCCTCTGACCTCCCTACTTGTGTGTCAAGAAAATGCAACATAGTTTACCCAAAAGACTCTAAATAATCTTTGTAATATTTAATATGTCCAAGAGAATATGTTTCTGAAAACATTATTCATACAGGGAGCTCTTAAACCCAGAGTCAGTACAAACACTAAGAAGGCCTAATCTTCAGGATTCTGATGAAGGATTTCCTTATCCCTTTCCTTCACCCCTCCTTCTCCCTCCCTCTCTCTCTTTCTCTATAGTTAATAAGCCACCTCATTTATGTTAAATGCTACATTAAAGCTTCATTTTTATTTACTTATAGATTTTTATGGTTACTTGGGCCTGTAAAGGTATAATGTATCTTTTTAATCAGACATAACTAAATATACCTAAATTTCCAAAACTCTTTTCTTATTGGAAATTCCTGGGTGGTACTAGCACATTCCAGGGCCTTATATTCTTTTAGTAAGCCCACTAAAATGATTATTGGGCATTTGTTTTGAAAGGTTTCAACCTTGTTGACGTGATCATGAACTTTCAGGTCTTATTCAAGAATATTTAATTATCCCCCCACACACAAAGTTGTGTTTTTTATTCAGTCCAGTCTCAAACCCTTAGAAAAGCCCTTCACGTGAAATTCAGTCTAAGGCAATGGTTCTCAACCTTCCTAATGCTGCAACCTTTAATACAGTTTCTATGGGTCACAACCCACAGGTTGAGAACCGCTGGTCTAATGGAACTATTGATTTCTCATTGTTTAGTTGGAGAAAAAAAATACTGGCCTCATTTTAACACAATCATTGGCTTTTTCAGCAAGAGCTGAGATTTTGCAGGTAAACTTGGATGATATGGTACTCATGGAATTTATTAGTTTTGTGTCCCAAGGACATTTTATGAAAATATCAAATATAAGTATTCTGAAAACTTCCATGCTTAATTCAAAATTGAAACAATACTGTGGGGAAGAAAATAAAAAATACTATGAGGTAACTCCTTAGTAGAGATTGTTTAAATTCAGATCCTAGACCTCCTCCTCCCCGTAATTTTTAAGAGGCTCTGGCATTAGCATTCTGCTGCTCTCTTTTCCAATTGGAATGGAGCAACCCCCACTAAAATCTGTACTGAGTGGCTTTTGTAACTTTTCTTATACCATTTAAGAACATGTCATGCTTTAAAAGTCATTAGAAGGCTTGTCATTCTGTTCAAGAGAATGTTCAATACATTTTCTCTCCCCAAGTCAGAAAAAAAAGGAGTAAACTTCTGTGACACAGCCTACACAATAAAAGCTAGCATGAAAAAGTTGGGTACACTTTGTCAAGTGCATTCTTAGCTCTTAGTAATCACTGGAAAGAATGACTCTATAATTGCATGATGCGGGCATGCTATTTGTGCTTATTGTTTGGAGGTGAGTTGTCTTATGCACTGTTTTTATTCTTACCCTCTAACTATGTCTTTCCTGTCTACCAGGCCTCCCCCTTGTCTACCTTAGAACTAGGAGTACAGCCAGTCTGACTAACCTAGAGCACCAGATCTATGCTAGAGGTACAGTATAGCCAAGCGAGGGCTTGCTTTATTTTCCTGTCTTATGAGCTGCCTTGTACATCAGTTTTTTGTAAATGGGAGATGAATGGGAATGTACCCATTTGTAAGTACTTTGCTTTAGTAACAGAAAAACACATTTCCAACTAATGAACAGAGTGATACTTTATATCAGAAGTGAGGGGTGGCTCGGGGCCTGTGGCTCAAGTGGCTAAGATGCCAGCCACATACACCTAAGGTGGCGGGTTTGAATCCCCAGCCCAGCCCGCCAAACAACAATGACGGCTGCAACCAAAAAATAGCCGGGCGTTGTGGCAGGCACCTGTGGTCCTGGCTACTTGGGAGGCTGAGGCAGGAGACTCGCTTGAGCCCAGGAGTTGGAGGTTGCTGTGAGCTCTGATACCATAGCACTCTACCCAGGGGGACAGCTTGAGGCTCTGTCTCAAAAAAACAAAAGACCTGAGGGATGTGCTGATTCTTGTATTGTCTCTCTTCCTTCTGATTACCCTTTGGTGGAAGTAGAATAAACGCCACAGTGTATGATACAGAAACGTCCAATGTCAATTAAAGGTCATTTCTTGTATTAAAAATAAGTAGATGGAAGAATACCATGCCCCATCTACCAGTGCTATAAGTCTTTGTTTATGGAACATTTATTTACTTTTTGCTTATGGTATATTTAATGAACATTTATTCTCATTGGGATATAGAGGTCTCTATGGATTAGAAACTATAATAATCAGGAATAGAGGAGCCAAGAAAAAATTTCCCAGTAAATAATTACTTAGAGATCTTAATTTCTTTGCATGTGAATTTATGTGCTTAGGGGATGGAAAAGGAAATATTCTTAAATTCTTTATTTCTGTCTCTAATCCTTTAAAGTTCTTTGAGAATTTGACTAGTAAGTGAATTGGAATCCCAAGGTGTTCATTTCTTCCTTTGTTTTAAGGAGTGTGCTTTAATCTGAATGATTTATGTTTGGACGTAATGGGACATGGTATTTTTTATAAGAAAGGCCATTTGTGCTTCCTCTCCTAAGAGTATAAAAGTGGGATATATATGGGGGCATTGCAATGGGATTTTTTCTGGAAGATTTTACCAAGATGGATGTTTGAAGGAGGGCTCACCAAGAAAGACCGTGTCTGAATCTTCATTTATTCATTAATTTGTACTTCAAAGCATTTCTATGTGTTATTTAATCTTTCATGCTAAGCCAGGCATTATTCATATTTAGCTGATGAGGACAGTGAGCCTCAGCGAAACTATTTAATTTGCCTTCCCTTGACTAGCTAGTGGCAGACCCAGAACTTTAATCTGTTTCTTACGGTTTACAAACCAGGTCCTTTCTGATGGTCTGAGCTGCTTATGTAGCATGAAAATGTACACTGTTTATAATGGCAAAATTATTCTGTGAAACAAGTCCAAAGGAGTAGAAATTTCCTTAGTTGGAGCTGTCTGAAGCTGAACTTGGAGTGAGAGAGCTTTAGGTTCTCTCTCAGCCTATGAAGAAATTGGGTTTGGTCACTGGGGCAGATTTTCTGAGGCCATCAGGGAATAATGTTCTCTTTGATGGACTTGGGAATTTTTTTTCTCTGGTACTCTGCCAAAGGCAAGTACACAGTTTACTTGGACCCTAGTGCAGGAGATGTCAGATTTGTTGCCTGATGTTGGGTTTGGATTTGTGTGCACTCCTTGTATCTTTATCCTCAGAGAAGTGGCTTTCTGAAGTCTGTGCTGTTATGTCTAATAAACACAAGAAGCCTGTGGCCCTAAGCTGTGTGCCTGCCCATGCTATTTAATTCCCAAGCAGTATACTTGTGAATATCTTTGTATGGATTCCCAGCACTTTATTCTGTATTACAAAGTGATCAAAGCCATCTGCCACCTGTTCTTTTTAAATCTAATTTGCAAATGGAAACTTACAGTCTGGCTCACAGTGGGATATGAAAGCACATCTGGCTTCTTTTTCTCCTGGGTCCTTTATCTACTGTAATAAAAGCAGTTCTCTCATTGCACTCATGGAGAGGGAGGTGCCTTTCAAAGTGCCACAGTAAATACCGTTTACCTTGCAGACAGCTCTTAAACTTTTTACTTCCCCTCTGCTCTTGTCAGCAGCCTTACAGCTACTCCTTAATTTTCTACTTGATGAGCAGTATTTTTTTTAAAGGAATTAAGTGAGGCTTTGGGGGTAAGAAATGGGCATATTCCTAAGTGGAGATTATCTTTAGAATTTAGGGTGTTTCTAAGTGGCTGACCACAAAGTTGTGGGAACACTCTGAAGACTGCTCATTTATTTAGCTGATTACTCCCCTGAGCCATTGTCATTATCAAAATAGAACTTGCCTTGACCTAAAATTGCTTGTTTTGCAGTATTTATAGTACTAACTGCTAAAAACTAAAAGATGCAAGAGAAAAAAAGGAGAGATTGCTTTTGAAAAGGCAGTGATAATTTCTGATTGTTGTGGTACAGCCCTATGCCTTATCTGGGAGGACACAGGCGGCCGGACATGCTGCAGTTTGCCTTCTCAATTTTGTTGGCAGGAAATGTGGTTCTGTAGACTTGAGTTCACTTCTGCTAGAGTGCTCTCCCTAGTCAGCTTTTCCAGTCCCCTCTAGATACTATTTTCTCCACAGCTGCAGACCATTTGGATCATGGTCTTTCTCTGATACCTTCTCTTTAAAGCTGGACACCTAATAAGATTGGGCCATGCCCTTTTTTTAGGTAGTGCGTGTATGTTGTGAGCATGTCAGCCAGGGGCCTTCCCTGCCCTGGATTGCTGCTTCCTTTGTGGTTCCTGCTGCCACCTCCTTTGTTTGTGTGGCCAGTGGAGAAGATGGAGGCCTTTGGTCAGAGTAACTGCTGCCCCTCTTCTCAGCAGTCTGTCTCCCAGGGCAGTCTGGGTGCCACAAAACCACTTGTGTTTGTAGTCAGATCAACTCGCTCTGGAATTGGGTTATTTATAGTTTTGTATTGATAGCTATTTCTTTCCAGTTTTCCTGATTAGAAGTTCTTTTTATACAGTGAAGCTACAGCTCCTTATATAGCCTGCATGGTACCCACCCTTAAAACAAGTGGTGAGGGGGTGTCTGTGTTAAAAAATGAGCTAGAAAAAGCTTCAGGATAGTATACCTGTGATTTTCCAGGAAGAAAAAAAATCAGCTCTTAGTATAAGGAAATAGAAAAGAATATGCATAATATAAGTATGCATAATATGAGTATAATGCATAATATAAGTAAAGGGCAATTTTTATATAAAGGGAGGTTTCATTATATAAAGCCTTCATTAAAGGCTACTAAAGCCTTTAAGAGAGGCTTTTGGGGCAAAGTCTAAGTAAGTATAGGTAATATATCTTGCTACAATTTGGATTGCCTACTTAGAATATGTTTCTGGGGAGTAATGGAGGTCCATTTTTATTTCTTTCTTGATACTGGCCAAATTTGGCTGTGATGTCTTCTTCTGAGGGATAAAGTCCATAGGAGTTGTGGGAAACATGGGGGCTGAGAGTAGTCAGAGGAGAGTCATTCCTCAGCAGCCAGCAAATACATGGAGCTTCCATTTGTCCTATTGACAAACCTGAGGGTTGTTCTTTCTCTCTTGCCCAGGGGTTCTCAGACTTTTTAAACTGGGGGCCAGTTCACTGACCGTTGGAGGGCTGGACTATAGTTTAAAAGGACAGGCAGCAGTGGCAGAAACACCCGGCAGGCCAGATAAATGTCCTTGGGGGGCCACAGGGGGGCCACAGGCCGTAGTTTGAGGACGCCTGCTCTTGCCTCTACCTTTAGCTCCTTTGCCAAGAGAAGCTTTGAGCACTGATAGGGGAGGGTTTCTGCCGTATAGAGAGAGAAGCACCTGCTGGTAGCCTTCAATAGCCTTCTTTTGTTTGTCGTAGCAGAGGTGAAAACCCCCAAGCGCCGGCAGCGATTTGTCCCCTTTGCTCTGAGGAACCACACGGGGTGCACTTTGTGGTTTGCCACCCTGACCACCACGCCCACCAGGTAAGGAGCACTGCCACCAACACTCTTGGTTACCAAGGCAGCAGAGCAAGGTGGGCCCCTTCTTTAGGGTCTTGGGATTGTATTGAAAACAGTAACTTGCTATCTTGCTGAGATTACGATGGAGGTTCTGGTTCTATGTAGAATCTGTTAAAAGAGAAATAGGTCCTGAGTCTGAAATAATCAAATTATGAGCTTAATCTTGGTATTCATGTTTAAAAGTCAGACAAATCAAGGATATGAGTAGGAAGTGTGAAAGAAAAGTTATTCCAGCCTTTCTCTTTCATCTTCGTCCCCCTTTCCCCTTTTAAGAAAGCTACATATGGTTATTAAAGCAAACATTTTGCATTTTTCTTCTAAGAGTGCTTTGAAAACATCCTCCATCTTCCTCTCCCCCTGAAGAATTACTTTTGGTACCTAAAACACACTTCTACTCAGATCAAGTTGGGTGGAGTTTGGAAATAAATGACAGATTTTACCCAAGCCAAGTGAGAACCTTTCTAACAGCTTTCCGCCTATTTAGATCTTGGCTCACAGTTCCAACACATGGTGATCTTTCCAGCTTAGATAATGAAATACATGAAATAAGTAACAGAATCAATTGATTTGAAACCACATTTCTCCTGCCTCCACTAAATATGAAGTTTTTTGTTTATTTTAACAATTTAGGTCTGTTAAATTCTCTCCAGTCACCTAAATCCTACTTTCAAAAGTCATGCATTAGATTACCTGTACCAGACTCTACTGCCAGAGGGAAGTGACTATATAATGATAGCTTTCAGTTATTCCTAAAACTGAAAATAATTTGTTAGTGAGCACAAAGATAACTGTAGTCACTGACCTTTTAGTTCATCCTTTGTAGTCCAGTTATGCGGCCCTATTACTAGGAGTGAAGTTCCAGGAGGGTTCTGCTCAGCCCGGAGTTGGGGAGAAAGTGGGACAAGCTGCTATCGTCTGATTTGGTTCCAGGGCTGCACTGTCTCACAGTGGGAGTCCAGGGGTAGTTCCAGAAGGCAACAGAACATTTCTTGATGATGCGCACAATGTTAGTGAATGGCGAGAAGTCCTCACAGGTGAAGAGATTCCCTTTGAATTTGAAGCAAGAGGAAAGTTAAGACACAGGTAAAGTATGACTTATTCTTTTCCTTACTAAATAAAACCATGGCGCTCTACCAAGGATAACAAAGTGAGACTCTGTCTCGGAAAAAAAAAAGGTATTTTGAAAATCAGTGTTTCCTTCTAAAAAGCACAGGCTGTCTTATTATCTTGGAAATACATGTCTTTCCATTAATTATTCATTTATCTGACATGCGAGGTGGTAACCTGTATGTTTTATATAATGTAGTCGAAACATAGACAGATCTTAACATTGAATTCTATTATAACCTGTCCTGGTGTTCATGATGCAGCAGTTATCTGCAGGCAGTCGGTTATCTAAGCCTGCTGATTTCAATTTAATATACATATGTGCTACATAGTACTTTGATTTATTGATTATTTTTTTTTTTTTGAGATAGTCTCACTATGTCACCCTCAGTAGAGTACCATGGCATCACAGCTCACAGCAACTTCCAGTTCTTGGGCTTAAGCGATTCTCTTGCCTCAGCCTCCCAAGTAGCTGGGACTACAGCAGTGGTTCTCAACCTGTAGGTCACAACCCCTTTGGGTATTGAACAACCCTTTCATAGGGGTCACCTTAAGACCATCCTGCATATCAGATATTTACATTATGATTCATAACAGTAGCAAAATTACAGTTATGAAGTAGCAGCGAAAATAATTGTATTGTTGAGGGTCATCACAACATGAGGAACTGAATTAAAGGGTCACAGCATTAGGAAGGTTGAGAACCACTGGACTATAGGCACCTGTCATAATGTCTAGCTGTTTTTTTGGTTGTAGTTGTCATTGTTTGGCAGGCCCGGGCTGGGTTTGAAACCTACAGCTCCGGTGCATGTGGCTGGCACCCTAGCCACTTGAGCTACAGGCACCGAGCCTTATTTATT
The DNA here is from genome assembly GCF_000181295.1 of Otolemur garnettii. Classification (NCBI taxonomy): domain Eukaryota; kingdom Metazoa; phylum Chordata; class Mammalia; order Primates; family Galagidae; genus Otolemur; species Otolemur garnettii. The sequence continues at coordinate 8,860,728 of NW_003852462.1, forward strand.
AATTAGTATTTTAAACATAGGACAAGTCATAGATGCCTATCAAATAGAACTTTTAGGAAGTGGATAGTTTCGAGAAGCTGTAGCAATTCTATGTCTGGCACAGTGGCTCACTCCTGTAATCCTAGTACTCTGGGAATTTAAGGTGGGAGGATCCCTTAAGCTTAGGAGTTTAAGACCAGCCTGAGCAAGAGCAAGACCCCATCTTTACTAAAAACAGAAAAAATTAGCTGAGTGTAGTGATAGGCAGCTGTAGTTCCAGTTACTCAGGAGGTTAAAGCAGGAGGATTACTTGAGCTTAGGAGTTTGAGGTTTCTGTGAGCTAGGCTAATGGCACAGCAGCCTAGCCCTAGTGACAGAATAAGACTGTCTCCAGAAAAAGAAATAGGTAGGTATAAGTCTAAAAAGAATTAGAGTGTCCCATCAAGGGAGGCTACTAGCTGATAGATTCATGAAGTAGCTGGAATAAATATGAAAAAAATGTTATATCTGGTCACGAAGAGATCATAAAGTATCTAATGAAGTGTCCTATTATTTACAAACGTTTTTAAATGGAAGGGCTGTTCAGTAGATACGAGTAGGTTAGGGCTTAATATTTGAATTGAATGAGTAGGTTAAGATTTAATATTTGAGCCTCATATTTATCTTTGAGCTGAGCTGAAATGGAAGAGATTGGTTGGTTTCAGCCTTCTATAGATGTGTGCTTTTCATCGTGCTCTAAGTCAAGCACGTCTTCCTTCTGCATAGCTTTGTACTGTGCATATTATTCCCAAGTGACAAGAGTTCTGACTGTGTGGGTCTCCAAGGGTCTTACAGAAAAAATAAGTTAAATCACTATGCTGGACACGTGTGCCTGGAAGCCACTTTAGAGGTTCCAGAGATGAGTGGTGAGCATTTTCCTGTTCTGCCACACAATTCTTGGACAAGCTACTGTAGGACTGTTGACAATGTTTCTTGATAATCATCGCCTCGGTCGTATCAGAAAGGGTTTGACCTCTTTGTCATTTCTGTTTTTGTTTCTGTGTTTTGTAACCCATTGCAAGTCGCTATTCTGCTTGAGTTCATCAAAATAAATGCCTTTCCTGGCTCCCCCTTTGGTGCACTTTATCCTACTACATGCCTCCCTCCCCCCTTCCTGTCAGCCTCAAATCCAGTTCCCCATTTCACTTCTGGCTTGAATTAGGCAAAATCTAAAATAGAATTAAATGTGCAATTTCCTCCCGTTCCTCCTGTTCTGCCCACTGCCTTCTGCTCCAATTTCAGCCAAGCACGTCAGCCCTAAAACTCTGTCTTGCATACCCTGTCTGTAGTTATGTAGGGTTAAAGCCAGACAACTGGATATGGTTCTGAGGGAAGTGGGATGATCAACAAAGGAACCTAGAAGAAGAAATTTTTAATGCAAGAGTATAGTTATTGGCTCGTGCATCTTTACATCCCCTTGGACAGCACTGTTTTCTAAAGGTTGAGGTGGGGTTGGTGGGGAAAGGACCTGAGCTCGTGAACAGTGTTTGCGTGGTTTGTACCCAGGGTAAATGCCACTCTTGCTCAAGCCTTACAGATCTGCAATTTGTGTGACAAGTGCAAAATCCAGTTAAACTGTGCTCTTGATTTCCCTTGCATTGGGTAATCCCCCAGAGATTTAGCCAATGGAGTTTTTACGTCATTATGTGGTAAACCAGACTTGAATCTTTGTTTCTACTTTTCTTCCCTCCTGGAGATTGTGCTTAATGTCTTTTTCTGTCTTCTGCCTGACAGACATACCCATGACCTCCGGATTCATCAGCTGCAAGTGAGAGTAAATGGCTGGGAGCAAGTGAGCCCAGTGTCTGTGGACAAAGTTGGAACATTTTTTCGATATGCAGCACCAGATAAAAATTCATCTTCCTCTACGGTGTGTGGCTGTAGAATGGGTGTGTGATGGCATAGGTGTGCCAAGGCCACACCCCTTAAAGCAGGGCTGTCAGATGGTTAAGCCTGTAATCATATTGTTTTAGTGTAATTATCTTATCCTTTATTTCTCCTAATTCTAGGAAGAAGACTTAAGGTCATGTTGGGTCAGTTATAGGCATTGGTAATCAGTATGTAGATAGGCCAGGGAATGATTAATTTCAGCAGAAAAATAAGATTAAAAATTGGCAATAGCATCTTACACCACCTGTACAGATCCATTTCATACTTGGCTGCCTGACTGGCAACTTATTAACACTAGTCTGCCAAACATGAATCTTGGCTTTATTTCACTTATAGTTAGGCTTTCTTTATATACTGTCTTTTCTACATTTCTTAAAATGCTGCTCCTCAATCCTTTTAGTTCTGTGTCTCCATATCCCTCTCTATAACACTAAGGGGAATGTCTACTGTTGCCTGTTTTCTGATCATGCGTGCTCTCATGCACGCTTGTCCTTATTTTTTTTTTTTTTTTTTTTTTTTGAGACAGAGCCTCAAGCTGTCCCCCTGGGTAGAGTGCCGTGGCATTACAGCTCACAGCAACCTCCAATTCCTGGGCTCAAGCGAGTCTCCTGCCTCCGCCTCCCAAGTAGCTGGGACCACAGGCGCCCGCCACAACGCCCGGCTATTTTTTGGTTGCAGCCGTCATTGTTGTTTGGCGGGTCCGGGCTGGGGATTCGAACCCGCCACCTTAGGTGTACGTGGCTGGCGCCTTAGCCGGTTGAGCTATAGGCGCCGAGCCGCTTGTCCTTATTTTATAGCATTGTATAGTCCCAGGGTTGGAGAGGACCAGCCCAAGGACTGATGTAGGCAGCAGACCTGACCAGTGTGTGCAGGTGGCTGGTGTTCCAGCTGATGGAGCTGCTCTGAGCACTCTTGCCCATATTTATTCATATTCCATAGGATCATTGCACTCATTTTGGGGTAGCCAGTGGTGAGGTGGAAAGTGTAGATTTGCAGAGCTATTTCAGTTTTCCTTACGCTTCCTTTCTTCATGAAAAAATATTCTTTTTTTTTTTTTTGAGACAGAGCCTCAAGCTGTCCCCCTGGGTAGAGTGCTGTGGCATCACAACTCACAGCAACCTCCAATTCCTGGGCTCAAGTGAGTCTCCTGCCTCCGCCTCCCAAGTAGCTGGGACCACAGACGCTCGCCACACGCCTAGCTATTTTGTGGTTGCAGCCATCATTGTTGTTTTGGCGGGCCCGGGTTGGATTTGAACCTGCCACCTTAGGTGTATGTGGCTGGTGCCTTAGCCACTTGAGCCACAGGCGCTGAGCTGAAAAAATATTCTAGAAGAGCACTGCTCTTTTTCTTACGGGGGAAAAAAGCCAAAAAGCTTTTAGTTTTTTTTCCAAGTTACTGTTCTGCCTGAGTTCTTGCCTGGTAATGAAAGGACTGATTTGCCCATAGATGCCTTTCTATTGTATTGAAGTATTCTGAATGGAGAAATTTGGTATACATTGAATGGTTGTAAAATAACTATTGCTGTCCCCATATCTTCAAGAGAAGATGTTTTATCTTCATTGTAGACCATATTTTACTTGAAAGTATTTATAAATGCCAACCTTTCAAGCAGATATTATTGTATTTGTTTTTTTTTTTAAAGCAGATATTATTGTTACTGAATTTAATGATGCCTTAGATCTCTACTGACTCTGACTTTTGGAATCTTCCTTAGATTGGCAGCCCAAGTAGCAGAACAAATATTATCCATCCTCAGGTTTATGTGAGTATGATTTTCCTGTTGTCATTGTGTTTATTAAATATGTACACTGCATCTAAACCATACATAGGTGTATAGCACACATGCATATTATTTTGGATTGATATAAGGATACATATAATTAGGTTTACATTGTTTGCATTTGTTAGGTAAATTCCTATTTGCCCAGGAAGTGTGCCATTTACCCCTACATTATACCGTAAGGTGGGAGCGTATAACCTCCTCCCCTCCTGCTTTAATTTAATTGTGTTTTTCTCTCATCTGGGCCTATAGTTGTTCATCTACTAGTTTCAAATTAGTATTGAGCTTTTCCCTTCTTGAGATACTTTACTAGGAGAACGTTCTCCAGATCCATTAGATATATATTTCTTGATGGCCAGGGGACTTAATTAGAATTTCTCTGCCCTTTTATATTAACGGTTACCTTCCCTTTCTAAAAATTTGCAAAAAAAAAAATGTTTTCACCTAACTTGGTGTATGAAACTGAGTATTATAAGGAAGGAGAAGAAAGGATCCTAGGTCTTTTTTCTAAGTTAAAATAGAAATTAAGCCTGGAGTGCCCATATGTATTTCACAGGTTTGGGTCTAAACATCATGAAAGTAAATAAAAAGGAAAAATAGTAAGATTTTTCTTTCCTTTTTGACTTTTGAAACATCATAATAAGATGACATTCAAAAACTTTTTGGGCTTTTGCTTATGATTTCTTCTCCCTGAGCATTGTAAGTTGTGAAATGTAAACAGTATTAAGATTTTAAGCAGTTGTTACTGGCTTTGAATATTGGGGCCTTATTGGGTTGAGTCAGTGGAAGCTTGGACTTTGATGGTGATTTTTGCCTAGAATGTGTCCTTCTAAACACTGTAGAAAATGATTGTTTGCCTTTCCATTTAGACTTCCTAGAAGCCTTCATTCAAACTTGGAACTCTTTAACTTTATATTTGTTGGGTTGATTTTCACTTACTGTTTGTTTAAATAAAAAATCAGTAGAATGAAAACCTTGAGTGATGCCATTTGTTTCTGTAGTTAAAAAAAAATGTTTGGGGGCGGCACCTGTGGCTCAGTGGGTAGGGTGCCGGCCCCATATACCGAGGGTGACGGGTTCAAACCCGGCCCCGGCCAAACTGCAACCAAAAACA
>NW_003852462.1:8866551-8904262 GCF_000181295.1 Otolemur garnettii
TTTTTTTTTTTTAGTAGGCGTGTGCCAATGAATAGTCTATGGACCTAAAGAGTAAATTTATGACATTTAGAAAAAAAACATTATTTGTTCCTGTGAAAGGCACACTAACACAGACAGTCCTTCCTCATATGCTCTGAATTTTACAAAGCCGAGGCTTTCTTCTGTTTTTCTGTGTATATTTGGGTAATACCCAACTCAATGTTAGTGTTGAATTTAATGATCTAAGAGACAATAACATAGAAGATAAATCATCTAATGGTTTGCAATGGTTTGATCTAAGAGACAATAACATAGAAAATAAATCATCTAATGGTTTGCAAAGTCCTATACTGTTGTTTCTAAGTTTAGTTGTTTTGGATGATTTTTATTTTATTTTCCTTCAGTAGAACTGAAAACAGGTCTTTTTCACAGTTTCCATGTAGGGGCTAATGTGTAGGGACCCAGGAGTAACTTCCAACAGATTCTTTTTTATCATGTTACAGGAAGTTTTGAAAATTGGGTAAGTAATTGCCACAATCATAGGTGAACATTCTTTATAATGTGTCTAGAGGCTTTGGACTGATTTTTTTTTTCTTGCGATACCACATCTGAGTATCTTGTCTGTTTTTGTTGAAATTTTTAGAATTGGGTATTTTTAATAGTATGTATTCGCAGGATATTCATTCCTTTTAAGCTGAATGGTTTTCTGGTTTGATGACTGTGATCACACTGAAGAGCTATAGCAATAAAGTGCTTTTGATTTTAGACGTTCTGGTTGATATTGTTGTGCCATGTATCTTGTGTGATTTTCAGAAGCACAACTATTTTATTTCTGTCTCTCTTTCACAGTTCTCTTCACTCCCACCTGTCCGGGTGGTCTTTGCAGTGACTATGGAAGGCAGTGCTCGGAAAGTAATCACGGTTCGATCAGCCCTTATTGTGAGGAACAGACTTGAGACACCAATGGAACTAAGACTAGACAGCCCCTCGGCTCCAGACAGTATGTTTGGTTGTCTAAAATGTAGCAAAAGCTTGATAAATATTTGTTGACTGTTGTCAAGTCTGTATTTCCCTAGTAGTATCTTCTCAGGCAGTCAATATACACAGTCTGTCTTCCTTCTGTTCTGATATAGTTGATCTTGGGGGTAGAAGACCATTGCCTAGAAGTGCTGACACGTATTTCTGTATTTCTGTGGCAGAGCCAGTGGTGCTTCCAGCTGTCATGCCAGGGGATTCGTTTGCTGTGCCTTTGCACCTCACTTCTTGGCGCCTACAGGCCCGGCCCAAAGGATTGGGGGTGTTTTTCTGTAAGGCTCCTATTCACTGGACCAATGTAGTAAAGACTACAGAGGTTAGTAGCAGCAAACGAGAGTGCCACTCTATGGACACAGAAAAAAGCCGATTCTTCAGGTATGTGATACAGCTACAATGGCATACAACTTTTGTTTTTGTTTTTCTGTTGAGAATGACTCTGTTATCATTCTTTCTCGGAGAACCTTTAGTGATTTAGTTGTGTTTATTAAAAACCTCATAATTCTTGGCCAGGAGCAGTGAATCATGCCTAGCACTCTGGGAGGCCAACGCGAGAGGAATGCTTCAGGTCAGGCATTCGAGTCTAGCCTGAGCAAAAGCAAGACCTGTCTCTACTAAAAAATAGAAAAAATTAGGCAGGCATGGTGACCTTTTCCTGTAGTCTCAGCTACTTGGGAAGCTTGAGCATGGGAGTTGGAGGCTCTGGTGAACTATGATGATGCCATTGCACTATAGGTGGGGTGGCGAAGTGAAACACTGTCTCAAAAAACAAAAACAAAACCCAACCCTGCAATTTGTATTCCTGAAATTTTTCAGTTAGAGTTCATTAGAACTCAAGAGTTAACCCTTGGTGGGAGTTGGAGGTGGGAGTTGTTTATCATTTGATATTTTGGGGGAGAAACAACTAACAAATACTTCTCCCATGTACAAGATTAGAGATTTGTGTGTGTGTATCAGCAAAAAGTAAGGACATGTAGGAAGGGAAGAAAAAAATGAAAACATTACTAGCCACTTCCCATTCCTGAACTGGGAAGCAAAATTCTAGTGTTGGAAGTTTTCTGAATGAAATTTCAGAAGGTTTGTGCACGTAATACTAACTTTTGAGGACTTTGATAAAATTGCTTAACCATTTAAATGCCTGTCTTCCTCCTCTGAAGAATATTGAGAATATATTTCTAGACTACACCTTGGAAAAGGATTGCTATAATTGACCCTAATAAACCTAGATTTTTAATCTTGATTAGATATTATTAGCTTTAGTTTCCTTTATGGTGACGACAGGCATTCATTTAGTTTAAACTTACAGCCAGTATACCCTTTCCTCAGATTTATCAATCGTTAATAGACTTAAGAGAGAAACAGATACAGATATAGCCATAGCCAGTGATTTTAACACTTCCTGCCAGGAACTTATAGTAAAAATGCCAATAAAGAAATAAAACATTTGAACAGTGTTATCAATTGGCTTGTTCCCATTGATCTTTCTTTATAAAACATTTTACCCAGTAATCCCCGATTATGCATTCTTTTCAAGTATGTTTGGAACATTGATCAAGAGAGACCATTTATTGGGCTATAAAATAAAGATCAGTAAATATTAAAGAATTAAAACCATATAGAATATATTTCATGATCACAATAGAATTACACTAGAAATAACAATAAGGTTCTTAAAAAATTCACAAATATTTAGAAATTAAACAGTCTATTTCTAAGTAACCCATGTATCAAAGAAGAAATTGTAAAGGAAATTAGAAAATATTTGGAATTAAAGAATAATAAGGCTCGACGCCTGTGGCTCAAGTGGCTAAGGTGCCAGCCACATACACCTCAGCTGGCAGGTTCGAATCCAGCCCAGGCCCACCAAACAACAATGTGGCTGCAACCAAAAAAAATAGCCATGAGGCAGGAGACTCGCTTCAGCCCAGGAGTTGGAGGTTGCTGTGAGCTGTGATGCCACAGCACTCTACCCAGGGGGACAGCTTGAGGCTCTGTCTCAAAAAAAAAAACAAAACAAAAAGAATAATAAAAAGCAGACATGTTAAAATATGAGGGATGTAGCCAAAGCAGTTCCTGGCGGGACATTACAGTTTTTAGTCCTCATGCTAGAAAATGAGGGTAATATAAACTCACTGATTTAATCTTCTACCTTAAGCTAGAAAAAGAAATGAATTAAATACAAAGAAATAGAAAACAAAAACAATAAAAATAGGGGTAGATGTGATGGTTGAGTAGGGAAAGAAAAAAAAACTGAGCTGGAAATCAATGAACTAGAAAACAAATAGAAAATTAATAGTGTCACAATTGGCTTATTAAGGGTGGTGCCTATGGCTCAGTGAGTAGGGCGCTGGCCCTTTAGATCAAATGTGGCAGGTTTGAACCCAGCTTCGGCCAAACTGCAACGAAAAATAGCTGGGCATCGTGGTAGGCACCGGAGTCCCAGCTACTTGGGAGGCTGAGGCAAGAGAATCGCCTAAGCCCAAGAGCTGGAGGTTGCTATGAGCTGTGATGCCACATCACACTACCAAGGGTGACAGAATGAGACACTATCTCAAAAAACAAACAAACAATTGGCTTATTAAAAAGATTCATAAATTTGATAAAACCTGAACAAGACCCATCAAGAGAGAAGATACAAATTACCAATATTGGGAATGAAGAAAGGAAATATTATTACAGATCCTATAGACATTAAAAGGATGAAAAGGAGATGGCAATTTTAAAGAAGCCAGACACAAAATAGCATATATGTATATGCATGTGTGTACGATTCTGTTTATATGCAGTTCAAGAACAGGCACAACTAATCCATAGTTGTGTGAATGATGGGAGAGAATACTGATTGAGGGCGGCGCCTGTGCTCAGTAGGTAGGGCGCTGGCCACATACCCGTACACCGAGGCTGGCAGGTTTGAACCCGGCCTGGGCCTGCTAAACAACAATGACAACTGCAACAACAGAAACAAACAAACAAAAAATAGCCATGCCTTGTGGTGGGTGCTTGAAGTCCCAGCTACTTGGGAGGCTGAGGCACAAGAATCACTTGAGCCCAAGAGTTTGAGATTGCTGTGAGCTGTGACGTTTGTGGCACTCTACCCAGGGCAACACAGTGAAACTCTGTCTCCAAAAAAAAAAAAAAAAAAAAAAAATATATATATATATATATATGTATATATAGATTGAAAAGACATGGGAGAAACTTTCTGGGGTGAGAGAAATATTCTATCATTTGTTTTGGGTGGTGGTTATAGAAATGTCTGTAATTGTCAAAACTTATCAAACTGAATGTTTAAAATCTATAGATTTCATCGTACATTATACCTCTAACTGTATTTGGATTGAAAATTGCAAGTATCTTACTGACTTACCAAATCATTTTAATGTTATTCTTTTCTCATACTCAGCTAAAAGGAAAAAAATTTCTTCTCTCAGGCTCATGGTTTTCACACCAACCATTCTTTCTTCACAGGTTTTGTGTGGCTATAAAGAAAGAGAATTATCCAGACTACATGCCCTCAAACATATTTTCTGACAGTGCTAAACAGATTTTCAGACAGCCTGGGCATACTATATATCTCCTGCCAACTGTGGTAATCTGCAACTTGCTCCCCTGTGAACTTGATTTTTATGTTAAAGGAATGCCAATTAATGGGACATTAAAACCTGGCAAGGAGGCAGCTCTCCATACAGCTGATACATCACAGAACATTGAACTAGGTAAGGATGTAGGCAGATAATCACTTGTCACAATCCTATGAAAATATCAATTATTTTGTGATTATTTAATAAATATCTTGGAGAAATTGTAGCACATTTATCTCAATAAGCCAGTTGTCTTAGTCTGTTTTACCTTGCTATAAAAGAATACCTGAGCTAGGTAATTTATAAAGAAAAAAGGATTTTTCGGCTCATGGTTCTGTAGGCTGCATAAGAAGCCTGGTATCAGGCATCTGTTTGTGGTGAAGACTTCAGGAAGCTTCTGCTCATGGTGGAAGATACCAGAGAACTGGCATGTCATGTCGAATGGTGAGGGGGGAGTAAGAGAGGAAGTAGGCGGGACATGCCAGGCTTTTTTTTATTTTTATAAAGAGAGGCCTCTCTGTTGCCCAGGCTGGTATAGCCTCAAGCTCCTGGGCTCAAGTGATTCTCCTGCTGAGTCGTGGGGATTACAGGCTTGTGCCATCATGCTTGGCTAATTTATTCTTTTACTTTTTCCTAGACAAGATCTTGCTATGTTGTCTGTATTGTTCTTGCACTCATGGCCTCAAGCTATCCTCCCACCTCAGAGTTCCAGTAGGTGGGATTAGAGGTGTGAGACACCAAACCCAACAGGCTTTTCTTAACAATCAGTTCTTGTAGGAACTAATGGAGTGATAACTAGGGATCTGCCCCTGTGATCCAAACACCTCTTATTAGGCTACATCTCCAACATTGGGGATCAGGTTCAGTAAGAGATTTGGAGGAAGATGTATTACTAGCTCAAAGGAATTATGCAATTAAAGTAAAAGAAACAGCCAGGTGTGGTGCCTCACACCTGTAATCCTAGCACTCTGGGAGGCGGGTGGAGTGCCTGAGCTCACAGGTTCAAGACCAGCCTGAGCAAGTATGCGACCCCCGTCTCTAAAAGATAGCTGGGCATTGTGGTAGGTGCCTGTAGTCCCAGCTACTTGGGAGGCTGAGGCAAGATAATTGCTTGAACCCACGACTTTGAGGTTGCTATGAGCTGTGACGCCACTACTGAGGGTGACAAAGTAAGACTCTGTCTCAAACAAATGAAGAAACAAACAAAAAAGAAAACAATATTTACACATATAGTCAGGCATGGTGGCTGGCTCCTTTAGTCCCAGCTACTCAGGAGGCTGAGGTGGGAGGATTTTTTGAACCCAGGAGTTTGAGGCTGTAGTGTGCTATGATTGCACCTGTCAGTTGTCACTATGCTCCAGCCTAGGAAACGTAGCAAGATTACATGTCTTTAGAAACAAACAAACAAACAAAACTTACAGAAAATGACCAAAAGAGAAAAACTGAAAAGCCAAAAGATTTATAGAGAAGGCACTCAATGGAGCCTTTTTTCTTACCTTGCTCACCTGAAGTATGTATTACTCATAAACTATACTTTTTCCTAGCTGTAAAATAAGCAAAATCATATGTCTCTTCTTTTTTCTGGGAAAGGATAAATATTTGCTAAGCATGCACCATATTTCAGACATAAGTCAGGCATTTCACACAGGTAATCTCATGTAATCCTTATGGCAATAGTTACTTGTCTATTTTATTGACGAAGAAATGGAAGTTTGGAATGTTTAATGCACCAAGTAATTTTCAGTTTTAAGGTTGAGTTAAACCAAGGTAGAGAGTCATCATCATATTTGCAGCCCTTAAAAAGTAAGGGTAGTTATAGTTAACCGTACTATGTGGTGTATTTCATAATACTAGTGTCCTCACTGTAGAGAAACAGTGTTTGTTAGGGGTTCTTAAACTTTCTAAGCAGGGTCCAGTTCACTGTCCCTCAGACCATTGGATGGCTGGACTGTGGGCCCCGGGACGAGTCAGCTGCTAAGCAGGACAGGCAGTGGCAGCAAAAACACCTGGCGGGCTGGGTAAATGTCCTAGGCGGGCTGTCCTAGGATGCCTGGTAGGGAAATGCTAAATACTCTGATTTGATCATTACATGTGTATATCTACTGAAACATCTCACTATACCCCATAAATACATACAATTATTATGTGTCAATTAAAAACAATTCTTCAACTTAAAAGAAAGACAAAACGTACTCCTAGAGTTTAGGCAGAAAGTATGTTTCTTTAAGACTGCCATATACAGTCTTAAAGTAATAAGTTGGATATTTATCTTTTTACAGTAATGTAATTGCTTTCACCCTCTGATCTCATTTGATCTTTGCTAGAGTGCTCGGTTCGGGGTGAGACAGGTGTTTTCCCTTTTACAGATGAGGAACCTGAAACTTAATGAACTTAAGCACTGTGTTCCTCAGTGACAAGATTCAATGACTGGGTAACATTTGAGCTTAATTTAGAAATGAAAAATAGTGCAGTGGTATTCATTCTGAAGTAAGTAGGTCTTATATTTAAGAAGTTAGCTTTTTAATATAGTTCATCAAATATTTTTTGAGCCCCAGTAGAAAATGGAAACATCTGCCTCACTCCCCATCATAGGACCTGATATATCTTAAATTCCTAATAATCGTAACTGCTAATGATAGCCTTTTTTTTAATATTTATGGTATAATTTTTATTTTATTTTATTAAATAATAACTATGTACATTAATGCAATTCTGGGGTACAGTGTGGTGTTTTCATATACAATTTGAAATATATTCATCAAACTGGTTAACATAGCCTACTTGTCATTTTCTTAATTATTGTGTTAAGACAATCATATTCTATTCTTAGAAAGATTCACTTGCACCCTTGTAAGATAAACCATAGAAGTGATCCCTCCAATCACCCTCCCGCCACCCATTCCCCTCTTCCTTCTCCCTCCCCCCTCCCCATATATTTAGGCTGTTATTAGGTTATAGATTTCATATGAAAGCTAAAATTAATTTCATAATAGAGCTGTGTACATTGGATACTTTTTCTTCCATTCCTGTGACACTTTGCTAAGAAGAACACTTTCCAGCTTTATGCATGTGAACAATGACAGCTTTTTGGTATTCCATTTCTCCCAGTGTGACTTCCAGGCCTTCCAGTTTGCTTATATTTGTTTTCACCCCAGCAAGAGGGCAATTGCCAGTGAGGGAGATACTGGTGAGATACTCAGTTATTGCCTTTCCAAAAAGGAATCCAATTTAGTTTTGCTCTGGGTTACTTTGACAAACTAAAGTGAGAACCTAGAAAGTTAATGTTTTATCTTCTTTAGGGGTATCATTGGAGAACTTTCCCCTCTGTAAAGAATTGCTCATTCCACCTGGCACCCAAAACTATATGGTGCGAATGCGACTCTATGACATCAACCGGCGGCAGCTAAACCTCACCATCCGGATTGTGTGTCGAGCGGAAGGATCATTAAAGATCTTCATTTCTGCACCATATTGGCTGATTAACAAAACAGGTATGTATGGAGGCTGCTTGAGTGAGCCTTTGCTGTTAATCATGGGAATTCAGATTTATTTGCTCAGCTAACTAAATGGAGCCAATGCAAATAGATTACTTCAGCAGTCCAAGCTGCTGAAACTTTCCTGCTTAATCCTGCTCAAAACTGTCCATTTGTACAATGAACTGAGCCCACTAAATAGAATCTATTTTCACTCTTTTCTCCCTTGATGATCTTTTTTCTTTTACTGTTTGCATCTCTCTTGGGCAGGACTGGGGAGGGATTGATATAAATTTCTCCCCTCCTTTCTCAAGGGTTACCACTGATCTTCAGACAGGACAATGCAAAGACAGATGCTGCAGGCCAGTTTGAGGAACACGAGCTGGCCCGGAGCCTGAGCCCTCTCTTATTCTGCTATGCTGACAAAGAGCAGCCAAACCTGTGAGTACAGTTATTTATGGGAAGGGGAAATAAGCTCCCAGGGAAGGGAAGAAATTAGCAAAGGCTATAATATATCCGTGTAAGTAGAACTATACCATAGATAACAATTCTGACTTGGCAGGGAAGTAGAACCATGACCTAATGGGATTTTGGGAGATCTAATTTCTGTGTTATTTAATACAAAAATAAACCATTTGGTTGGTTTATAATGAAAGCTAGTTTTATTTTACATGTAGTGAAGTAGTTTTCCTATTCATAACTCTGCCAACGAAGAGAAACCTCCGTGTTCCCCTTTTCTTCCCCGCAGTTTCTCTTTCCTTGTAAAGCTTTTAGCACAGGCAGAGGATCTGGCATCAGAGTGGACAGAGTGACCCCTTGATAAAGCCTTCAGCTTCCTTAATTCAGTCCAGCATTTAAAATTCATCCCCTTTACACTTGAAATAAAATGTACCATTTTAAAATCTCAAACCACTCATTAGATGTTTAAAAGCAGGGAAGAGCAACAGTTGTGAGGATGAGATGACATATCCTTTTAATGTATGCTGGCAGTATTCAGTCACTTTTGTTCTTGGTTTTGACAGTCTGCTTTTTTACAGAGGTCTTGTCATTCATATCCCTAATCTGAAGATAAAGGGGTGTATCTGACAGTGCTAAAATGCCATGCCCGTTATCTGTAGAATTATGCTGAAAGCTTAGCGGGACGGCTTCCGGAATAATGTACTTCCGTGGATAGAGATGCATTTACTAGGGAGGGGTAGTATCTAGACTGATGTAGTCAAGGAGAGAGGATTGATTAGAATTCTGGATATTGTAGGGAATACAGCCAGCCACTCAACAGTACAGCAAGCCCAATTTCATTCTTTTCCTGATAGGATTTGAATAGTTATAGATCTAAGACTTGACATTTGTCAATTTGTTTTATCTATGGATTTCATAGTTCCCTAAGCATTTTCACATAGACCAACTCATTGGTTTCTCTTCAACATTCCAATAGTTTAGGCAGGGCAGGAAATATCATTATATATTAAGATAAGGAAACTGAGACTCAGAGAGGCAAGGCACTGATCAACTATGAGTAAACAGTGTTTTGTTATTGTAACACTTGAAAGTGATGCACTGTTGGGGCATCTTCTGTACATACTCTTTTTTTTTTTTTTTTTTTTTGCATTTTTTGGCCAGGGCTGGGTTTGAACCCGCCACCTCTGGCATATGAGGCCGGCACCCTACCCTTTTGAGCCACAGGCACCGCTCTTCTGTACATACTCTTCTGTGGGTTTTTTATTTATTTATTTTTTTGAGACAGAGTCTCACTATGTTGCCCTCAGTAGGATGCTGTGGTGTCACAGCTGATAGCAACCTCAAACTCCTTGGCTTAAGCAGTTCTCTTGCCTCAGCCGCCTAAGTAGCTGGGACTACAGGCACCCACTACAATGCCCGGCTATTTTTTTGTTGCAGTTGTCATTGTTGTTTAGCAGGCCCGGGTCGGGTTTGAACCTGCCAGCCTTGGTGTATGTGGCTGGTACTGTAACCACTGTACTACAGGCACCAAGCTGGATTTTTATTTTTTAAGACAGAGTCTCATTCTTTTGCCCTAGGTAGAGTGTTGTGCTGTCATAGCTCACAGTAACCTCAAATTCTTGGGCTCAAGTGATTCTCTTGCTTCACTTTTTCTATTTTTAGTAGAGACAGGGTCTCACTCTTGCTCAGGCTGGTCTCCATCTCCTGAGCTCAAGCAATCCACTTGCCTTTGTCTTCTAGATTGCTAGGATTACAGGCGTGAACCACTGTGCCCAGCCTCATGTTATTGGATTTTTTTTTCTAAATGAACCCTTGAAACACTTGAGTCAGGCAATGAATCCATGATTTTCAGGGAAATAATAGAGACAGTACTATCCTCTTGTCTCCTAAAGGGTCTAGTTGTTTGGTTGTAGATGTCAGTACATTTCACACACTGTTGTACTGTGGCTACCTCCAAGATAGGTTTTTTTGTTTGTTTGTTTCTTTTTTTTTTTTTTTTTTGAGACGGAGCCTCAAGCTATCCCCCTGGGTAGAGTGCCGTGGCATCACGCTCACAGCAACCTCCAACTCCTGGGCTCAAGCGAGTCTCCTGCCTCAGCCTCCCAAGTAGCTGGGACCACAGGCACCCGCCACAGCGCCTGGCCATTTTTTGGTTGCAGCCATCATTGTTGTTTGGCGGGCCCGGGCTGGGGATTCGAACCCGCCACCTTAGGTGTATGTGGCTGGCGCCTTAGCCGCTTGAGCCACAGGCGCCGAGCCTGTTTCTTTTGTTTTTGAGATTATGTCTCACTGTGTTTCCCTGGCTAGAATGCAGTGGTGTCATCATAACTCACTGCAGCCTCCATCTTCTGGACTCAAGCAGTCTTCCTACCTCAGCCTCGTGAGTAGCTAGGACTATAGGTAGTGTACCAGGTCGCTCAAGCAAATTTTATTTTTTATTTTTTTTCGATCTGAGGTCTTATTATTGCCAGACTGGTCTTGAACTCCTGGGCTCGAGTGATCCTCCCATTTCACGCTCCCAAAGTGCTAGGACTATAGGCACGAGCCACCATAGATAGAGGTTTGAGTACTGTTAATTTTTACATTGTGTTTGGAAATCACATAAGAGTGAGGAAGAGAGACAATATGTGAAATCTTTAGGTCATAGCTACATTAGTATTTCTTGATAAGAGCAGGTAGATAAGACTTTGTTGTGGATGAATATATACATCTTTGCTTTTCTGCCCCACAGCTGCACGATGAGAATCGGAAGGGGGATTCATCCGGAAGGCATGCCAGGCTGGTGTCAGGGCTTCTCCCTGGACGGTGGTAGTGGTGTTCGAGCTTTGAAAGTCATCCAGCAAGGAAACCGCCCAGGGCTGATCTATAACATTGGTAGGTTACATTTGGGGCAGTGGGAGAGTCAGAACCATTGGCCAATGACCTCAATTTTGGAGGAATAAGCTGGCCATGCATTTTGGTCTAGCTATAAGTGCTCATTTTCTTATTCAGAGCGGGGTCAGGTATCTCCTCTCTGAATGCTAGATGGGTATCAATGCAGATCTGTTTTCCTAGGGACCTAAACGCTGCCCTTTTGAGGTCTGTGGCTCTGTTTAATTTCAGACTCACCTGTGTCAGGAAAAGTATCAGTTTGGTTTGAATCCTTGTTTTTCAGAGGAATAATAGGAATACTTAGAATGCTTTTCATCCTCCAGGTATTCCCATGCATTCAGTATCATTTGCGAACCCTAAGAGGGTAAGAGGCATTGTTCTTAAAGCTGAAGGAGTGAGGTTAAGTGACCTGCCTAGATGCAAAGGAGACATCTGGGGCAGAAGTAAGATTAGGACTGGGGTCTAAGAATCTGAGGCAGAAAACATACTTGGCATTTGTAGTAATTAAAAATATCCCGACTAATTTGGCTTCTGGAGGTGGGAAGGGTAGTACGGGTAGTACACCTGTGTGCCTAATAGCCACTTCAGAATAATCAGAAGGATTTTCTGAATGGTTCAGATAAATTTGATTTAAATATGCCTCAGGTTTATTTAATTTATTTTATTTTTGCAGTTTTGGGCTAGGGCTGGGTTTGAACCTGCCACCTTTGGCATATGGGGCTGGCGCCCTACTCCTTTGAGCCACAGTTGCTGTCCATGCCTCAGGTTTAAATGTTAGTATGGCATTCTTCTTTTAGTATATAATATCCTAGGATCTCAGAGAAATGTTTGGTTTTGAGTATTTTAACATCTAGAATTGCATTATCTTGTAGAACTTTCTATGACAATGGAAATGTTCTATTTTGCACTATCCGATAGTGAAATTGACTATCTGATTTAGGAATTGACTTTTATTTAATTTTTATGACTTTAAAGTTAAATAGCCACATATGCCTAGTGGCTACTGTGTTGGGCAGTGCAGACAGGGTCATGTTGTGGAATGAAAAACTGAGTTGCCAACATTTACATACTTCCCTGAATCCCATGGGCAATCAGGGTTAAGTATTGGAGGATTTGTTAGGAAAAGAATCTTCCAAGTATAGTTTCCTTTTCAGGTTTTTAAACACGGATTTGTATTCATTCTCCCTTGACATACGAGCTGTCTCCTTAAAGTCGACATTAAGATTTTTTTAAAGGAATAAACTTTATTTGATCTTTCAGCTGAGGATCATTTTCTTTACTTTTTCCTCACATTCGTTGGCTCCTCCCCTTAACTATGCAAAGGCTACTTTGTGCTGAATTTGGCTTTCTTCTGGGGTGTTTTACCT
Organism: Otolemur garnettii; assembly: GCF_000181295.1. NCBI lineage: Eukaryota > Metazoa > Chordata > Mammalia > Primates > Galagidae > Otolemur > Otolemur garnettii. The sequence continues at coordinate 8,879,314 of NW_003852462.1, forward strand.
TTGATATATTTTCCAAAGGAAGCTACCACAGGTTGGCTAGAAGCAGAAGTTGGGACAAATTGGGGGATGTGGTGGGGATGCTTGCTTCTTTTAAAGCAGTTAGCTGTAAGAGCTATAGAATTCTTGCAGGAGAGGCAAATTGAGCAGACCAGCTAGACATATGCACTGATGCCTGTATACACTTTCATCCTAGGAGCATTCATTAAAAGTCCTAGCATAGTTTTAAGTGACAAGACTGATTTGAATTTGTTGTTCCAACAAGGGAGAAGATACAGGGTGGGTTACCATAAGATTTAATTATTTCTTAAGGATTCTTCTTATGAGATTTTGCCATATATTACCAGGGGAATTAGTGAAAAGTCTTACTTGAATACTTGAAAAATTAGAAAAATATCAGGAAGGTTGAAAGCATAGTCCCAAACTGGGAAGTCAGTGACAGTCCTGCTGATTAACCTTGTTTAGACCTCCAAAAAGAAAGATTTTGTGCTTTTTGATCTTTTCAGCTATTTTGAGTTTCCTAAGATGAAAAGGGGGGTGGGGTGGAAGCCCACCTCTTCTCCAAAATTGAGTGTCTATACTGTTTTTAAGGCACCCCAGACATTTTTTGGTAGTATCAAATATATCTTTTGTAGGCAGACTTTACATTGGTTGAGATCAGCTAGCTATGATAATGTTGATTTTTGGCAACTAACGCTTTTCTGTGTATCACTGAAAGAGAAGTGGTGGTATCTCTCTCTATCTCAGTATCGTCACAGAACATTTTTAAAATATGGAGTTTCATGAAGATTTGTGTGTGTGTGTGATTTCCATAGTCTTTGAGTTATTTTCAAAGCTTGTATTAAAGGAACACTAGAATTTTCAAGCCAGTATAGTGAATAATTAAGAGTTTCAGATTGGAATATTTATAATTGGGATTATGTTGGAAAATCTAGGACAACTGGTTGTCATATCCCGTGGTGGAGCCTCTGTTTTTATGGTTCTGTTGTTACTTGTTGGCTGCTGAGTGGGGGTCCTTATATGTCCCATCACAGTGCAAGCAAGCTACATAGGGTGACTGGTTCTAAAGGCAGGCAGCCTGAGTTTGAATCCCAGCTTTGCTGTTTACTAGCTGCGTGACCTAGAGCAGCGGTTCTCAACCTGTGGGTCACTACCTGCAGGAACTGTATTAAAGGCTTGCGGCATTAGGAAGGTTGAGAACCACTGACCTACAGCAAATTACTTAGCTTTCTATGACTTAGTTTCCATGTCTATAAAGTGGAAATAATGAAAATATCTAACTCATAAAGTTGTTATGGCAAGTTAGTGTAAAGCCTTTGGAATAGGTATTATTGTCAATTTTATTATTTCTAATATAAATATTTTTATCATTGTATAAGTAAAGCTCAGCCTAGTGCCTTGAATGCAGTTGCTTTATTTATAGTTTGAATGAATGAATGAATAATTTGTCTTATTGAATTTTGTATTTTTAAAAATTATTATCAGAGTTTCCAAGGTGTTTTGAGATTTCCTTCTGACTGTTTTGTTCTTTTCTCCCAGTATATAGGAGGTGCTGAAAATAAATTTATTTTATAAATAAATAAATGAATATGTAAATAAACAAATTCTACAATACTTAGCATAATGTTTGAGCTAGATTCTTGGGCATTGGGCTAAAAGAAAACACTAGAGAAGAGTCAGGTGAGTCCAGGGCCTTATAGAATCCAACTAAATGATCTGAAATTCTACTATTTCCTGTAAAAGAGGCAAGTTCTCTAGAAAGAAATTTTGTGTCCTACGAACAAACAGAAATGTATCGTGTAACTGTCTTGGTCAGCTTCCTCAGTGGAAAACTAAGTTATGTGTGACTAAACACCTACATATTTTAGTTGCTTTGAAGAAACTAGGAATGATGGAGATATTGAAATTACCTCTGAGACTTTTAAAGGCCTGAATGGGAAGGAATGAGGAATAATACTTTGACTGTAGTTGCCATTTCCATTCCATTCCTAGAAGGTTTGATATCCTCCCTGGATGATACAGTTACTTTTTCAGTGAAACTAAGTGACTTTTGAAGACTATTTATTTTTGTCAAACCAGGAAGTTTTTCTCTTCAGATTAATTCATAAAAATGGTTCTTGTTGTTTGTAGGTATTGACGTCAAGAAAGGCCGAGGTCGATATATTGACACCTGTATGGTCATATTTGCTCCCCGTTACCTGCTGGATAATAAATCATCTCACAAACTTGCATTTGCACAGAGGGAATTTGCTAGGGGGCAGGTAAGCAGTTTGCATTTGAAGACTAACCAGTGCTTATTTCCTAGCACAGTGAATTTTAATGTCATGGCTTATCTCCCATCAAGACTGTAAGTTCTGTGATGTGACTAATCATTCTGCCTTTGGTACCCAAACAGCTCTTGGAAAAGGGGAAGGCTCAGAGTTGGTACTCAATATATTAACATTTGCTTGTTGACTAAAGCCAGCAATCCTGTGTGTTTTAGGGAACAGCCAATCCCGAAGGTTACATTTCTACCCTTCCTGGTTCCAGTGTGGTGTTCCACTGGCCTCGGAATGACTATGATCAGCTACTGTGCGTCAGATTGATGGATGTTCCTAACTGTATTTGGTCTGGTGGCTTTGAAGTCAACAAGAATAATTCCTTCCACATCAACATGAGGTAAGTTTAAGACTATAAATATAGATTAAAAAGTAGCCTTGTTTGAAGTATAGTGATATAAAATGGTAAGCCCACACTGCTATTTGTAAAATGGGCACATATTTTTCTGGCTCACACGAAGGCCTTAGAGCTTGCAAAGTGCATGGAAGTATGAGTGAGCATTTTGATGGGTTGAGTTAAAAGAGGTGTTGCCAGTTTGACTATTGTGTAATTGCTATTGTCTTAGAGCAGTGGTTTTCAACCTTCCTAATGGCATGGCCCTTTAATACAGTTCCTGTGGGTTGTGACCCACAGGTTGAGAACCACTGTCTTAGAGGCTACAAGTCCAAGGAGTAACGTTGAGCTCCTATCATGATCACCTGAAACCCTGAAAAGTCTGTCTGCATTTAGGTGGTAACACTGATTATAAATGTTTTTGTGTTCCTATAAATTAGACTGTACTAGAACCGACTCATATAAGTTGCGTCACACAATATTTATCCTTTTTGACTGACTTATTTTACTTGGCATGATGCCCTCGATGTTCATCTATGTTGTTATGTGCCAGAATTTCCTTCCTTTTTGAGGATGAATGATATATATGCCACTTTTTTTTGTTTATCCATTCAATTGGTTTTTTGTTTGTTTTGTTTTGTTTTTTGGGGTTTTTTTTGCAGTTTGGCTAGGGCCGGGCTTGAACCTGCCACCCCTGGTGTATGGGGCTGCTGCCCTACTCCTTAAGCCACAGGCAGCGCCCAAAATTTCTTTTTGTTGTTGTTGTTGCAGTTGTCATTGCTGTTTTTAGCTGACTGGGGCCAGGTTCGAACCTGTCACCCTCCTACGTATTTGGGGCCAGCACCCTACCCACTGAGCCATAGGCACTGCCCTGCTCTCCATTCGGTTGTTGATGGACACTTGGTGACTTCCATCTTTTGACTGTTGTGATAATGCTGCTGTGACCACAGGTATACTGATAACCTGTTCAAGACTCTGCTTTCAGTTCTTTTACATGTAGACCCAGAAGTAGAATTGTTGGATCCTATGGTCATTCTGTTTTTAATTTATGAGGAACGGCCATACTGTTTTACTTTCCTACCAATAGTACACAAAGGATCCTGTTTTCTGCACAACCTCATCAACACTTATTATTTTCTGTGTTTTTGATTGTAGCCATCCTACTGGGTATAAGGTAGTATCTTTTTGTGGCTTTGAGTCACATATCTTTATTGATTTGAGATGTTGTGTATCTTTTCATGTGCTTGTCGGTCATTTGTTTGTCATCTTTGGGGATTTATCTATTCAAGTCCTTTGTACATTTGGGGGTTTTGTTGGTTTTTTGTTTGTTTGAGACAGAGTCTTATTCTGCTGCCCTGGGTAGAGTGCTGTGGCATCATGCTCACAGCAATGTCAAACCCTTGGGCTTGAGCGATCATTTTGCCTCAGCCTCCTGAGTAGCTAGGTCTATAGGTATGCTCCACCACACTCAGCTACTTTGCACATTATTTTTTGTTTTTGAGACAGAGTGTCACTTTGTCATCCTTGGAAGAGTGCCGTGGTATCACAACTCACAGCAACCTCAAACTCTTGGGTGTAAGCAGTTCTCTTGCCTCAGCCTACCAAGTAGCTGGACTACAGGCGCCCACTACAGTGCCTCATTTAGAGATGAGGTCTCACTCTGGGTCAGGCTGGTCTTCAACCTGTGAGCTCATGAGCCACCTCACCTGGCCCATTAGTTTGCACATTTTTAAATTAGGTTGTTTGTTGTTTTATGTTTCCTATTTTGGAATTCAGTTTTTTGTTGAATTGTAGGAATTCCTTTCTTTTTTGAGTTTTATAGTTTTAGCTTTTACTTTTAGGTCTTTGGTTTATCTTGAGCTTATATTTATGTGTGGTGTAAAGTGAACATCCAACTTCATTCTTTGGTGTGTGGACATTTGGTTTTTCCAACACCATTTGTTAAAAAGGCTCTGCTTTTCCCATGAAATAGTTCTGGTACCATGTTGAAAATTATTTGACTTTATATGTGAAGGGTTTATGTCTGAGCTTTCTAATCTGTGCCATTGCTCTATCTGTCTTTGTGCCAGCACCACACTGTTTTTGATTAAGTAGCTGTGTAATAAGTTTTGAAGTAAGGAAATGTGAGACTTCCAATTTTGTTCTTTTTTAAGATTGTTTTCTCTACTTAGAGCCTCTTGAGATCTTATATGAATTTTAGGATATATTTTTCTATTTCTGCAGAAAATGTCATTGGGATGTTGATAGGGATTGTATTAAGCTGTAGGTTGTGTTCTGTAGTATTGACATATTATAATAACAATATTATGTTTTCCAGTTTGTGAATATGAGATATCTTTTATTTGTGTCATCTTTAATTTCTTTAATCAAATGGCTTTGAAGCTAAAAATTCTGAAGTCAGTGCTATTTAACTATTTAACATGTTTAAAAGAAAAATTTAATTTTTTTTTTTTTTTTTTGAGACAGAGTCTCAAGCTGTCCCCCTGGGTAGAGTGCCGTGGCATTACAGCTCACAGCAACCTCCAACTCCTGGGCTCAAGCGAGTCTCCTGCCTCCGCCTCCCAAGTAGCTGGGACCACAGGCGCCCGCCACAACGCCCAGCTATTTTTTGGTTGCAGCCATCATTGTTGTTTTTGGCAGGCCCAGGCTGGATTCAAACCCACCACCTTAGGTGTATGCGGCTGGCGCCTTAGTTGCCGAGCCACAGGTGCTGAGCCCAAAATTTAATTTTTTACACTTTATGGTCAGTTATTTTTGAAAAGATTATTGTACAGGAACAGAAATATAATTTAACAAAATGTGCTCCAGAATAGTACTTACATTTGGCTTCTCAGTGTACTGATTCATTGGTGGACCCTTTTGCCTTGGCCTTTATTAATTTGAATAAATCTAGGTACAGTGGTTTGCAAGCTGTCTTCCTGGAAACTATTGAGTTCCAAGGAGATGACATTAGGGGCCAAGGGAAGCTCCAGCACTCTGATGTCTACTTCAACCAGAATTTGGGTCTGTTAGTATGTGTTCTCTGTAAGCTTTTTTTTTTTTTTTTGTAGTTTTTTTGGGGGAGGGTTTGAACCCATCACCTCAGGCATATGGGGCCGGCACCCTTACTCCTTGAGCCACAGGTGCCAACCTCTCTGTAAGCTTTATTGGGGCAGCAGGCGGGGAGAAAAGAGAGGTGTGGGATTCTGTAGCTGAAATTACTGCCTGGGTGGAGGCAGCTCTGATCTGTTGTGTGAGAATAGGAATTCGGTTTGGAATAAACACAAAAGTTATACATGATTACTATAAAAACAAGTAGAAGAAGAGGAAGATGACTTGTGTACTTTTGTTAATCCTTTAAAAATGGTTTTAGTTTGCAGTCCTGTACTGCTGAGAGCAGAATTGTGCATCTGTTTCTTTTACTTTCTCCAGCATTTCATTTAGAAACAAACTACAGAAAAATTACAAGATTGGTACAATGAATATCCCAATATCTTTTACCTAGATTCACCAATTTTCAACATCTTGCTACATGTTCTTTTTTTCATCTTGCCATCTTCTCCCCTCTTCTACTTTTTTTTTCTAATAGAGACAGAGCCTCACGTTGTTGCCCCAGTAGAGTCCTATGGCGTCATAGCTCACAGCAACCTCAGACTCCTGGGCTCAAGTGATACTCTTGCCTTAGCCTCTCAAGTAGCTGGGATTACAGGTGCCCGCTGCAGCACCCAGCTATTTGTTTTTTAGAGGTGGGGTCTTGCTCTAGTTCAGGCTGGTCTGGCACTCATGAGATCAGGCGATCCACCTGCCTCAGCCTCCCAGAGTGCTGGGATTACAGGCGTGAGCCACCATACCCGGCCTCCCTTCCACTTGGAAGTAAGCTAGAGATTTGGTGGTATTGATTGAGGTCCAAGCATTGTTGTGATTGTGAGATGTGTAAGAAGAAAGTGAATTGTACCTTGTTTCATTCATTTTATGTGACCTCTTTTGTTTTCTTATTCTGCAGAGACACCTTGGGAAAATGCTTCTTCCTACGGGTGGAAATTACTCTCCGCGGAGCTACATATAGGGTCTCATTTAGTGACACAGATCAGTTGCCCCCTCCTTTCCGAATTGACAACTTTTCTAAGGTATCCCTTGGAGTTAAGAAGAGCCAGTTTGGTGATTTCATGTGTGGAAGGGTGGACTGAGTGCTTAAGTCAATGGGGTCAGTGCAGTTTCGACTAGGGTTTAAAAGAAGCTGCACACACGGCTTTCTGTAGCTGGACCCTAGAAACCCTTACCCTTAGAAGGTGGTTTCTTTTGGTTATTTTGATTATTGGACAGCCTTGTCGAAGCAGAAGTAATCATTTAGCCACAAAACTTGTTTTGACTAGAGTGTTTGGCTTCCATTGATGCCCTTTCGGGACATTCCATATGAACAGAAAAACGGTTAAGATTGTCCAGTGAAAATGGGGATAGGCAGTTCTGTTGATTGCTTAGAGTGATCATTTTGGCAGTATGGAAATCATTAGATTCTATTTTAAAATACGCCTTTAATATGTGATTTTCTGTAGCTAAATACCAAAATTCTTATTCCTTTCTGTATTCAAAGTTTATCACAGGGGGCTTGGGGTAGAAGAGATGCTTTTTTTTCTTTTTAATTAAATCATAGCTGTGTGATGATTTAAGTTTTTTAATGTTTTAATTAAATCATAGCTGTGCATTAATGCAATCATGGGATACAGTGTTCTGGTTTTATATACAATTTGAAATGTTTTCATCTAACTGGTTAAGAGATGCTTCTGGAAAGATACAATTACTTCCCCCAGATATTTGACTTAGCAAAGCTTCTTCTTAAAGCCCATTATTTAATAGTCCCATGTACTTTAATGGGTGAGTTTTCACCAATTAGAAAAGCATTTTGAAGAGGTGAGATAATGAATCTCACTGATGATGATTCTCTGTATAGGATTCATTTGGAAAGGATCTGGAACTTAAACCTAGGAAGCACTGACTCACTTTCCAGTAACACTACTCTGAATTAAAGTCTTCTTTGTCCTCTTTGCCATCACTCTAGGTCCCAGTTGTCTTTACACAGCACGGTGTAGCAGAACCCAGGCTTCGGACTGAAGTGAAGCCAGTGACTTCGTTGGATTATGCCTGGGACGAACCCACCCTGCCACCTTTTATCACTCTTACCGTTAAAGGGGCGGGTTCCTCTGAGATCAACTGCAACATGAATGATTTCCAGGATAACCGACAGCTTTATTATGAAAATTTCATTTACATTGCTGCTACATATACATTCTCAGGGTAATTCTGGATTAAATTACTCTTCTTGTAAAGCAGAATGTTCTAATTATTAACTGGTTTTAAATTTTAAGCAGTTTTTCAGGAGAACAAAGAACAAAGGGAGATTCCTTCATTCTTTACCAAATCCTAGACTCAGGATTATCTTGAGAAGTCATTCATTTCCGTGGTGTCCAACATGTGAGCCACATGCAGATTATGTAAGGCCTGTTCTGTTTATCTGTGGTGTCAGATATCGTGAAATTAATACACGATCCTTTTTTTGCTCATCAGCTTTCACTGGTGTTTGTGTTTTTAATTTGTGGCTTGAGATGACTCTTCTTCCAATGTGTAGCAGAAAAAGAAAAGGTTGGGCACCCCCTTTTCTTGTCTTCTGGCTGGATTAAAATTTATCCAAAGAAGCAAAACTCTTTTCTTTTTAAAGATTCATTCTGGCATTTAAACTTTCTTGCAGCTATTTATTAGCCTGTTTTGCCTTCCTTGAAACTGACTGATTTTCATCATAATTATTCAAGTCATCATTCTGACTTCTGTTCCCCATTGATAACACCGATGAAGCAGACACTTAAAGAGTCTGAAGATTCACCTAAAGCGAAGTGTGGTAGCTTAAGTTCACAGTAATTCTAATTGCCTTGGAATTATAATCTTCTCTGTTGTTTGACTAATCATGTTTAGAATACTGTGATGATCATCTAGCTTATTCTTATTATCCTGTTAAAGATTTTAAACACTGGACTTTCAAAAAGTATTTATTCCACCAACATGTAAACACAGCTTGTTGTTAAAAAGGTGCCGATATTAAAGTATGTCTTTGAAGAAAGAGGAATAGGTGAATCTTTAGCATTATAAGTATAAATGATGAGCAGGACATTTCCAGTTTGTTCCTTCCCAAAATATTTTGAAAATTTTTGCATCCAAATGAGATTTTTACACGTGACTGGGCCCACAAAATAATCTCTGGATTTTTGCATTGTCTTTTTCATCTGCCTGCAGTGCAGATTTCACTAGTAATAACTTGAATTTGTAGAAAATATACATTCTTTCTCCTGTCTGTTAGAGTTCTCTTTGGTAATGATGGTGCTGGGATGTTTATCTTGTTACTATTGAGCCAATGATATTTGTTTGTTTGTTGTTTATTTGTTTTTAAAGATTCTGGCACTTGATAATGTGACGTGCTTAAGGTTTACTGCCTGAAAAACCAATTCTTTTTTTTCTTAATTGAGACAGAGTCTCACTTTGTCACCCTTGGTAGAGTGCCTTGGCATCATAGCTCACAGCAACCTCAAACTCTTGGGCTCAAGTGATTCTTTTGCCTCAGCCTCCTCAGTAGCTGGGACTACAGGCGCACACCACAATGCCTGGCTATTTTTTTTTTTTTATTTTGTTTGTTTGTTTAGCAGGCCCAGGCCAGGTTGGAGCCCACCAGCTCTGGAGCATGTGGCCGGTGCCTTAACCACTGAACTACGGGCGCACAGCCTGAAAAACCAATTCTAAATCTGGTTGCTAGTCATGTTTTTCCCTTTATGGTCTATAAATTCTATTACTTGCTAAGCTCTTCAACTGAAGAATGCTAATGGAGGATTATGAGCTTAACAGGTTGAACTGATGGGAAACAGATATAAAGAAAAGTTCCTGGGAACCTTGGTGTGCAGACTCTAACAGCAGAATTAGGATAATTCTGGTGTAGTAAGAGCTCAAACAATCTTTTGGCATATACTAGAACTATTTCTTTACATTCTTGGAGAGAACTAATGATGGGAAAGAAGACTGTTTTTTTACATTTTGTTTTACTCATGTAACCTAAAATTAGCCTTTTAAAGAGAATAGTTCAGTAGCATTTGGTACGATCATAATGCTGTGTGGTGTCTCTTTTGGTTTTGATTTGCATTTATTTAGTAACTAACAATATTCTTTTCATGTACTTATTAGCCATTTATTTATCTTCTTTGGAGAAATGTTTATTTAAGTTATTTGCTCATTTTAAAGTTATTTGCCTTTTAATTTTGAATTATAAGGTTTATCTCATATTCTTGTATCAAATGTGTGGTTTGCAAATATTTTCTTTTCATTTTGGTGTTGTCTTTTTGAATGTCCTTTGAATCACAAAAGTTTTTCATTTTGATGAAATCTAATTTGAGGATGTCATTTATGTTTTTATTGTCATAAATACTAGGGTTTTTTCTTTCTTTCTTTCTTTTTTTTTTTTTTTTTTTTTTGGCAGTTTTTGGCTGGGTCTGGGTTTGAACCCGCCACCTTTAGTATATGGGGCTGGTGCCCTACTCCTTTGAGCCATAGGTGCTGCCCATAAATACTAGTTTTTAACTCTGAATTTATTAATACCTTTTTTTGATAATAGGGATTAATAGAAATAGAATAATGTAAATAAAACCTCTTCCAAATACTCCATAGTGTAGCCGGGCAGTAACATCTCATAAAGCTTAGTGTTCTTAAACCATAGGAAGCCCAGCATGATTGAATTGGAGCAAGGTGATTATGAACTTGTGTTTTCTTTTTATTCAAAAGTGACTTCTGATTTTTTGCCAAAACTTTGGGATGCAGTGGTTCTGATCTTCTGCCTGGCAATATAGAGACAGTTCTTAGTCCTTTGATATGTCTGATGTCCAACTTGATTTTTTTCTATTGTTTTGTTTTTTGCCATTTCCTAACCTCTGTAAATATATGATTGTCCTTTTAGGTCTGAATTTTAAGCCAGTAAAATTATCAGGAGAGGAAAAAATGTCAGAGTATGTCTTCTCTGCAGGAAAAAATTACACAGATCATTCTGCTACAGGCAGACCTTTTCTTCTATATTTTAAGAAATTTTCTTCTTTAATAGAGGTTTTGGGCATTTACTTTTATATACTTGAATACATGTGTGAGTTTGTATGTACATGTTTATCTATTTATGTGTATATACATATACTTTTTAAATCCTAGTTTGCAGGAGGGAACAGGAAGGTCTGTGGCTTCCAGCAAGGCCATTACCTGTGCAGAGCTCGTTTTGGATGTCTCGCCAAAGACACAAAGAGTCATTTTAAAGAAGAAGGTAAGAGAGCTTAGAAATTGGAGTTTAGACTAAAAAATTTTTAGCACTGGAAAGGACTCAGGATTTAAGTCCAGAGTCTCTTGGTTAATGGGGACTTAGGCTGAATGACATGCTCACGTCATGGAACCTAGGTGTCTTGAAGGTGCCAGTTTCTGCTGTATCCTGATGCTTGCTATAGCAATCCCAAGTCCTTTTCCAAGATGTCTTTTTTTTCTTTTTTGAGACAGAATCTCACTGTCTCACCCTCAGTAGAGTGCCATGGTGTCATAGCTCACAGCAGTCTCAAACTCATGGGCTTAAGTGATTCTCTTGCCTCAGCCTCCCAAGTAGCTGGGACTACAGGTACTCATGACAATGCCCAGCTATTTTTGTTGTTGTTGTAGTTGTCATTGTTGTTTAGCAGGCCTAGGCTGGGTTTGAACCTGCCAGCCCCGGTGTGGCTGGCACCCTAACCAGTGAGCTATCGGTCCCAAGCCCAAGATGCCCTTTTGATAGAACATAATTCTTGAATTTGTGATTTATCTTTTTTTTTCACTACTTTACTTTTCTATTGTAAAACTTCCCTAATCTTTTCCTGAAGATTGTAAAAAAAATCTTCAGTTTCTGAGTTGAAAAAAAAAATCAAGCTGACTAAAATTTCCCTTTTTCATACATACTTCAGTGTTGAAAGTCAGCATAAAAAACGAAAAAATTGTCAGTTTGACATTCCTTTCAAGTCATTTTAGGGAATGTTTCTGTTATTGGACCTATACTTGGAGAGAAAGGCAATACAATTTGCCAGAACATGAAAAAAATGGTAGAAAAACTGGTCATAAATAGTGAAAACTGAAAGACCAGCAGTTGGGAACACAGAGGTGCAGAAGCCACTCTAAGGGGAGGGAGACCACCCAGAGTAATCATATGAAGCATTGACCTGAGAGAGGATAGTTCCTGGAGACTTCACATTACTTAAAGCAAGTAATTCAAAAAGGTTCTTGACAGAGGAAGCCTGCTCACCACCCAGTGTGTCCCTCCTGTAGTAAACTCATTTGGTTTGGAGGTTGTGCAGCTTTTGGCAGAGTTCTGATTGGTGGTTGGTGGGATTAAAATTATTTCAAATTTTGCACAGCTAATGAAACTTTAATGCATGTCTTTTAAAATTTAATTTTATGTTTTTAATAGCTTTTTGGAGATATAATGAATGCACCATAAACATTACCCTTGAATATATATAATTCAGTAATTTTTTATTTTTTTTGAGACAGTCTTAACTTTGTTGCCCTTGGTAGAGTAACCTGGTGTCACAGCTCACAGCAACCTCAGACTCTTGGGCTCAAGAGATTCTCTTGCCTCAGCCTCTCAAGTACTTGGGACTCCAGATGCCCACCACAGTGCCCGGCTATTTTTAGAGATGAGGTCTTGCTCTGGCTGCTCTCGAACTCATGAGTTCAGACAATTCACCTGCCTCAGCCTCCCAGATTGCTAGGATTATAGGCATGAGCCACTGTCCCTGGCCCTAATTCAGTAATTTTTAGTACACTCCAAGATATGTCCAACCACCACCAAACTCAATTTTAGAACATTTTCATCACATCCAGGAGAAACCCTATATCCTTTAGCTATCCCAGATTTCCTACATTTCCCCAGCCCTAAGCCATCTCTCATCTACGTTCTATCTCCACATGTCTGTGTACACAACATCTTTTATGACTTGCTATTTTCACATCACATAATGTTTTCAGCATTCATTCATGGCATAGTGTGTATCAGAATTTCTACAGGTATTTTTGTATCATTTCAGATCTAAGTCATGTAATTCACATTTGCTTAAAATGTGGTCATGTGTGATATCCACTTTGGAAATGAGATTTGGGAGTAGTGATAAGTAAGGAGACCAATTGGCATAGGCATTGAAGGTTTTTGTTTTTGTTTTTATTTTTGTTTGAGGCAGGTCTCAAGCTGTTGCCCTGGATAGAGTGCTAGGGCGTCACAGCTCGTAGCAACCTCCAACTCTTAGGCTTAAGCAATCCTCTTGCCTCAGCTTCCCAAGTAGCTGAGACTATAGGTGCCCATCACAATGCCCAGCTATTTTTGGTTATAGTTGTCATTGTTTGGCAGGCTCAGGCTGGATTCGAACCTACCAGCTGTGGTGTATATGTGGCTGGTGACTTAGCTACTTGAGCTACAGGCGCCAAGCCTGAGGATTTTTTGAGGGGGAGGGGGAGACAGAGTTTTATTATGTTACCCTTGGTAGAGTGCTATGGTGTCACAGCTCACAGCAACCTCCAACTCTTGGGCTTAAAAGATTCTCTTGCCTCAGCCTCCCAAGTAGCTGGGACTACAGGCACCCACCATAACCCCCGGCTATTTTTTAGTTACAGTTGTCATTGTTGTTTAGCTGGTCTGGTCTGGGTTCAAACCTTCCAGCCTTGGTGTATATGGCTGGCACTGTGCTATGGGTGCTGAGCCACATTGAAGAATTTTATTGGGAGTTTTGAAAAGCAAAAGTTTGGTCTGAAATCTAAAAGAAGTAGCAAATCTGACAGACATGAATTTAAGAAGTGGAAGAGCCTTTGGAAATGATATCAGGTGACTTTCACAGCAAGTACAAGGCGGTGAGGCTGTTAAGATGAATGAGCACTAGCTTTGGAGTGGGATGACATATCAAGTGGGTTATGAGCACTGGCTGTGACCAGCAAAACCTGAGTGCTAAACACATGTGGAATCCCAAGGACCAGGTGACTGACTGTTAGGCAGACAAGAAGAGATTTTTAAAATTAAGTAGCGATAATTATAACATTTCAAAAAACATTTTATAATTTATAGCACTTTTTCATGGTTATTTCACTTGATGAGAATAAAAAGTGGTAAATAGGAAGATAGATAATAAATGAATTACACATCTAAAATTATGTGAAAGGGTATGAATGGCATTAAGAAATGAACCTTAGGGCGCTGGCCCCATATACCAGAGGTAGCAGGTTCAAACCTGACTCCCGCCAAAAATAAAAAAATAAAAATAAATGAACCTATCCCTTTTAGGATGTGGTGGCTTAATCCTGTAATCTCAGCACTTTGGGAGATTACAAATCTTAGCTAAGATGGGAGATTACAAATCTCATCAGCTAAGATGAGAGGATAGCTGAGGTCAGGATAGAGTGAGCCCCCATCTCTACAAAAAAAATAGGAAAATGAGCCTGGTGTGGTGGTAGGTGCCCGTAGTCCCAGTTGCTTGGAAGCCTGAGGCACGAGGATCACTTTAACTAAGCAGTATGAAGTTGCTGTGAGCCATGATTAAACTCTGCTGCACGCTAGGCCAGGCAACAGCAAGGCCTTAAGTAAAGAATGTTTGAAATCCTAGGTTTTTGTTTGATTTTCATTTTGAAAGAAGTGCTGGCTCGGCGCCTGTGGCTCAAGTGGATAAGGCCCCAGCCACGTATACCTAAGGTGGTGGGTTCGAATCCAGCCCGGGCCTGCCAAAACAATGATGGCTGCAACCAAAAAATAGTTATGGCGGGCGCCTGTGGTCCCAGCTACTTGGGAGGCTGAGACAGGAGACTCGCTTGAGCCCAGGAGTTGGAGGTTGCTGTGAGCTGTGATGCCACAGCACTCTACCCAGGACAACAGCTTGAGGCTCTGTCTCAAAAAAAAAAAAAGTGCCGATTTCTAGACCAGTTAAGAGGAATTTTATAGACATAGTGTCGATTTGCCCCATTACTCGTGTTGTTCACTAGGAGCTCCGAGTTAAGGCGGCGTCTGCCAGCTTGCGCTGCCAGAAAGTGACATTGCTTTTTTCTCCTTGTCATTAGCCAGTATTTTGTAGAGTGATACTTTGAGATTATAAATATCCTATTGCTCATCAGATTTTCTATTTACATATCTGTGTTTGCTGGTCATTCAGTCAGTCTGCACAGATTCCTCTTTTATTGCAGGGTTATCTGTTCCTCTCAGTATTTATTTAGCTGGTCAGTATTTTTTACCTTTGGCCAGTGGGCGCTCCTTTAACCTGCACTGTTATTCTGACTTGTGCCTTTACTTCTTTATTTTCTGACACAGCAAGTTATCCTGGGCCCATCTTGTGTCTTCGTGCATGGGTCCTGGAGTTTGCCACTTCTCCAGGAAGCCTTGATTCCTTTTATCAGAGAATGAGGTTGAGAAACTTAAGACTGTGTGTGAGGTGCACTTGCTTCTGTTGCAGTGTCACAATCCGCAGAGCTGTCTGAGGACAGATCTGGGGATGGGATTTTATCTATGTACATACGTTTATGTGTTTTATACATATTTGTGTATTATTTCTGTACCTGTCTCTATGCATGTCAAAACTCAGCAGTTCACACCATTATTTACAATTCCAGTATATCATCACAAAGTTCATCCTAATTTTCTCCTCTTTTCTATTTGTAAACTCCCTTTCCAGCATTAAGAGTATTAATCTAATCACTTTCCCTCGGGTAGCTTGTCCTCAATCACCACAATTGCTCTACTTCCTGTGTAGGCACCCTTGCCACCTCCTGGGCTCTGGTTTCCATGTACTGGGCAGTGGAGCCCTCTTCTGAGCCCTGCCCATTGTAGAAATGCCCTTTTCACCTCTCTATCTCTTAGGAGCTTAGGCTCCTCTCTCTAACCCCATTAGCATGGATGTCTAGATGTCATGGCCATCCCCCCATTCTGGGCTGCTCTATCACCTTTGTGGACGCTTTTCTTGTCTTGTGTGAGGACTACTACTGGGTCCCACACTGGACCACAACAACCCACCCCTCCCAACTCTCAGCCCCATTGACTTTTGCTTCCACAGTCTCATCTAAAGATTTGAGGACTAAATGGTTAGGGAAAGGGGGAAGGGAACTAGAAGAAAAATGGTGCCTCTCAGATTTTTAAGTGGGGTAATTTCCAACTTATAATAAGCTTATACTAATGAGCAAGGTAGTAGAGGAATCCTTGTACGAAAACTTGATCTCACCTGGGTCTTGGCATTTTGATTGCCAGTCTGTAGCATCTACAGGATAATCAAGATGCTTTCATGTTGGTTTTGCTGCTGTGAATAGATGTATTCTCTTACTGTGAACAGAAAAGCAAGCATGTGGGATGGGAGATAGAGAAGTATAGCTGAGTTTCATCTCTTTTTGCAGACAGAAGAAGCAGGAGCACATAGTAGAGAGAGCATGATTTTTTCCTAGATTTGAGTTCTAGCTTTGTCACTTAAAGATATATGATAACTAGTATATCCCATTCCTCTCTGAGCTTCATGTTCCTCCTGACCTCCAAGGTTTGTTAGGAGGATAACTAAGATAATGTACTATGCAAAGGGATATAATGATAATAGCACAGCAAACATTTATTGAGACCAAACCCAGTGCCAGGCATGTAGTAAATAGCTTGTGTTTATCAGACTGTCACAAGAACTGTAAGAGGTAGCCTAATTTCTCTCTTTGACAGATCAGGAAACAGAGGCTCTAAGAGATTAAGTAACTTGTCTAAGGTCACTCAGCTCATAAAAATCATGCAGCTGGTTCTCAAATGCTGTCATTTTGATGCCAGCGTCCATACCACCATCAGTTTTTACTAAATGTCAGCAAAAGCTGTCTTTGCAGCACAGATGTAGCGTGCAGATTAGTTTGCGGTACCCAGAAGTGTCCGTTGCTCTGCAGGAGCTCCTACCTGGTGAGACTGCATGTCATCCTGACCACTGTAGCTGCAATGCAGATGTTACTGAATGGAGCTGCATAGATTGCGTTAGAGAAGATGAGCCTGCTGGCCCTGGAATCAGGCTGCAGAGATTCAAATCTGGGCCCTACCACATACTAGTTCTATGGCCATACAGAAGTTACTTTATCTCACTAAGCCTTTACTTCCTTATCTATAAATAAGGATAATAATAGAGTAAATGTCTTGGGATTGTCTTTAGGATTAAATGAATTGTTGTATGTAAATTTCATGGACCAATGCCTGGCGCATAGTAAATTCTCTGTAAATATTATTATTACTTCCAGAATATAATGTATTCTGTAGATTTTCCTGACTTGGGAGCTCAACTGATATTTATACAGTATTTTTGAGGAGAAAATCTACTTAGAATTAGTAGCAGTGAACCAAATTAACATTTGAATATATTCAGCTTCTGAAATTGTAAGCCATCAATATAGCATACTTTTATAAACATTAGGGAGAGGTAGGAAAACCTCTGCTAAATTCTGTTTGTGAATCAGATATTGAGAATATCAATATATTGTATATATAACTGGATATCTTTTTAAGGTAAGGGCACCAGAGGGTCACCATCTGGAACAGTGGCGAGTGTGGCATTACAACTAGTGTAGGAGATTGCCCAGCTATTTGTTTCTAATTTCTAAAAAATGGAAAAAAATACTAGGTGTATGAAAATAGCAAAATTTTAATAATTTACAATATTTGTAATTTTTGGCTATCTGGTTCAGGAGGTTAGCATATTTCATACTAAATGAAAGTTCAATTAAGCATTTTTATAATGTGGAAAAACATCTAAGTACAGTTTCTGCTTGAGAACTCAGCCATGTCTTAAGGTAAGTTCTTAAAGTGAGGAAATGGCTGTGGCAGCCCTGATGGCTCTTTCTGTGTGTACATTGGCTCTACAGGAACCAGGAAAGCGTTCTCAGCTGTGGAGGATGATGGGGACAGGAATGCTGGCCCACGAGGGCTCTTCAGTCCCTCACAACCCCAATAAGCCCTCAGCTACCCGCTCCACGGAGGGCTCTGCCATTTTAGATATTGCCGGTCTCGCTGCAGTGACAGACAACAGGTAACTTTTTAGGCAACTTTGGATTCAACCTCATTGCTTTTAAATTCGACTCAGGAAGTCTACACCAAAAATGAGAGTTATAAATGAAGTAAGGGTTTCTATTTTTTCTTTCATTCTTTTTTGTGTGTGTGTATTTTTCTGTGTATATTTTTCTTCACTCACAGAAACATGTCAGATTCCCAAATGTGAGTATTGGGCCTTTCCTTTTATTTTTTTACGTTGTTACAACAATGTTCATGCAGATGTTAAGAAACTTGAAACATTAGAAAGGTATGTTGGCTCGCTGCTTGTAGCTAAGTGGGTAGGCTGCCAGCCACATACACTGGAGCTAGCAGGTTAGAATCCAGCACAAGCCTGCCAAACAACAATGACAACTCCAACCGAAAAATAGCCAGGTATTATGGTGGATGCCTATGGTCCCAGCTACTTGGGAGGCTGAGGCAAGAGAATCGCTTAAGTCCAAGAGTTGGAGGTTGCTGTGAGCTGTGATGCCACAGCACTCTACCTAGGGCAACAGCTTGAGGCTCTGTCTCAAAAAAAGGGGGGGGGGCAGCTCCTGTGCCTCAAAGGAGTAAGGCACCGGCCCCATATACTGGAGGTGGCGGGTTCAAACCCAACCCCGGCCCAAAAGTGCAAAAAAAAAGAAAAGGGTATGTTATCAAAAGGGAGTATTTCTTTCACCTGAACTTCTAATCTGCTCCTATTCGGTAGAAGTGACGTTTCTTTTTAAAAAAATCTAATGATTTCATTAATTTTTTCAAAAGCAGAAATTACATTATTGAGAGAATAATTAAATGTTTTTATGAATAACTCCTTGGATTCAACTCTTTAAGTTTGAGTAAGTTATTTTATTTGCCTGAATTTCTCCATAAAATTAATTTGTTTTCAGATGATCCTCATTTCTTTCTAAACAGACTGTAGATGACTTCCAAGTTAAAACACAGAAGTATTTAGAAATATAACAGAAGAAAGATTGTTGAAAAGATTTTAAATACATTTAATAGATATCCCTTCCCTTCCCATACTGCGTGGTAGCTTGTCACTGTGAGAATGTTAGAATATTATTATTGTGTGGTGATATGAATCCTTTTCTTTCTTCTTTTTTTTTTTTTGAGACAGAGTGTCACTCTCAGTAGAGTACCTTAGCATCACAGCTCACAGCAATCTCCAGCTCTTGGGCTTAAGCGATTCTCTTGCCTCAGCCTCACTAGTAGCTAGGACTACAGGTACCCACCACAATGCTGGCAATTTTTTGTTACGGTTGCCACTGTTGTTCTAGCAGGCTGTACTGGGTTCTAACCTGCCAGCCTCGGTGTATGTGGCTGAAGCCGTAACCACTGTGCTATGGGTGCCAAGCTGGTGGTATGAATCCTTAAAATCTTACTTCTTTGTGCCCCCTCTTTGTTGATTTTCATCTTGTCTTATTCCTCCTTCCTCACTAAGAGATACCTAGCTGCAACAGGATTTAAATGGACTTCCCCTTGGACGTTAAGGGTAGAGAATGCTGGGAAGAAGCAGCCTCCATCCACATGTCCTCTGCAGGCCTGCAGGAGTGGACTCAGAGGAATCATTACACTTTTCCTTTCTCTAGATATGAGCCACTGATGCTGAGAAAGCCTGATCGCAGGCGAAGCACAACTCAGACATGGAGTTTCCGAGAAGGAAAACTGACCTGTGGGTTGCATGGGCTGGTTGTCCAGGTTTGTAGTTTTTGACATCCCCAGATCTGGCAAGCCATGGTTGAGCTTTCTTTGAAACAAAGTCTCAACTAGGTTATATGTGATAAATTGTCAAACAGAAAAAGTCTGTAAAAGTATCCTATTACACCATTTTAGTTAAAAGAAAGCCATGAAACTATTGTTTTGCAATTGTGTGTATTTACATGGGAAGGAAATGTTTTGAAGGTGATATACTGTAAATGTATTAAGAATGGGTTTTGGGTGATAGGATTTTTTTTTATCTTGGCTTATGTGGATTTTTCCTAAAACATAAATTATCTGTATAATTTAAAAAGAAAAAAATGTCTATTGCTAAGTGAGATGGATTAGTTTTAGAACTGTGACGTTAATACAGTAGTTACAAGTCCTTTAGGAGATGGTAAACAGGAACCAAGATTCTTCGTGCTCTCAGTTTGGTTTACTTCCACATTCTTAGTGGTGCCCAAATAAGCATTTAATTGTCGTAGCAAATGTCAGAATGGAGATTGCTGGACAGCTTCCTCTGCCCTCTTCTCACCCCGACTACTCTATGATAAACTTCCAGGTACTTTCTAAGCAAATATGTGTTTGGAAAATTACCCAGAATTTAGATTTTCTGCCCTTTCTGTATTCAGGTTGGGAAGGAGACAATGGGTCTGAGAGTAAGAAGCAATCTTGAAATTGTAAGATGCTGGGACGTGCACCCTGGGGACGTCAGTGGATGTCCAGCTTGGGCATATAGCAGAACAATATGTGCAGCTGTGTGTGCTGTTCTGTCTCAGCCTGGTATAGAGAGCCCTTGATAGAGAATGGTTAGTGTGTTTAATTCCTGGTAGAAACCAGGCTATCCTTCCATACAGGGAGATTGTACTCCAGGGCAGTTTGCAAAACTGTAAGAAGCCTCAGACTACTTTTGGTGAGATTTATTTTCTTTATTTCTATTGCCCTGAGCCTTTTTCATCAAAGACTAGCTGCTTACTTATATGAAGCACACATCTGGAATGGATTTGTGATTTTCAATTAGCAATACCTTTTAGACTTCTAGAGGCAAAAGAAGGCTTGTTATAATTGGTGGGTTCTGTGTCTGACCCTGACTTTACTTAGTTTGTTTCTAAAATGCATGTAATTCTAATTCTCTTGGAGCATTTTCTTCCTTAAAATCCATTTCTGGTGTTTGTTGTTTTGTGAATCTATTTCATCATCTCGCTTGTGAGTGACCCTGTAATAATAGTCTTCAGCAGAGCAGATTGTGTTTTGGTTAGGGAAATCAGCTTGTTCCAGTATTGTTATGCTGAATAAAGTAATTGAAAGCATTAAAACATTTTCTGACACTGCCCTTTTAGGTTATATATGCGCTTTCTTTCTAAACCTATAATAGTCATAAAAAGCTTTCTCTTTTTAGAAATGCAACTCAAAATTGCCTTTTCATTACTTAGTATTTAAAAATGAGCAAAGGACATTTAGACACTTTTTGCTAGTGTCCTCTCCGTCCTTCTGTTTGCTTTCACAGAGCCATTGTTCTGTAGACTCCATTTACTTGGCTATAATAGTAATAAGGGAGTTTTTTCCAAAGGCATGGATAAGTGGGCATGAAATGACATTCTTACCTCCATATTTCCTTTTAGAAGAGGAACCATCTTTAGAGTATTTGGGTTAGTTGTCCAGCTATAGACAGATCCATTTGAGATTTTCAGCTGTAGAATTTACTTCTAGAAAGTTAAATGGTAGTAATAATTATTTTGTTCTCAGAATATTTCAGATTTTTTTCTTTTTCATACAGAGTCTTACCCTGTTGCCATAGGCTAGAGTGCCATGCTGTCAGCCTGGCTCACAGCAACCTCAAACTCTTGGGTTCAAGCAATCCTCCTCCCTCAGCCACCCAAGTAGCTGGGACTACAGGCACCCATCATGATGTCCTGCTAATTTTTCTATTTTCAGTAGAGATAGGGGTCTCACTTGGCTCAGGCTAGTCTCAAAATTCTGACCTCAAGGGATCCTCCTGCCTCGTCTTTGCAGAGTGCTAGGATTACAGATAGGAGCTACCAGTCTGGTATAATATTTTAGATTGTTAAGCAAAATCTAATCAGAATGCTCTCAGGCTACTTTTTAAAAAATTTGCTTTAATGGTTAGACGTTATTATAAGGCAGAGTGAAACTGATATACTGTATTCATGGAATTATCTCTTACTGATAATTTCCCAAATTCATATAGCATAACTTTCCATTTTAATCGAATAATCCTAACTGATTTTGATTATCTGCAAAGTTGAACGAGTAGTACATTCTTTGCTATACATTGATCATGACACTTCAGAAGACAATTTAAATTTAATAACATGTTTCAAATGGCATGTGAAACTTTCAAAGTTGTTGCCTGTGCTTTTTCTTACACATCTTTACTTTAATATCTTTTAGGCCAAAGGAGGGCTTTCTGGTTTGTTTGATGGAGCTGAAGTTGTTCTTGGTCCTGACACTTCCATGGAGCTTTTGGGGCCAGTTCCACCTGAACAACAGTTTAATAATCAAAAGATGCGGCCTGGTTCTGGAATCTTATCCATCAGAGTCATCCCAGATGGGCCGACCAGGGCACTCCAGGTGATAATTTATCATAAGAACTGACAGAGCATTCAATGTACTTTTCCCTCCCATTGGTTAGTCATTCAGTAAATATTTATTGAATATATTTATGCCAGAACATATTTCTGTAAAATAGGGATAGAATCTGTCTCACAAAGTTGTTAATAAAGTAGAAGTAAAATAAAAATAATATGTAAAATAACAAGAAAAATGTAAGAATTAAGATAATTCTAAGATATTATCAATGTTATTAATCATCATACTAATATTAATCTTACTGATTGATATGTCAATAACATTAACAACAAGAATATATAAAGTTTCTAAGCAGAAAATTAAAATGTTGTGTTATGAGGGTAGGAGTGAATAGCATAGAGAAAGGGTTTGTGTTCCCAGATTTGGCAGCTGAGGGAGCATTCTGAGGGAAATAATGCTTAAGCTGAGACATAAAGGTTAGCTAGAAGGAGTTAGCCAAATAGGGAAAGGACGAGGGACTGTGTACTGAATAATACTGCATTCATCAGTAGTTGTTTATTGGCACCTGTAAGATCCAAGCACAGTCCTGCCTTCGTGGAGCTTACATTCTTGCGGGTAGACAAACAATGAGTAACAAAAGAAGTAAGTTATATAGTATTTGGGAATACTTGACTTGGCCAGTAATTTGAGATTACATATATATAAGCCTGATAATCCTGCTGCCTGAGGCTCTCCACTGTCTGCAGCTTGAGAGTTTGCCATGTGGACTTAAAACCAGTTACTCCTTCATTACTATACAAATCTCACCTTAGCAGTACTTTTGAAACTATTAACTTCCATAGAATTCCTGAGCATGTAAGTGACTTGGCGTATACAATGTCATGGGCTAGAATGGGTTTCACAGTATTATTTTCTTTGACTTCAGATAACAGATTGCTGCCAACGGAAAAGTGACCGTTCATCTTATGAAGTAGATGAACTTCCCGTAACTGAACAGGAGCTGCAGAAATTAAGGAATCCAGATACAGAACAGGAATTAGAAGTAAGTTTTAAATGTTGGATGTTTATTTCTTTGATGATCAATTTTGTTTAGAATTTTTCTCTGTGGTTTTCTCAGTTTAGACCTTTTCTTTCTGCCCTGTGGTTCTAAATACGGGTTTTACTTCTCTGTGTTTACTGTTGCCACAACAGGAATGTGTGACTATGTCATATAAATAACAACTGAACTTTATGTGGAATCAGAACATAACAAATATTGCTAAAGGGAAGTTACAATAAAGGAAGCTCAACTATTTGTATTTAAATTAAATTGAAGATAAATTAGGGTTTTTTTTTTTTTTTTTTTTTGAGACAGAGCCTCAAGCTGTCCCCCTGGGTAGAGTGCCGTGGCATTATAGCTCACAGCAACCTCCAACTCCTGGGCTCAAGCGAGTCTCCTGCCTCCGCCTCCCAAGTAGCTGGGACCACAGGCGCCCGCCACAACACCCAGCTATTTTTTGGTTGCAGCCGTCATTGTTGTTTGGCGGGTCCGGGCTGGGGATTCGAACCCGCCACCTTAGGTGTAGGTGGCTGGCGCCTTAGCTGGTTGAGCTATAGGCGCCGAGCCATAAATTAGGGTTTTATAGCTGTAGTTCACTCTGATACGCTCTTTATTCTTTCTCTCTTTGGTCATTGGGAAGAGAATGAAAAGTTTTAAGAAAAAGATAAGATGAACATGAAAAAGCATACTGATTTGATAATTATTCAGTGATTTTTTTTGTTTTTTAGAAATCAAATGCTTATATGTAAAAAAGCACTTTATTGGATGTTATCAAGTTCAGTGAATGAGCAATTAAGAACTTTCATCCTGGCTTGGCGCCCATAGCACAGTGGGTACAGTGCCAGCCACATGCACCGAGGCTGGTGGGTTCAAACCCGGCCCCGGCAACAGCAGGAACAAAATAGCCAGGCGTTGTGGTAGGCACCTATAGTCCCAGCTGTTTGGGAGGCTGAGGCAAGACAGTTGCTTAAGCCCAAGAGTTAGAGGTTGCTGTGAGCTGTGACGCCACAGCACTCTACCCAGGGTGACATAGTGAGACTCTGTCTCAAAAAAAAAAAAAAAGAACTTTCATCCTAAATAATTACATTTTCTATAATGAAATGCAGAATATCATCAGAAATATCTGATAGAAATATCATCCCATCACTTTGGAGTTCTAGTTGGGATGGGGGATATACCTAGAAAGGAAGGCTTCTAATGAGATAGCAGCATTGGAGCCATACAGGTGAATAATAGGACTCTTCTTAATAGTTTTCATCTGCTTAGAGGTAAGGAGTAGAGAGATCTACACCATTTTGCTTTCTTGTACTTTCCTGGCCACCCTAAACAATTAAGGTGCCATATTTTGGTTTCCTTTCAGGTGCTTGTGAGGTTAGAAGGTGGAATTGGATTGTCCTTGATTAATAAAGTTCCAGAAGAGTTGATCTTTGCAAGTCTTACAGGAATCAATGTGCACTACACACAGTTGGCAACCAGTCACATGCTGGAACTTAGCATACAGGATGTACAGGTAAGGGGTGAAATTTTAGAGCTGTTAATCTCCTTGTTTTCATTTTTCATTTTTTATTATTTTAGAGACAGTCTCACTTTGTTGCCCTCAGTAGAGTGCCATGGCATCCCAGCTCACAGCAACCTCCAGCTCTTGGGCTTAGGAGATTCTCTTGCCTTAGTCTCCCGAGTAGCTGGGACTACAGGCGCCCACCACAATGCCTTGCTATTTTTTTGTTATTGCAGTTTGGCCGGGGGCTGGGTTTGAACCTGCCCCCTTGGCTCTGCGCCTGTGGCTCAAGTGGCTAAGGTGCCAGCCACATACACCTAAGGTGGCAGGTTCGAATCCAGCCCGGGCCGCCAAAACAACATTGACGGCTGCAACCTGTGGTCCCAGCTACTTGGGAGGCAGAGGCAGGAGACTCACTTGAGCCCAGGAGTTGGAGGTTGCTGTG
>NW_003852462.1:8904307-8916911 GCF_000181295.1 Otolemur garnettii
AAAAAAAAAGAACCTGCCCCCTTGGTATATGGGGCTGGTGCCCTACTCACCAAGCGACAGGTGCCACCCTTCATTTTTTATTTTTATTTATTTTTTGAGACAGAGTCTCACTTTGTTGCTCCTGATAGAGTGGTACAGCATCATAAGCTCACAGCAACCTCAAACACCTAAGCTTATGTGATTCTCTTGCCTCATCCTCCCAAGAAGCTGGGACTATGGGCACTTGCCACAATGCCTGGCTGGGTTTTTTTGTTTGTTTGTTTGTTTGTTTTGGAGATGAGGTCTCGCTCTGGCTCAGGCTGGCCTTGAACCTGTGAGCACAGGCAGTCCACCCGCCTTGGCCTCCCAAGTGCTGGGATTACAGGCATGATTCACTCTCATGATTCACACTCATGTTCCCGACCTAATCTCCTTGTTTTCATGCTGAATGCCCAACCAGATTTAGTGCTTGGTGTTCTAAAAACTTTAATGTGTTTGAGGAGGTATCTCATGGCCTTCAAAGAGTCATTCTACAAAATAATTGTTTTTATGTACATTTTTCTTAGTAATTAATTTTTCACTCTACAGCAGAATTCCATGTATAATAGCTGGTCTATAAATAACTTAAATAATTCAGTCAAGGTGGCATGGAGGAAATTGACCCATGGTTCTGTATCTTGCCAACAGAAAAATAAAACAACAGGAAATATAATCATCATTTGGAGGAATTAAGGTTCATCATACAGAAAAAAACCAAGAAAATTAGACTTCCTTCTCCAGTCTAGATGGAATAAGGACTAGATTTACTTTCCCATCTGAAACAATCCCAAAATTCAAATAAAATAAAACAGTTTTAAGACACTGGATAGCAACAGTGAAGGACAGTTCCCTGAAAGGTGGGAAACAAAAGAGGTGAGCCCTGTAATTGCCAATGCTTATCACCTTGAGAAAGTTTTCAGGCTGTGGCACTGCAGGGGGGACTGAGATAAATTTGGTAGTGCAGAGGACTTAAAAAAATTGAGGTGAGATTTCAGAGAGACCAAGACATCCACTAGAGGACAGTTTACCTAGCAGGAGAGAGGTAGATAGAAAGATAGCTCTGGAGATCTGTAGAGGGTCCCTCTACAACCTTCCAAATGCCGCAGTGTATTTTCATTGTTAAAAAGGGGTCACGACCCACAGGTTGAGAACCTCTGCCCTAGAGTATTCAGCAGACTGTTGATCTGTGACATATTTGAGGAGACTACCCATCAGAAAGGATGAGAGGGAACAGTGCTGGTTGCTCATACAGGGCTAGAGATAGAGCTTGTTTCCTCAGTGGAAAAGCTAAGAATTTATGGGACAGTGGAGGGATCTCAGGGAAGTCTTGCCTCTGTGGTTAATTTCTAGACCAAGCACTGCTCTGCACCTGCCTATGAAATCATGTAAGAAAGAGCTGAGGAAATTAATCATATCTCTGTAAAAAGCTCAAGAAGACTTATTAAAATACAAAAATATTCAGCACCCAACAAGGTGAAATTCACAATATCTGACATCCTATCAAAAGTTATCAGGTGTGCAAAGGAACAGGGAAACACTATATAATAAGGAGAATAATGGATCAAAACACCCACAGGTAACATGGATGTTAGAATTTTTAGAGAACATTAAAACTGTTAATATAACTGTACTCTATCTGCTCAAAAAGTTAAGTAGCTACATGAAAGACATAAAAACCCAAACTTGTAGAGATTTAAATGAAGTAAAAGTCACACTAGGTGGAATATAGCATATAACTGTGAAGGAAACTATACCAAAGCACATTATAATCAAATTAGTCAAAACCAGTGATAACTCAGCCAGAGAGGGAAAAGGTGTGTGGATATGCAAAGGAACTAAGATAAGGATGACAACAGATTTCTTGTTGGGAACAATGGAAATGAGAAGGCAGGAAGCCTTTTTTTTTTTTTTTTTTTGAGATTAGAGTCTTGCTCTGTTTCCTAGGCTAGAGTGCAGTGGGGACATCATTGCTCACTGCAACCCCAAACTCCGGGGCTCAAGCAATTGTCCTGCCTCATCCTCTCAACTAACTGGAACTATAGTTGTGTATCACCGTGCCTGGCTAATTTTTTAATTTTTATAGAGATGAGGTCTCACTCTTGCTCAGGCTAGTCTTGAACTCCTGACCCCGTCCTCCCACCATGGTCTCCCAGATTGCTAGGATTATAGGCATGAGCCACTGTGCCCAGCCACCGAAGTCTTTAAAGAACTAAAAGAGGTGGAATAGAAACAAACCCTTTCTATCCTCAGCAAAAATATCTTTCAAAGACAAAAATGAAGGCTCGGCGCCTGTAGCTCAGCAGGTAGGGCACCACCCACGTACACTGCAGCTGACAGGTTCAAATCTAGCCTGGGCCTGCCAAACAACAATGACAATTACAACCAAAAAATAGCTGGGTGTTATAGCGGGTGCCTGTAGTCCCAGCTACCTGGGAGGCTGAGGCAAGAGAATCACTTAAGCGTTGTGAGTTTGAGGTTGTTGTGAGCTGTGATGCTATGGCACTCTACTGAGGTGACCTAAAGAGAATCTGTCTCAAAAAGAAAAAAAAAAAAGACAAAAGTGAAATAAAGGGGCGGCGCCTGTGACTCAAAGGAGTAGGGCACCAGCCCCACATGCTGGAGGTGGCAGGTTCAAACCCAGCCCCAGTCAAAAAATTGCAAAAAAAAAAGTGAAATAAAGATGTTTTTAGACATACAAAAGAATTTATTAGCATAACAAAATCATAAAAATGTTAAAGGACATTAGGCAGATACCAACCATGGTATCAGATAGAAGTCTGGATCTAAACAAGGAAATGAATACCTGAAATGATATGACATGGATAAATATATTAGATTATTTTGTTCTTATTTAAATCAACTAAAGAGATAATTGACTATTACAGCAAAATTTATAACACTGTATTTTGGATTCTATAACTTGTAAGAGTAAAATGTGTATCGATAATAGTGTAAAGGCTAAAGGGAAGAAATGGAAGTACATGTTGTAATCTTATATACGAAGTGGTATGATGTAATTTGAATGTGGACTGATAAATTAAAGATAAATACTATAAACTTTAAAGCATCCACGAAAATAACAACAAGATAAGAGTTGTAACTTATGATCCACCAGAGGAGATAAAATGGAATCATAAAAAATGATTAATCCAAGAGGAGGCAGAAATCAGGAAAAAGAACACCTGGGACAAATAGAAAATAAATAGCAAGATGGTAGACTCAAATCTATCTGTTGATTAACATGAAATGCTATAAATCCCAAAATAAAGAGGAAGAGATCACAGATCATATAAACATAGCAAGACCCAATTATATATGCTGCCTATAAGAAACACACATTAACTATAAAGACACAAATACGTTAAAAGTGATAAAGGTGGAAAAAGATCTGTCATGCTCACATTCTTCATGAGGAAGTGGGATGGGTAGATTAATACCATAATAGATTTCAGATCAAAGATATTAATAATATTATTAAAAATAATTCCTAATGATAAAGGAGTTAATTAGTCAGGGGGACACGACATATCTGAAAGTTGAATGCCTAAACACAGACCTTCAAAATATATAAGTAAAAAAAGGAGATAGAACTGAAAGAAGAAATAGACATATACATGATTATACCTGGAGATTTTGATACTACTTTCTTAATAATTGATGGAACATATTTGTTAGTATCAGCAAATTATCAAAGATTTACTAGACTTACCGCATGCAGTGGCCGATGACTGTATTTCTAGCAGGTGGATGGATTCCCTGATTTAACAGGTTTGAGACTAGCCTGAGCAAGAAGGAGCCCCTGTCTCTAAAAATAGCCAGTTGTTGTGGTGGGCACCTGTAGTCCCAGCTACTTGGGAGGCTGAGATGAGAATTGCTTGAGCCAAAGAGTTTGAGGTTGCTGTGAGCTGTGATACCACAGTACTCTACCAGGGGCAACAAAGTGAGACTCTGTCTAAAAAACAATAGAAAAAAAGGAAAAAATCCCAGATTTGAACTCATTGTCAACCCACTAGCTCTAATTGACCACATTCTATACCATAAAACAATTGTCAGAGTTCAAAAGGATTCAAGTCATACATAGTATGTTCTCTGACTACAATGGAATTAAAGTAGAAATATAGAAAGATAGCTGGGAAAATCTCCCAAATGTTTGGAAAATTATATACTTCTAAATACCCATAGATCAAAGAAGAAGTCAAAATAGGAGTTAGAAGTATTGTGAACTGAATGAAGTTGAAAACACAACATTTCAAAATTTGTGCCATCATACTAGAGCAGTACTAAAGGGAAATTTATAACACTAAATGCTTTATATGGAAAGAAGAAAGTTCTCAAAACAAAGAGGCAAATTAAAACCAAAATAAGCAGAAGAAAGGAAATAATAATGATCATAGTGGAAAATCATTGAACTAGAAATCAGTGACAGCAGCAGAGAAAATCAGTAAATCAAAAGTTAGTTCTTTGATTAGGAAAAAAAAGAAGATGCAGATTACCCATATCAGAGAGGGGTCCCACTAGCCAAATACTTCCTGTTGTCTGGGAATGGGGCTTTCCTCAATGGCTTATGCAAAAGAAGTGGGGGGAATGGGGAAGGGAGAGTACATGGAGGTGGGGTGAGATTAGGGGGCTGCTAGCCAGAGAAAGAGAAGGAAAGCAGGCAGAAAGAGATTGATTTTAGTCCTTACTGAAAAAACTTTGAGTTAATAATTTTATTTATTTATTTATTTATTTGAGACAGAGTCTCACTTGGTTCTCACTTGGTTACCCTTGGTAGAGTGGTGGGGCATCTTAGTTCATAGCAACCCCAAACTGTTGGGTTCAGGTGATTCTCTTGCCTCAGCCTCCCAGGTAGCTGGGACTAGGGATGCCTGCCACAGCACCTGGCTATTTCTTTTTAGAGATGGGGTCTCGCTCTTGCTCAAGTTAGTCTCAATCTCATGAGCTCAGGCAATCCACACACCTCAGCTTCCCAAGTGCTGGGGTTACAAGCGTGAGCCACCGACCTGGCTAATAATTTTTCTATTAATGCTCTATAAAGATCAAGCATCCTTACAAATACTCCTTGGATTTTTGCAAGGCTTTGATTAATTTGGAGTTAAAAACAAAGTTGATTTTGACAATTTTTAGAAGCGTCCTGTTGTTCTGGTAGATGTTAAAACAACTCCTGTATCTATCTCTTTGTAACATCATCTTGGGACCCTTCTCTTTTCCTACCTCCACCAAAATTGAAGTATATCTAGGAAACTAGTTCATCGTAAACATTTCCAAAAGAAGGATCCAAAATCCCACATGGTGGTTTTTTCTCCCTTTGGACAGCCTGCATTCCTACTAGGAGTATACAATGTGTCCCCTGTAATTGTCACTCCTTCTTAGTAATTGGAAATTAGTAATTCTCAGTTAGTACACCTTGTGCTCAGATATATTCAGGGAAAGAATAAAGGAGAGGGCCAAGTAGATGGGCTCTTTGTCATTTCATATATTGGATGACATAAGTAACCATTCATTTATTCAGTAAATTTTTAAAGAGTATCAACCATGTACCAAGCAATATACTAGGCGCCATAGATAGAGCTGTGACTGAAAAAATGTGCTCTCTGTTCTCTTTGAGCTAATGGGAGAGGAGGTCAGCCAATAAAAAAGCAAGCAAGCAAATAAATACTGACATCCTGTGATAGCTGCTGTAAAGAGGTAGAACTAGATAACGTGCTGCTTTAGATAAAGTGGCTTGGGAAGATTCTTCCTAAGGAAGTCAGAGCTGAACCAAAACTTGGAGGTAGAGGGTAAACAAACTGTCGAAAATAATAGTAGGAAAACCATGCCAGGAAAATTCAGAGACCCTGAGGAGGAAGGGAAGGGAACTGCCCACGTTTGAGAACAATTCTGTGTGAATGACGGCAAACCTGCCGTGGGGTGCTATGTGGCGAGGTTGGAGCATTTGGTAGTGTACAGATTATTCCAGCCTTGAAGGTGGTGCTATGAAGTGTTTTTATCTTAAGAGAAAAGGATGCCACTAAAGGGAGGAGGTCTGTGACTTGATTTATGTTTTCTTAAAAGATCGCTTTGGCTGCTATATAGAGAGTACATTGTCAGGGGCAAGAGTGGAAGTGTGAAAGAGTTCTCTAAGTCTCTCACCTTTATCCTCGCCCTGAGAGCCAACTGAAGGAAAGTCGGCACCAATTATGTATACAAAGTGGCTATGTGGAAATCTGTGTGATGCAATGGAAAGGTCAAATGGTTTGGTGCCAGAAATAATCTGCATTTCAATTTCAGCTCTTCCACTTACTAGCTGTGTGAATGTGGGCTTCTCTTAACTTGTTTGTAAAATTAGAAGGGATAATACATAGCCTTTAGAGTTTTAGGAAGGAATGTGTTTGGTGGTATCTAAGAAGTCTCTACAGATGCTCCCTTATGGGTACCAAACAGATGGTCTCCTCTTCCCTTTTCCTATTGGTGACCCTTGGTGTGAAACAGAAGGTGAAGGTGGCTGCCTTCCATAGGGAGCCTGGGGAGCCTCCAGACATCCATACCCGTCTGAGTGCAGCGGGTATCTGCTTTTACACTGCTGATCAGGGCTGGGTGAATAGAGTTATCCCTGCTGGCACTGACGTGTTTCATTTCTCAGAAGAGAGTTGACTTTAGGACAGGAAACTTCCCATTTGGTAGCCTTATGAGCTCCTCCTTCTTTGATTGTAATTATCTTTAAAGAATTCCGAGTGAGAGAGGAGCATTGATAATGTAGTGGATAAGAGTGCTGGCTCTGGGGTCAAACAGACCTGGCAATTGACTAGCTGTATGACCTTAATCAAGGGCTTCTGTTCTCAGCATCTTCATCTGTAAAACTAGGACAGCACTCATAAGGTTGTAGGAAGCATTGCAGCAAAACTCTTAGTTTAATAACAAAGGTTAAAAATGAAAATGGAGCAGCTTGTCTGATTTTGTTTTAGCTTTGCTGTCTTTTTACGTCCTAGGTAGACAATCAGCTCATTGGTACCACTCAGCCCTTCATGCTCTATGTGACTCCCCTGAGCAATGAGAATGAGGTTATTGACACTGGCCCAGCTGTGCAAGTCAACGCAGTGAAGTTCCCCAGTAAGAGTGCGCTGACCAACATCTACAAGGTGGGCTGGGGGGGGAGTGCGCTGACCAACATCTACAAGGTGGGCTGGGGGGGAGTGCACTGACCAAGTTCTACAAAGTGGGCTTGAGGGGGTAATGCACTGACCAACATTTACAAGGTGGGTTTGGGGGAGAGTGCACTGACCAACATCTATAAGATGGGCTTAGGGTGGAGGGAGGTGTGCTGACAACAGCCACCCCTCAGAGCAACAGTGTGGCGTGTGGATGGGAGTAGTTCTTTAGGAGTTAAGCCATATGTGACTTCATAGATTGTTTAGGGGAATTTATAAGATTCTTCCTTTTGGCACTTTATTTTCTCAATTGTGTTTTCAGTGACCTTGCAGGTGATAGTTTGGTACTACTTAATCCAGGGGACCAAAGTCTGCATTCATCAGAGTGAAGTCACTGTAGGAAAGTATAGCATCTTCTAGATTGGTCAGAATCAGGCATGATACAGATCTCGTTAAAAATAGGGTAATCCTGGGCCAAACACAGTGGCTCATTTCTGTAATCCTGGCACTGTAAGGCTCAGAAGTTCAAGAGCAGCCTGAGCAAGAGCGAGACTTTGTCTCTACTAAAAAGAGAAAAAACTTGGCCAGGACTGGTGACTCACATCTATAATCCTAGCACTCTGTGAGGCCCCAGGCAGTGGGTCACTTGAGCTCAGGGTTCAGAGACCAGCCTGAGGAAGAGCAAGGCCCTGTCTCTAAAGAAAACTAGCCAGTTATTGTGGCTTCCCATCTAGCTACTTGGGAGGCTGAAGCAAGAAGATAGCTTGAGCCCAAGAAGATTGCTGTGAGCAATGATGCCATGATAGTCTACCCAGGATGACAGAGTTACACTCTGTCTCCCCCCTCAAAAAAAAGAGGTCAGGCTTACACCTGTAATTCTAGCACTTTGGGAAGCCCAGGAGGGTGTATTGCTTGAGCTCACAAGTTTGAGACCAACCTGAGCATAAGTGAGACCCCCGTCTCTACTAAAAATAGAAAAAAAAAAAAAAAAAACCTGAGGCAAGAGGATTGCTTGAGCCTAAGAGTTTGAGGTTGCTGTGAGCTATGACGCCATGGCACTCTACCCAGGGTGACAGCTTGAGACTCTCTCTTGAAAAAGAAAAAGAAAGAAAAGAAAAAAGCAGTCAGGCATTGTGGCTCCTGTAGCCCCCAACTACTTGGGAGGCTGAAGCAAGAGGGTCACTTGAGCTCAAGAGTTTGAGGTTGTTGTGAGCTATGATGCCATGACAGTCTACCCAAGGTGACAGAATCACACTCTGCCTCAAAAACAAACAAATAAAGAAAATACAGAGTAATTCTGAATATGGGTAAAGGGAGATGAGGGAGTCTGACCTTGGGACAGACAAACTGCTCTATGAGTGACCACACTGTTTACTAAAGGAGAGGTGTCTGTGTACTCGTACAAGCTGTTATAGTAGTAAACTCTGGAAAAGTGGAAGCCAATTAAGTGGTTGCCTCCCATACTTCTAGTCGTTTGTCACCAGTGCCAATGGGACCATGCCTGCAAACAGCCCTCAGGTCCAGTTATGCAGCTCCTTAAACTGTTGCCACCTATCTGAACATTGCACCATAAACTTCCATCTACCACAGTGTGGTTCCTCTAAAGCTGCAATCCTGAGTAATGAGGCCCAGATGCCCCAGGAACTAAACAATAGGATGGCGAATTGTTGACTAAACATCTTCTGGAGTTTTGGGTTAATTGTAGGGAAAGATAATTCAGAAATAGCTTGGCAATATGATCATGAAGTCATGTGAGTAAAGAAACCATATACCATGCCACTGAAGCCTTCTTAGACATAGATGAAAGTTCCCTATGGTGTTCACGCAGTGAATCACAATTTCTTTATCTCCAGCACTTGATGATCACGGCTCAGAGATTCACAGTACAAATTGAAGAGAAACTACTCCTCAAGCTGCTGAATTTCTTTGGCTACGATCAAGCAGAATCAGGTAATGTAGGATGTTCTGCGTTCGTTATCTGGGAATTTGGCCGAAGGGTGGTGAGTTTTTTTGTTTTGTTTTTTTTTTTTTGAGACAGAGTCTCGCTGTGTTGCCCTGGATAGAGTGCTGTGGTGTTACAGCTCACAGCAACCTCAAACTCTTAGGCTTAAGCCATTCTCCTGCCTCAGCCTCCCAAGTAGCTGGGACTACAGGTGCCCACCACAACGCCCGGCTATTTTTTTGTTGCAGTTGTCATTTTAGCTGGCCCGGGCTGGGTTTGAACCCTCCAGCCTCGGTGTATGTGGCTGGTGCGCTACCAACTGAGCTATGGGCGCCTCCTCAAGGGTGGTGTTTTTTAGTCTATAAAAATAGGTAGCCCCTGGATGCCTGAGAAGCTCCTTTCTACTTCTCCATCTGAGCTAGTTCGTGTTTTAGCTGTTCTCTTTCAATCTATTACTTGGTTGTTTAAGTTGTGTCTCTGAACTAAGACAGCTGCTCAGAGAATCTTCTGGTATCCTGGAATATCCTGAGGTAAGCCTTTAGGAAGCAGTAAACTATTTCTCTCTGCTTTGCATATTTTGATTCATCTGTTCTAGAATAACATAAGTGATGTTAGTCATTTAGCAAACACTTGGTTTCCTAAACTTTGTTTATTAAACAGACTCAGGGCCAAAAATCAGAAATCCCTTCAGCAGTTCCTTTAGTTTAGTTGAGAAAATAAAATTGGCTAGCCTCAGTTTATCAACTTGCAATATCTATACCTTTATGCCTTAAGGCAATTATAAAGATTTCTAGTTACTTTACTCTCTTCTTTGTACAGGGGCGTGAGATAAGCTGTTGAAAAAACTAACTTTTCAGCAATGCTACAGAAATAATTTAGCTCTTGTCTATTTTAGGCTCCTCATTATGGAATCTCTTCCTGTTTTTAGTGCTTCTAGATGGACTTTTTAGGGCTGTGTATACAGCTCAGAAAAAAAATGATGCTCAGTCTTTTGAAGCTGAACTAAATATTGAGCCTTTTGAAGCTGAACTAAATATTGAGCCTGAAGAAATGATAAGAAGGAGACTTTTATTTTTATCTGCCCATAATGACTAGAGAAAAGAAGTCACTGGGAACGTGTGTAACATATGTACATACATACACACAATGCAAGAGAAATGTTTTGGTCCTTTTTATCCCAGATTTAGAATTTAAGCTTTAAGAGTATTTGGGATCAAGAGCAAAATTCTGTTTCTTTAATGCTATGTTTTCCATTTCAAGTTTATATGCCAGTATCCATTCTGTTTTGGTACCTTCCTGGGAAGTTTTACTTTAAATTTAGTTGGACATGATTTTCTTGTAAGTTTTCTCATAAATTACTCTACTAAATTTATCCCTGAGCATTGTGTGGTGTATTGATGGTTGTAAAATCCTTATCTGTCTTTTCCTGGAGCATTTCTCTCCTTCCTATAACTCTTTCTGTGTCCTTAGGTGCAGCTAGGTAGGCCTAAGACGCAGTATCCTTTTTCTGTGAGTAGATCCGATAATAGCTTACACCATGTATTTATTTGATAAGTAGATATGTGCAGGCTCTCTGGTTTTATTTCTAAGGCACATGAAGCCAGGGGAAAATATGCTACCCAAATGGATATGGGTGTAACATCAAGTGCTGAGAGAACATCCCTGTTCAAGCCCATGTTAATCCTTCATGCTACATGAGATAGATAGCAAGTAAAACATTTGCGTTGGGCTTGGTGCCTGTAGCTCAGCAGCTAGGGTGCCAGCCACATACACCAGAGCTGGCGGGTTTGAATCCAGCCCTGGCCTGCCAAACAACAATGACAACTACAACTGAAAAAATAGCTGGGTGTTGTGATGGGCACCTGTGGTCCCAGCTACTTCAGAGGCTGAGGCAGGAGAATCAATTAAGCCTAGGAGTTTGAGGTTGTTGTGAGCTGTGACGCCACGGCACTCTACCCAGAGCGACATAGTGAGACTCTGTCTCAAAAAAAAAAAAAATTTTTTTTTTTTTGCCTCGATCATCCTGTTTAAATAGATGTTCAACATTTGAGGAGAGGGTGCTGCTTATAGTGATGTCAGTTGTTTACAGCCTGCAGCTGATTCTTTTTCAGGTATTGCATTTCATTCCTATTCATTACTTAATTGTTAATATTGTTCATTATGAGTTAGTTAAACTGCATTCTAAACCTTATTTCAGTCATCTTATGAAAATCAATTCTGATAATAATAGTAACAACAATAGTTTCTAGAAAGCCATTGCCCTCAGATACACCTGTGACCCTTGGCTTTCCTACCTGGATTATTTTTTCTGCAGATGGTATCTGTTAGCTGGCTTACAGTCACAGGCTTACAGTTACAGCTGGCTTAAGAGACTAAGCTAGTCTGATTTTTTGATAAACAACACAAAACAGATCTACTTTCACACACACACAAAAATGACATCAGAATAATATCTACCTACTGAACTAAATTGACAGATATTTACATTTTTTGATGAATTTTTCTCAATATGAATACAAGTATTTGAGTCATGAGACTAAGGATATTCCTTTTCTTTTAAATTCTGCCTTTGTACCAGAGGTGGAAAAATATGATGAAAACCTCCATGAAAAGACAGTTGAACAAGGTGGAACACCAATTCGATACTACTTTGAAAATCTCAAAATTAGCATTCCTCAGATCAAGCTAAGTGTATTTACCTCCAATAAGCTGCCATTGGATCTTAAGGTGAGTTGATATTTGGATAAATTGTTTTAAATGACTTTTCCTTGTAAAACAATGAGAGTGTTTACTGTTTGCCTTTTCTGTTTGGCATCATTGTTCATAGCAGATATTTCTATAGGTTTCCTTTTTGAAAAGGATTATTGACTCACATATATTTCTGTCTTTTTCTAACTGTTTGAATATGACTTTGCTAAAGATGAAGGAGTAGCTCAAGAGAGTAAACACAGTTACCTAAAGCCCATCTACTCTCTGTTTATCTCCTGGCTTATCTCAACAGAAAAATCCTCTTTCCTAAAGTTGCTCCCAGACCTAAGAGAAAAACCAAAACCTAGACAGTATCTTTCGATTATGTGGAAGACTGCTGTCCCTCCTAGTTCTCCCTCCTCTCCAAGTATCCACCTCTTCTTGAATGATTGTTACCAGGATGCCTACCACCCTAAGGAAGACTCAGCCATGCACCTGCTGGGTGCAGCTTTGCCCACCTTCGTGCTTCCTCGATAGGTTCAGCCTGAACATGATGTTCATTTTTTTAATTTTTTTTTTAATTGTAGCTATTTTATAGAAGCCTTATACAAACAGATCCTGATGTTACCACTATATAAAATAATAAGTAGCATTTTTAATAATGATTTGAATGCAGGGAGATGATTTTTATATTGGAACTCTTCTCCATGGAAGATGTGAAAATAGCCAATAATTACATAAAACAAAACTCAACAATATTAGTCACC
This sequence comes from Otolemur garnettii, assembly GCF_000181295.1. Lineage (NCBI taxonomy): Eukaryota > Metazoa > Chordata > Mammalia > Primates > Galagidae > Otolemur > Otolemur garnettii. The sequence goes on from NW_003852462.1 coordinate 8,916,850, forward strand.
AGGGAAAGGCAAATCAAGAACCAAATGAGGTGGCTTGGCGTCTGTGGCTCAAGCGGCTAAGG
>NW_003852462.1:8918701-8947520 GCF_000181295.1 Otolemur garnettii
AAAAAAAAAAAAAAAAGATTTGGCATGATCTGTTTTTCAAATTATCTTTTACTTTTATTTATAAATACTAGTAGACTATTTTTTGAGACTTTGGAAGAAAATAAGAAGTTAACTGATGACTCCATACTGAACCTCAGAGTCAAAGCATTCTATAATAGACATACCCTTATTTGACAATGTCAGTGTTACTTTCTTTACATTATTATTGCTTAATATTTCGATGCAGCAATTGTCTGATTTCTTTTCTGAATGTATTTATCTTTGTTCGTTCTTTATGAGGTTTTTGTTTCTTCCTTATCTTAAACATTGTTATTGTTATTAAATTTTAAGCCTTTTTAATTTTGTGAAGGCAAAAAGTGGAAACCTAATAAGCACATGTATATGTAAAAACAAAATAATAATAGGCTCCACGCCTGTGGCTCAGCTAAGGTGCCAGCCACATACACCTGCGCTAGCGGGTTCAAATCCAGCCTGGGCCCACCAAACGACAGGTGCAACCAAAAAATAGCCAGGCGTTGTGGTGGGCGCCTGTAGTCCCAGGTACTTGGGAGGTGGAGGCAGGAAATCGCTTGAGCCCGGGAGTTGAAGGCTGCTGTGAACTGTGATGCCATGCACTCTACCCAGGGCGACAGCTTGAGGCTCTTGTGAAATGCCTGCCATTAGCATGGTTCTCTGTTCTTCTCATATTCTTATCAAAACTAGAATCTGCAGAATTCTGTGCATTTTTTCTCAAAGACTTTAAAGTACGTGTCTGGTGGTAGGGTTCAACTTCCTTAACTGAAGAACCATCCTGGTTCCTCCACAGCTGATAACCCCAACGCCAGGTTAGAGGCATTTCCTCCGGGAGACTCACATCGAAGCACCACTCAGAGCCGGCGGTTTACAAACTCCAAGCTTCTCCTAACTCCTCTCATGGGCCACCTGTAGGTGACCTCTTTCCTCCTAGCCTCGGCCCGCGGCCACAGCCTCCCAGAACGCCGGCCCCGCCCCCATGATGTTCATTTTTAACAAGAAAATGTATTTTAAGTAAAGGAGAGGGCTGAGATTCAAATGCAAGCCTAACTGACCTAACGTCTATATTTTTTCACCATACATGTTGCCACCTAGAACATAAGCAATCAGAAAATTTTTAATGTGTGAGTCCTCAATGATGCATTTGCTCAGTAGACAGAGAAATTAAAATTCAGAGTGTTTTGTTATTCAAACCTGTTTAGCCAGGTAGTAACTGGTAGGAGTGGGAGTGGAAGCAGGTGATGGTTAGACAGTCTTTTCTGGCCAGCTCAATGGCTCACACCAATAATCCCAGCTCTTTGGGAGGCTGCAGCAGGAGGATCACTTGAGACCAGGTGGTTGATGCCAGCCTGGGCAACATAGTGAAACCCTTGTCACCGCAAAAAATTTAAAAAATCAGGGCATGTTGGGGTACATCTGTAGTCCCAGCTACTGGAGAGGCTGAAGTGGGAAGATCACTCAATCCCAGGAGCTGGGAGGATACAGTGAACTGTGATGGCACCACTGCACTTTAGCCTGGGTGACAGAGCAAGACCCTGTCTCTTAAAAAACAAAAAAAGTCTTTCTGGGCGGTGCCTGTGGCTCAAAGGAGTAAGGCGCTGGCCCCATATGTGGCAGGTGGCGGGTTCAAAACCAGCCCTGGCCAAAAACTATTAAAAAAAAAAAAAAGGTCTTTTTTTGGAGTAAAAATCTGCCTGTAGCTTGTACCCACTGGTTCTAGTTCTTTCTCTATTGCACTTGAAGATGATTTCTGTGGTACCTCGTCTAAGATGCTACGAGATATGTCTCTTTCTAAGCAGGAACAGCTAGAGATAGGAATGGAGAAGGAATAAATCTTGACCCCTAACTTCAGCTGCCTGCATGGGCTGTGCTAGCAATGCCAGTGAGTAGCACAGCAGGCGGTGGCAAACCGAGAGCACACACTCCATCTGTCGGAAGAGACAGCCACTTGGCTCCAGCTGCTTTTTGTCATGGCGGAATGTAAACCCAGTGTTCACATTCAGATTTTTCATCTTCAGATTTTGTTTTTTTTTTTTGAGACAGTCTTACTATGTTGCCCTTGGTAGTGTGCCGTGGCATCACAGCTCACAGTAGCCTCACTCTTGCCTTAGTGTCCCAAGTAGCTGGGGCTACAGGCACCTACCACAACACCCAGTTATTTTTTTGTTGTAGTTGTCATTCTTGTTTAGTAGGCCCGAGTTCAAACCTGCCATCCCTGGTGTATGTGGCTGGCACCCTAACCACTGAGCTACAGGTACCAAGCCAGAGCTTCAGATTTTTAAAGAGAAGCCGGAAATCTGGATTTTTATGTGGAATCTCCTGTTTTTTAAACATTGGCAACCAATTCAAGTTTTTTTGTTTTTTTTGTTTTAAACCTTGTGGGCCTAACAAAACCCATGTGTGGGCCTCATGAGGCCCATGGTCTGCCAACTCACAACTTCTGAAATAGACTTACAGGTAATGAGACAGTAGTCTGGTAAACATCAAATCATATTTGGATAAGGGTAGGACAAGAGTGACTGTTTCTTTGTGGTGGCAAGTTAGAGACGAGTGGCTGGGAGTGCTGCTCAAGTCTGGCAGGCACTAATTACTCCTGCCACTATCCCAAAATAGTACGGGGTGCCCTTCTGCACTCACAGTCCTGTCTGCTTAATTTGCTTGAATTTCATGTTTCCCAGGAGATGGAAGATACTTACAGTTAGCATGGGACTAAGGGGAAAACCATGGGAAAACCACTATCTTGCTAATATCCACAAGTATCCACTTGACATATGTGACCCTTTGCAGTGGGTTTGTTTGATAAAGTATATATTCTCCCAGAACACTTGGCACTCGCCCAACAAACCAATGTTAAGCATTTCCTGAGAATTGAGGACTTCTTATTTTTAAAATCATATTACTGAGGAACACAGATACCTACCTATTCTTTTCAAATTACTCCCAGCAGAAAACTTACCCAGACTGGCAAAATCTGTATGATTTTCTGCAGTTGAGGTACCTCTGTTCCCCTAGTTAGCTGGTATTGATGCTTATGGGTGTATTCTGTGTACAGTAAACTGGAATCACTTAAGTTGAATGTTGCATCTGGAACCGTACTGAAGGAACATTTTCCAGGCATTTTTCAAATCATTGTTAAAAAAAATTAAATGGAGCAGCCCCATTACGAGGTGTGGGGAGGGCGTCCTAAATGCGGTAAGGTGATGTTTCCAGCAGGGCGCTTCGGAGTTAATTCTCAGCTTGTGGAAGGCACTGTTTTACTGTGTCTTGAGTTCTCCTAGTGGAGTCTGGGACTCATAAAATAATGTCATTTATTCGAAGAGTTTTCTAACAGAGTAATATGCCTTTATTAGTAGCTCTTAGAAAGGGCAATATGCTCTTTTAACTGAATATATAATGGCTAAAAGTATATGCTTAGAAAATGTAGTCCTATCCCTGAACAGGAATCACAAGAGTCTGACTAAAAGGTAACTGTGTCTTTGGTATTGAAGGAATAATTATCTTGATTCTCCTGACTCCAGGCCAGAAGTGAGGCTGTCAGAAATCTCAGAGGGAAGTCTCTTCAGGTTTACACTGAGGGTACATTGTTGCCAGATATAGTGTCTGTTCAAAGGACTCCAAGCAATTTCACATCTGCTATCTCAATTGGATTCCTTACTCTGTGATGAAGGGGAGATAATAGTCCCATTTCACAAATGGAGAGACAGGAGAGCTTTCCTCCCCCATTCCTTGTTCTCTCCATTATTCTCCCAAGTTTGCATGCTAGAGAGTGGCACAGTAACATTGAAAACGCCAGGTAGTTTATATGTGTTTTTGGTTTTTTTAAGATCAAAAGCAGCCAGGAGCCTTTAAAAGGGTTCACAAGGTGGCCTACAGCAGCCCTTTTTCCATTTAGAGCATTGGGGTATTACAAAAGAAGGGCTTTAATTGAGCAATCTAGTTTGGAAGAAAACCCACATTTTAATGGTCAGAGTGAGAGGGTGGGGGTAAGGGGGAATTTCAAACAAAGACACTATTTAAAAAGCCTAAAACTGTCTTCTCAAGGCTTGAAATAATTTGTTGGGAAACTTCAGATCCTTTACTTTTTTCCTCCCCTCCCTAAATAAAAACCAGATTTGTTAAAAGGAAAAGAGATCCAGTATTGTTAATTGTATTTCAGAAAGTGCCAGAGAGGGAAATATCCCTGTAGTTTTAAACATTGTCCCAAGAGGGAAATAGGCAAATACCCTGCTTCACATAAACAGTCTCTATGTACCATAAATAAACCTTTAAAGAATGAATTCCAGACAGTTTTGTTTAGTGCAGGATAAACTAAGAAAGGAAAGGACATGGCGAGGGAATAGCTTGTGATCTGAGACCTTACGGTATATAGGCAGATATTTCTTCTTTCAACTCTAGGAAGTTTCTCGAAGACTTCAGCACTTTTTTCCTGAGGAGGTAGGAATAGACAGTTTCCTATTTTATTAGGAGCTTATGAACATAAGGTTGCTTTCTCCAGAATACATTTTATGACAGGAAACTGCTACTTGAGTAAATAAGCATCAACTTTGTGTACTACTGTATCTGATTAGTCATTTCATTACTACAAGGAAAGCCTTGCTCGCTTGGCTCTTTTCCTCACATCGCATCTACTTTGACTGACCAGATCAACCTGAAGGTGGCAGGAGAATTCATACTAATAGGCTGTATCTCAACTTTTTCAAGTGTGGGAGTTCACAAAGCCGCAAATGACTAGGTAAAGATAATTTTTACTTAAGGGCCAGAATATTTGCTTGATTCAGACAGAGCACCATAGTCATTCAAAAGGGGAATATTGTTTATCGTGAAGATTCTGATGACTTCAGTAGAGGGTTGTTACTGTGTGTGGTTCTTCAGTGGTTGGTTGCAGTGAGGAAGTGGGGTTAAAAGCTTTTTACCTTAAGTCTTTGTCCTGATCTTATTTCCTCTTCTCTGAGAAAAAAGTAATGCTCAGAATGGTCTTGGCAAAACAAAGCACTGACCCAATTGTCATCCTCTGGCTTTCCAGCATATTTATTCTATGACTCTAAGCAAAGCAGTTAAGCTTACTGTGCCTCAGTTTCTTTGTTGGTGAAATAAGGAAACTAAGACACACTCACTTACTTGATCATCCCACAGCATGCGGATGGGTGAGGCGTGGGTGCATAAATAGCAGAATGTTTTGTAGGAAAAATAATATACTCCTGCAGTCTGGCTTTTGCCCTTTATATTAAACCTAGTAGGTTTTTGTTGTTGTGAAAATGAACATGTTTGAGTCTGAAATCTGCTAGTAGCTAACTATATGAACGTAGGCCATCCACTTTTCTTTACTTTTATTGATTGATTGAGACAGAGTCTCACTCTGTCGCCCTGGGTTAAGCTCCATGGGTCATAGCTCACAGCAACTTCAAACTCTTGGGCTTGAGCAATCTTCTTGCCTCAGCTTCCTGATGCTGGAACTACAGGCACCCACCACGACACTCAGCTAGTTTTTTCTGGTTTTAATAGAGACTGGGGTCTTGCTCTTGCTTAAGCTGGTCTTGAACTACTGAGCATGAGCAATCCACCAGCCTTGGCCTCCCAGAGCGCTAGGATTACAGGCATGAGCCACAATGCCTGGCCTTCACTTCTATTTATTTAAAAAAAAAAAAAAAAAGAGCATGTTAGGATAAATTAACTTGAGGTTGCTCCTTATCTCTAAAATGTTTTATTCTAAAATTATTTAGTAGTGGGTTGTCAGTGACTTCTCATGGCATCAAATACAGTAGCCTTTTTTCTTTCCTTATCTTTGTACACGTCCTCGGCCATTTTTAATATTATGACCTCCCTGTTGTTGATATCAGTCCTTTCTGGTTCTTTTCTTAACTCTGTTTGTTACTTCTCTATCTTTTTCACTGTCCTATTCTACTGCTTCTTTTCCTAACCAATCTGTTAAAGGACCATTTTTTTTCTAGGTGATTTGTGTGGTTATATCACATGTCTGTTTTTCTATCAGATTGCTGGTCTTCTCTAATTTTAGAAACCCTTTGTTAAGATTTTGCTTCTGATTAGTTTTTCATTCATCCTTTTATTTTGCTTTTGGAGATATGTATATTTGTGTGTGTTTAGTCATTAAAAGAACTTTTATGAATCTGAATTTTGAGTCACAAAAAAATTTTTTTCTCTTCTCTGGTTTAAGAAAATTTCATCCATCTTTCCTCCATTATATTTTTTAATTTCAATTAACCATAATCTTGTTCTAAAAGAATTTAAGACAGCCTATAAAAATACATGCAAAAAGATGAAAAAATAAGTGAGAAAAGACACTTTAAAGACATTTTAATTCAATGGGAAATGTATAGACTTTTAAATAATGGTATTAGAAAAAATGCTATTAGATGAAATAACAATATGCAAAAAAAATTAGATTTATTCTTTTTTTATTATTTTTTTAGAGACAGAGTTTTAGCTTGTTGCCCTCGGTAGAGTGCTGTGGTGTCACAGATCACAGCAACCTCTAGCTCTTGGGCTTAGGTGGTTCTCTTGCCTCAGCCTCCTGAGTAGCTAGGACTATAGGTGCCTGCCACAACACCCAGCTATTTTTTGTTGCAGTTTGTCCAGGACTGGGTTTGAACCCACCACCTTTGGTATATGGGGCCGGCACCCTTACCCACTGAGCCACAGGCGATGCCCAAGATTTGTTCTTGACATTCTACATAAGATAAATCTCAAATGGATCAGAGATTTACTGATATTATTAGCATGAAAAAGTGTTGTTGGTGTTTTTTTTTTCTTTTTTGAGACAACCTCAAACTCCTGGGCTTTAGCGATTCTCTTGCCTCAGCCTCCCAAGTAGTTGGGACTACAGGCCCCTGCCACAACACCTGGCTATTTTTTGTTGCGGTTGTCATTGTTGTTTATCTGGCCTGGGCTGGATTCGAACCTGCCAGCCTGGGTGTATGTGACTGGTGCCATAACCACTGTGCTATGGACCCTGGAGCCAAAAGAAATTGTTCTTTACTTTTAATAAAGAAGAGAATTTATCATTCTTTCTAAACACCTTGAAATATCAATTTTGTTAAAAAAAGATATAATCAGAAACCAGACCCAAATTTAGATATTGTTAACTGGCTTATAGCAGACCCAAGCAAGCTGAAAACTTCAAAAAAAAGCTAGATAAGAGAGGGGGGGGGAAGTCTATTTGAAGCCATTGTAAAGTGACCAAGATTTATGAGCGGAAAGAAACTCAGTAAGGTGAGTCCAACATTTATTTTGCTTTTTTTCTGGAGACTTTTTTCTGATTTTTTTCTTCTTTTTTCTGATTTCTGAGCAGTCCAGGGAGAAAGGTAAAGAAGCCAGGCAGAAAGCAGCTGCCAAAAGGCAAAGGATCCACAAACAGCTTTGGATAGTCTCAGGGGCATGGCAAAGTAAAAGGTGAAGTTCATTGCTACTGAGAGAGCTGATAATTGAGGGACTAATTAAGAAGGGATAGACAGAAAACAGACCCCACTAATCTGAGCTGCTTTTTTTTTTTTTTTTTAAGGCAATTGCCAATTTCTAAGTGACATAGTTTGAAAGGAGCCAACCAAAAAGTGGCAGCCAGGAGGCTAAAGAACTGAATAGATCAGGCGTCCTCAAACTACAGCCCGTGGACCACATGCGGCCCGACTAGGACATTTATCCAGCCTGCTGGGTGTTTTTGCCACCACTGCCTATCCTGCTTAAGCAGCTAACTCATCCTGGGACCCACAGTCCAGCCCTCCAATGGTCTGAGGGACAGTGAACTGGCCCCCTGTTTAAAAAGTTTGAGGACCCCTGGAATAGATCTTTTAGCAGATTTATGGTTATTATTGAGATTAAAAGTGGAAGAATGGTACTGGTTTTTAGTTGATATTACACCAGGCTTCATAAAGACTTTAAAAGATTGAAGCCCGACCTTGAGAAAGCCCAAATCCTGTTTGGATCAAGGCATTATGTGTCTTACTCTAACTACCTGTCAGAAGTTAAAGACTCATCTAAAGTCTGTATAAGTTTGCACACAAAATATTGCATTCAATTATGAATAGGGCAGCCTATTGAGAGTTAAAACAAAGGCTAGAAACAGACCTACAGATAAACTGGATGTTGGCATTTTCAGACACAGAATTTAAAAATAACTATGTCTTTGAAAAGTTTACCAGAAAACTAATTTTATCTTGGAAAAAAATTATCAAATAATAAAGGAAATTACAGAATGGTACTTTTTCATGAACATATAAGCAAAAAGTCTGAAGAAAACATTAGCAAATCAAATACAGAAATACATAAGAAGGATTAGCCAGGTGTAGTGGCTCATACCTGTAATCCTAGCATTCTGGGAGGCTGAGGTGGGTGGATTGCCTGAGCTTAGGAGTTCAAGACCAACCTGAGTGAGAGGGAGACTCTGTCTCTATTAAAAAACTTAACTAGGCATTGTGGCTGGCTTCTATTGTCCCAACTACTCAGCAGTCTGAGGCAAGAAGACCGCTCGAACCCAGGAGTTTGAGGTTGCTATATACTGTGACACCACAGCACTCTACCCAGGGCAACAGAATGAGACTCTGTCTCAAAAAGAAAAGAAAGAAGGAAAGAAATATATAAGAAGGATAATATATCATAACCAAATTGTGTTTATTCCAGGAATACAAGTTTAATTGAACATAGCAAATAGTATAATTTACATCAGCAAAATAAAAGAAAAAATATGATTATGTCTAAAGTACACAAAAAACTTGTGACAAAATTCAACATCCACTTATAATAAAAACTTAGCAAGCTAAAAAGGGAGTGCTGTAATCTGATAAAGTGTGTCTTAAGAAAGCTGTAGCAAATATCATACCCATTGGTGATATATTAAAAGATTTTCTTTAAGATAAGAGAGGGATGCCCATTATCACCACTTCAGTTCACTTTTACACTAGAGATCCTAGCCAAGGACGATTTTTTTCTTTTTTTTTAACAAAGGAATACAAGGTAAAAGAACTGGAAAGAAAAAGAAAAACTTTATTATTTGTAGAGAATTTGATTGTATATGTAGAAAATCTGGAAAAATGTACAGAAAAAGTTATTAGAATGAATAGGTAAAATTTAGTAAGGTCACTGGAGACAGTGTAGAAAAATCAATCATATTTCTACATATCAACAACATTTACAGAGAAAAGAACAATTTGGAGAATATACTTTGCCAGGAGCATTAAGAAATATTAAATATTGCCTCTTTATTTATTACTGTGTAATTAATGACCCCCAAACTTTGGACTCTAAAACAACCACTTTGTTCACAATTAATGGGTGAGCAATTTGGGATGGACCTAGGTGGGTGGTTCTTCTGCTGGACTCCCCTGTGGTTATTCGTACGGCTGCATCATCTGGCTGTTCAGGTAAGGCTGAATGGTATAAGCTGACCTTAAATATCCAATGGTTGGTGCTGGCTTCACCAGCCCCTCTGTCCACATGGTCTTTCATCTTAAGGAAGTTAGTCCCAGCGTCTTCAGATAGTGGAAACATGAAAGAAAGGCAGAGCAGAAGCTCTAAGATCTCTCGAGGCCTAGGCTCAGAGGTCACACACCAGTGCTTATTCTGCATTCAGTTGACTGAAGCAAATTCCAAGCCTAGTGAAAGATTCATGCTGAGGAGAAATAGACTCTACCTCGTGGTAGGAGAAGATGCAAAGAACTTGTGGCTGTTTTTAATCTACCCCTAGAAATAAATCTAACAAAAGATGTATAAGACCGCAAAACAGAAACAGAAAATAAACACTAGAGAAATTGAAGGTGTAAATAGATGAAGAGATACACTTAAAATATGTGAAGACTCATTCGTTAAATTGTCATTGCTCCTCAGATTGGTCTATATAGAATCAATGCAGTCCTGGTGAAAACCCTAGTAAATTTTTGTGACAAGTTGACAGGCTGATTCCAAAATTTATATGAAATCGAAAAGTACAAAGCGTAGCTAAAGTAATCCTAAAGAAAAAACAAAGTCAAAGAGCTTACACTATTCGATTTCAGGCATCATTATAAAAACTACGGTAATGAAGAGAGTATGGTATTGGTAGGAAACAAAGCAGAGTAAATCAGAAAAGAAAATGCAGAAATAGATACCTAAACACTGTTAACTTTAACTTAGATCAGAGTTTGCACTGTACTGCAATAGGGGGAAAGATGGTCTTTGCAGTAAATATTAGTGAGTCAAGTACATAGCCACTGGGAAAAAGTAGGTCTTGATCTCTACCTCATGTTGTATGTAAAAGTCAACTAACTCTTAGTAGATTATAGATTTAAGTGTGCAGAGCAAAACAATCTAACTTATATAAGTAAACATAAAAGAATGTTTTTATGACATTGATAACATAAAAGAATGTCTTTATGACATTGATATGGGTAAAAATTTATTCTTTATTTTTTAAAAATAAAACATCTGTCACCCATGCTAGAGTGCAGTGGCAGGATCATAGCTCACTGCAGCCTCAAACTCTTGGGGTTAAGCCATCCTCCTGCCTAAGCCGCCCAAGTAGCTAGGACCATAGGCATATGCCGCCACACCCAGCTGATCATAATTTCTTAACCAGGAAACAGAAAGCTCTTACCATGAATGAAAAGATTATTAAGGTGAATTTCCTTAAAATTAAGATCTGATCAGCAGCTCCGGCAGCTCAGTGGGTAGGGTGTCAGCCACATACACAGAGGCTGGCGGGTTCGAGCCTGACCTGGGCCTGCTAAACAGTGACAATTGCAGCCAAAAAATAGCCGGGCATTGTAGTGGGCACCTAGTCCCAGCTTCTCAGGAGGCTGAGGCAAGAGAATTGCTTAAACCCAAGAGTTGGAGGTTGCTGTGACCTGTGATATCATGGCACTCTACCCAGGGCAACACAATGAGATTCTGTCTCTAAAATAAAATAAAATAAATAAAAGTAAGATCTGATCATTAAAAGGTACCATTTAAAGAGTAATAGGAGAAGTCACAGAATAGGAAAAGATATTTATAGTATGTCTATTCAACAGAGGACTTATATACAGAATGCATAAGAAAAATGCCTACAGATCATTAAGGAAAAAACAGTAACTCCGTATAGGAATTAGCAGAAGACTTGAATACGCCCTTCACCAAAAAAATAGCCAAATAGCCAATATCCATATTAAAAGGTACTTAATCTCATTTGTCAACAGGAAAATGGACATTATAGCACACTGAGGTGCTATTCCACACCCATCAGAATATCTGATTTTTTAAAAGTTACCTTTACTGGGTGGCACCTGTGGCTCAGTAAGTAGGGTGCCGGCCCCATATACCGAGGGTGGTGGGTTCAAACCCGGCCCCGGCCAAATTACAACAAAAAAATAGCTGGACATTGTGGCAGGCACCTGTAGTCCCAGCTACTTGGAAGGCTGAGGCAAGAGAATCGCCTAAGCCCAAGAGCTGGAGGTTGCTGTGAGCTATGATGCCACAGTACTCTACTGAGGGTGACAAAGTAAAACTCTGTCTCTAAAAAATAAATAAATAAATATAAAAATTAAAAAAAAAAAAGCTACTTTTACCAAGTGTTGATGAAAACATAAAATGACAAGGAATTCTGTAGATTGCCGGAGGGAGAGTATGTTGGTTCAGCCCTGTGGAAAACTGGGGAGGGCCTAGGCAGGTGGATCGCCTGAGCTCAGGAGTTTGAGACCAGCCAGAGCAAAGCAGTGGTGGGCGCCTGTAGTCCCAGCTACTTCAGAAGCTGAGGCAAGAGAATCACTTGCATCTAGGAGTTTGAGGTTGCTGTGAGCTATGACACCACAACCCTCAATGCCAGGTGACTAAGAGTCTATCTCAAAAATAAATAAATAAATAAATAAATAAAACTGTTAGCAGTCTCTATCAAGGTTGAACATGATGTACATTCTTAATGCCCTAACACTTCTACTCCCAGGTATATATCCAAGAAATAGGCATACATATGTGCCTCAAAAGACATGTCTAAGAATATTCATAGTGGCATTATTTATACTAGCAAAACATTTCAAACAAAGCCAATGTTTATCATATATAATTCAAAGCAGGAAATACTTATCTGTGGCAATGTAGGTTACGATACTGGTTCTCTTTGAGGAAGAAGAGGGAGTAGTGAGTGGGAGGCTGCAGATGTGGAAGAGTCTGTTTCCAAGATGGGAATAATAATTTACTTTGTGATGAGGCTGGTGGTCACATCGTTGTGTTCACTTTGATAAAAATCATTGAACTGTACATTTGATTAGTACACTTTTCTGTATGTGCCGTAAACATCAGTGAAAAAGGTAAAACATGATAAACTCGTAAGTACAAAACAGACGTGAAACTAACAGTGATACATCTGACTCTGTGTGTGTGTGACTGTGCGTATTTTCCTACATTTCACTTTTATAGGGAAAATCCTTATTTATAAATATTAAAACCTTGACTCTGATTGAAAATTAACATGACTTGAGGCTTTTATGAAATCTAGAATTATAGTTCCCTGGAAGACCATCGTATGGCTGATGTCTATAATTTACTTTCTTCCCTAATTAGGCCCTGAAAAGCACCTTGGGGTTTCCTTTGATTCGGTTTGAAGATGCTGTCATTAATTTGGACCCCTTCACTCGGGTGCATCCCTATGAGACCAAGGAGTTCATTATCAATGATGTACTCAAACATTTCCAGGAGGTGAGTTTTGGGGAAGCTTTGGAGCATAACTAGAACGTTTGCTTCATTTCTTTGGGAATTTTGGTTTCTAAGATATTAGTATTGGGAACCCAGTTAAACATTTCCGCTCTGCTGTTTTGGGTCAAGTCACATCCCTCGAAGCCTATATACAAGAAAGTTCTGACAATAGACTTGACTTAGGAGCTGTTAGTTTTGTTTTTCAGGGCTAGTCCCAGGGGCTTCCACTAAGTTACTCACAACTCTTAATGGTTTAATTGATGCTTTAATAATAACACAAAATACTGTGAGCTCTTTATTTACCAGGCATAGGCCTATTTTCAACAACCACACCAGTGTTCTTAGGGCCTATGAGATTGAACTGCCCTTGAGTTGAACTTGAAAAAATTTTTGAAAATCAAGCTTAACATTTTCATTTTTGTATTTATTATCCAGCTTGCAAAGACCAAAATGTAAAGCCAACACATATTCTTCACTGAATAGATAGGTTAAAGTCACATCAAATTTATTAGCTTTAAAGTTAAAATATTCTATTTTTGCTTCTTTTTCTTTCTATCTCCCTTTCTTATCTTTCTTGACTTTTCTCTTTGGTGCTATTTCTGCCTAACTGCAAGGTGATAAAGCAGAACCTGGAATCAGGCAGCTGGAGGTACAAAAAGTCTGGAGGGCTGGTTGCTGAGTCTTTCCATGCCCCTCCATGTCTTAGGAGCGCACCTACAAATCTAACCCCTCTCTTTCTTCCCTTTTGAAATTCTCTGTGCTGCTTATTAATCCTCTATTTGTAGGAACGATGGAAAGGAGAATATGATATGTATGCTAATAAACACACTCATCAGGAATATTTCCTGACATTTAGGACTGGATGTTTAAAAAATGAAGAGATGAATGAAAGAATATTTCCTCTTTGATAGTATTTTTATTATTCCAACTGGCTTTGAAAAGTATTCTTTTTTTTTTTTTTTTTTGGAGACAGAGCCTCAAGCTATCCCCCTGGGTGGAGTGCCGTGGTATCACAGCTCACAGCAACCTCTAACTCCTGGGCTCAGGCGAGTCTCCTGCCTCAGCCTCCCAAGTAGCTGGGACCACAGGCGCCCACCACAACGCCTGGCTATTTTTTTGATTGCAGCCATTATTGTTGTTTTGGCAGGCCTGGCCTGGATTTGAACCTGCCACCTTAGGTGTATGTGGCTGGCGCCTTAGCCACTTGAGCTATAGGCGCTGAGCCAAAAAGTATTCTAGGAGTAAGCAATCTCAGGGAATTATGCATTGAGACAAGTTTAGCTGAAGCCTGTGAAAGGACAGGAGATGATTTTGCAGTTGATGAAGATTAAAAGGTAATTGTTACTAGTAAGGAATGGGAATGGAGGGATAACCATTTTGCATGGGACACTGGTATCTGCAAATATAAAGTGTTGATTTGATTTTTCTCTTCTTACTCCATTTGACAGGAACTCCTCAGCCAGGCAGCTCGAATCCTGGGATCAGTGGATTTTCTTGGAAACCCTATGGGACTTTTGAATGATGTTTCTGAAGGGGTTACAGGACTGATAAAGTATGGAAATGTTGGGGGGCTGATCAGAAATGTTACACATGGAGTCTCAAACTCTGCTGCCAAGGTAAGGAAATAGAGGTAAAATTCCGTTATAATTAACCTCACGAGTCCTCTACATACTGTCATTTCCTTTACGGTTAATAGGCTGTGAGAAGTTATATTCATGGCCTTTGCTTCATTGCCCACACACCTTGCCTTTTCCTCACCTCATAACTTGCCTCCGAGACATCTTTTTTCCTTCCTCTCCATTGCCACTGCCTTAGTCCAGGCTTTACTTATCTCTTACTGTAGTATCCCTCAGCCCCTCAGAACCTCATTGTGTCTTTCACAGTGCTACCAGGATGAGCCCACTTTCCTAAATATACATTGAATCATGTCATTCTTCTGTCTACCAGTTAATCGCCATAGTTTACAGGGACAGTTTAGACTGAAATACAGCCTTCTGTGGTGACACAAACCTGAAGTCACCTGAGTCCAGCAGCAGCAGACAGTAAAGTAATTGTTCTGTGCCTACAGCCTGCTGACTTTTTGCTCACTGGCATCTTGCTGGGGGCCATTGTGTTAGAGCACGATAGCTTTTCTGGGAGGAGCTGCTGTTTGCTGTGTGAGATGGAAAGATGAAGGTAGTTGAGGGTAGTTGCTAGTTGACGGCATGCAGAAGGCCTCTTAAGAGCTCTGCATTCTTGCCTCCTCTTTCAACTCAACAAATTTTTCTTGCAGAGTCTGACTTTTTCATGAGTGAACGAGGTTTGAGAAAACACCTGTGCTCTCTGCTTATTTACTTTAAGAAAGCATTTGTTATGATGAGGTCATAGTTGCACTTGTACCTGGAGCCAGTAGGATGTAAAAGTATTGCAAGAGACTTTTATGGTCTAATTTATAGTGAATAGCATGTAAGAAAGTGAAGTTGAATAGTGTTTCTATATTACATAGTATTCTAATTAATAATGTTTGAAAGCTGGGAATTTATTCTTTTTTTTCAAACTGTTTTCTAGACATAATGGTTCTTCGGTCAGATGAGTTTCTTCAGTACATAGTGTTATGAATCACACCAAAAAGTGTACTGTTTGTCTTATAGTTCAAAGTAGGCAGCACTCTCACTTCTATTTTATTTTATTTTACTTTACTTATTTATTGATTTATTCTAAAGGGTAAAGAGGAGGAAAGAGAAAAGGAAGGGATGAAAGAGGGAAGGGAAGAGGTCTCAGCTATGTTGAATTTGATTCGCCACTTTGCCTCCATTCCTGGTTGGTATTCCAGAACTTTTCCTCAAGCGCCCTGGTTTTTCTCCAATTTCATGTAGTGATGGTTCTCTGTAGATACAAACTTCAATAGGTTGGGTACAAAATGTGATGAGGGCTTCATCTTCTTCACTCTGTTCCCCTTCATAATTTGACCTTCATTGAGTCCCAGAAACCATGCGTAGCCTGATTCTGCTGGTGGTAGGTACAGTGTGGAAGACTAGATCACATAGTAGTTTTCAAATACAGATTCCTTGAATTTGCATTCTGGAGTAAAAACATCCTGAAGGTAAAAAGAACATACAAAAAAGAAGAAAGGTATTTATTTATACTTTGAGACAGAATCTTACTATGTCACCCTCGGTAGAGTGCCATGGTGTCACCGTTCACAGCAACCTCAAACTCTTGGGCTTAAGTGATTCTCTTGCCTCAGCCTCTCAAGTAGCTGAGACTACAGGTGCCTGCTACAACGCCTGGCTATTTCTTTGCTGTAGTTATCATTGTTGGTTAGCAGGCCTGGGCCAGATTCAAACCTTCCATCCCCAATGTATGTGGCTGGTGCCCTAACCACTGAGCAATAGGCACCAAGCCAATTATTTATTTATTTATTTATTGTTTAGACAGAATCTCACTCTGTTGCTCAGAATAAAGTGTTGTGGTGTGAGCCTAGCTTGACAGTAACCTCACACTCCCGGGTTCAAACAATCCTCCTGCGTTGGCCTCCCAAGCAGTTGGCACTATAGGCACCTGCCATGATGCCCAGCTGTTTTTTCTACTTTTCAGTAGAGCTGGGTCTTGCTCTTGCTCAGGCTGGTCTCGAACTCCTGAGCTCAAACCATCCTCCCTTCTCGGCCTCCCAGAGTGTCAGGATTATAGGTGTGAGCCTGGCCAACACTCTCACTTTTAGAGAAAGACTGAAAGATAGGAGGAAGGCATTCTAACTCATGGATTGTAAATAGAGACTCAGGTTCAAAGTCTGAATGAGTGTGCACACTTCTGCCTTGAATCATTTCTTACGCTGCCCTTGGACCTTTGTCTCTTATGGAACCTAAAATATTATGGTGGTAGCTTGTTCTTGCTTTAGCTATTGAACTTGATATAAACAGATGCACTTAAATATTTAGTTGTGAATGCCCAGTTTAAATATTTCATTAAATTTTATTAAGTTTATTAAATTCTAATTAACATAAGAAAGTCTCTTAGTTTCATAATTTCTTTCTTTGTTTTTGTACCCTTCAGCTTTTATAATTTTTAAAAGGAATATGATTGTCGTTTATTGAGACAGTGAGAGTACTTCCTCAATCTAGAACAGGGTTAGGGTGAGGGTTGTGAGAATAAAATGATATAGGACATTACAAAAAATTTTGAAAAATACAGACTAAAGCAGAGAAGTAGATCATCACACAATGACTGTAGCACTTGTGTCAAGACTTAAGTCACCAGGAAGCCATTAGTGCCCTTAAAATGAAAACTATTATACTACATATTACAGAGAAGGAGGACATTGGGCATGAAAGTGGCCGAGTCAGACCCCATCTGGACCAGTCTGGCTGTTAAGAACTTCTGCATTGGCTCAGCGCCTGTGGCTTAAGTGGCTAAGGCGCCAGCCACATACACCTAAGGTGGCGGGTTCAAATCCAGCCCGGGCCCGCCAAACAACAATGATGGCTGCAACCAAAAAATAGCTGGGCGTTGTGGCAGGCACCTGTACTCCCAGTTACTTGGGAGGTGGAGGAAGGAGACTCTCCTGAGCCCAGGAGTTGGAGGTTGCTGTGAGCCATGATGCCACGGCATTCTACCCAGGGCGACAGCTTGAGGCTCTGTCTCAAAAAAAAAAAAGAACTTCTGCAGTTTACGTTCAGGATAAGAATGAAGAAGCTTTTAACTCACTTTTGCCTTCTGAACAGGTCAGACCTCTTACGGGTTTCTCCAGAGTTCTCTGTAATATCCTGTTGAAAAGATTGAACCTTTCTTTAATCTCCTGGTTTATGAAAGTCTCTTGTTTCCTAGTTCTGTTTTTCAAAGAACTAGCAAACAAAGTTTTGAAGCTTGAGGGTCAGCATGAGACTAAGGCAGAAAAAAAGGGCAGAGTCCTCCTTGTTCCTACCCTTACCCTAGGTTGCTATGAATGCCAAGTGGCAGCGATAATACATTCCATTAGATGTCATGCATAAAGCATGAAGTTGTCACTGGACTTGCGTGAGGGTGGGTATTGCTTTCCATGTTCTTTTGAATGGGAACTTTGTTCCCCATGTGGTTGGGTCTTTTTTGTATTTGTCTTGCCTTTTTAAAAAATTTGTTTTGGAGACAGAGTCTCACTTTGTTGCCCTCAGTAGAGTGCTGTGGCATCATAGCTCACAGCAACCTCAAACTCTTGGGGTCAAGCGATTCTCTTGCCTCAGCCTCCCAAGTAACTGGGACTATAGGCGCCCACCGCAACATTTGGCTGTTTTTAGAGATAGGTCTTGATCTGGCTCAGACTGGTCTTGAACCTGTGAGCTCAGGCTATCCACTCTCCTCAGCCTCCCAGAGTGCTGGGATTATAGGCATGAGCCACCATGCCTGACCTATCTTGCCTTTTTTGTTTTATTGTTATTATTATTATTTTTATTTTTTGAGACAGTGTCTACTTCATCACCCTATATAGAGTGCTATGGTGTCTTAGGTCTCACAAACCCATACTCTTAGGCTTAAGTGATCCTCTCGCCTCAGCCTCCCCAGCAGTGGCTGAGACAACAGGTGCTCACCACAACTCCTGGGTAGGTTTTTTTCCTACTTTTAGTAGAGATGGGGTCTCGCTGTTGCTCAGGCTGGTCTTGGACTCCTCGGCTCAGGTGATCTACCTGCCTTGGTCTTCTAGAGTGCTAGGATTATAGGTGTGAGCCACTATGCCCAGCCCATCTTCCCTTTAATTAAGTTAATTAGTGTGGAGCCACAGGTTGCTACTGAGAAGAATTGCTATGTAATTTTTTTTTTTTTGAGACACAGTCTCAGTTTGTTGCCCTCGGTAGAGTGCTGTGTTGTTATAGCTTATAGCAACCTCAAGCTCTTGGGGTCAGGCAGTTCTCTTGCTTTAGCCTACCAAGAGCTGGGACTACAGACGCCTGCCACAATGCCCAGCTATTTTTAGAGACGGGGTCTCGCTCTTGCTCATGCTGGTCATCTGGAACTCATGTGCTCAGGTGATCCCCCCACCTCCCAGAGTGCTGGGATTACAGGTGTGAGCCACTGTGCTTGGGCTGTTTGCTAGGGAATTTATAGTCATGCGTCCCTCAACAGTGGGGACAGGTTCTGAGAATGACTTTATTGTGTGATTTTGTTGTTGTGACCATCACGACGCTAGGTCACTGTGGAGGAAGATGTTCCTGGTTCTTGGCTCTCAGTGTCATGAAGGAGCACTGGTGCCCTACTGATGACAGAGTGATCACCAACACAAAGTAATCACAATCATAT
The DNA here is from genome assembly GCF_000181295.1 of Otolemur garnettii. Classification (NCBI taxonomy): domain Eukaryota; kingdom Metazoa; phylum Chordata; class Mammalia; order Primates; family Galagidae; genus Otolemur; species Otolemur garnettii. The sequence goes on from NW_003852462.1 coordinate 8,937,611, forward strand.
ACGTTTATTGCAGAACAAAGCACACGAACTATGAGGAGAATAGGAGAATATGTCTCAAAGATCGTAAGTGGAGAAAAGCCCCAAGTCCGGCCATACACAGTCCTACAAGCTAACTAAGCTGTCTGGTTTGTCCCACCTTTCCCTCTGCACGATTGGCTGTTGCCTCCTGCCTTTGGGGTAGCTGACAGGTTGGGATTACATGACAGATTTCTCAGTTTTCACTAGGCTTCCTCCAACCTTCCTGAAGAATACAAGGTGGTTGAAATTTATAATTTTAATTATACAGTAATGGGCCCGATCAGCCCAGTCAGTGTGAGGTCCTTGCTATCTGTTGCATCTGGGGAACAGCCCCCAGCCAACTTGGTTCCTACTCTTTGCCCTTAGCCTCTCCCCTTTGTCTTTAGTCCTATCACTGCTCCACCCTACCGTCAAGGAGAGAAGTTGGGGGCCGAAAGGGCATGTTTCCCCCTGCCACACAGAAAGAAGCTAGGGACTGAGACAGCATGTCTCTCATCAGGCTTGGCTGTCCTGGAGAGCAGGACAGGCCATGACTGACTAAAGTAGTGCTGCTGCCACATTGCGGGCTTGCCTGTTCAGTGTGATCCTGGCTGTGCTCGGGTGTGGGGCACAAGGAGGAGGCTCCCAAGCCAGGCCAGCAGCACCCAGCTGTGGAGTGTGCTCACACACCTAGCTGGTATAGCCTACTACTTAGCTAGGCTGTGCAGTATAGTGCCTACTGCTCCTGGGTCCCAGATCTGCATAGCTTGTTAACTATGCTGAGTACTGGAGGCCATTGTAACACTATGGTGGTTCTAAATGTAGCTAAGCATAGCAAAGGTACAGTAAAAATATGGGACTATCATTGTGTAAGCAGCCCCTCACTGACTGAAATGTTATGTTCTGTCTTTTCACATATGTTATGGGGCACATGACTTTTGATTTGAAGAACCTTAGCTGTGTCATGAAAATTAGTTACATCTCTAACACTTGACATTGGAAATGGCAGATCTAAAATCTGAGTCTGTCAAGCGAAACTGTCGTTCAGGTCATTGATTCTCATTCTGCATATATGTGGCTGGACTGCAGATCTCCGTTTTCTTACCCTTTTGTGGTTTGAAATCAGACCTTTAATGTTGCTTTGGGGAAATGTTTTGTTCACTTCTCTGCGTATACAAGAGGAGTTTGAGGAAGTGCAAATGACCACAATAATCAACAGTTGGCCTGTGGGAAGTATTCCTTTAAAGAGTGCCTGAGTTTCAGTGATTACAAAAGATTCAGAGAAGACAGGACTGCGCCTCACTGAGCCGGAGTGAGCCAGCCCCACTTTGCTTCAAAGACGAAACAGCTTTAACCTCCTTCCTTGGGCTTCAAGTACAGAGGAGAGAAGAGTCTCCATAAACCTCTTAATTGTAAATATTGCACAAATGTGTTTCTCTTGGGTGAAGGTCTAAAGCGGGGGTGCGAAACCTAGGGACTGAAGACCAAGTGTGGCCTTCTAGTTCCTTCCTTTGAATGAATCCAAATTTTATAGAACAAATTCTTCTGTTTTTGTTAGTACATTTTTATTCATCTCTTAATTTTATTTTTAAAGTGAACATATTTTAAATAGCAAAGAATAAAGTAAGTTTCAACAACATAATCCTCCCAGTTCATCTGGCACAGTTAGAACATTAGTGAAACATAACTTGATGGCTGCTACACTCATGATTTAGTTCTCTCTCCCCCACCTCACTTTCGCCACTACCACACAAGGCTGGTTGGCAAGTTTCTAGGGGTCGAGTACTCCAGTCTGTTATCAGCTTTTGACAGTGGTACACTGTGTATTGTGTAATGTGGAATTTGTGAATAGTTCAGCTCAACAGTAGTTTTTAATTCTGTCTGCGTAACAGCTGATCATGTCAAGGAAAACCAAGAGAACGCTGAAGAAAGGAAGTGGGTTTTTTGTGACCAGTATCATAGCATTGTTGTCACAGATCAGGCCCTCAGAAAGTGGTGGTGCTAATGATCTGTCACCAGCTCCTCTATAGGCATTCAGAGCCTTGCTGATTGCAAACGTGGTTTACTCATGTGATATTGTTTGATTATCAAAATAACCTGGCCACAGTAGCTAGGATGAGCATTTTGGCCCCAATTATATAAATGAAGAAACTGAGGCCCGGGGAGGTAAGGTGACTTGCCCAAGGTCACCCAGTTAACTGTATAACTGAATCCTGACCTTTCTGTACTAGCACCTCAGTTCTCATTTTTCTTTATATTTTTGAGATATCACTAAGTGTAGGATTTATTCTAGACATGCTATATATGCTATATGTTAAGAAAATAAAAAAAAAAAAAACTGATAGGAAAACCAAAAAGCAAACTAAACAAAAAGCCCTGCCCACTCTTAGAATGAACTTTTAGGTAAACTACCTACAGATAGATACAAGCAGGTTAAGTGAGAATCTAGGACTTGAGATGATATTTTATTCTTTCTTTGGTCTCTGCTTAGGGCAGCAGTGTGTGGATCAGCCACTTCCCTACCAAGCAAACTTTTCATCAGCCCTTTGTCTCAGGAAAGCAGATCTGGTTTATAGCAACAATCTAGTGAAACTGATTTTCCTGTCCTTGTACCCAGAGATTCTCAGCCAGCTCTACCATCAGCCAACTCCTGTCCTATATACTATGAGCTGGTTGACGGCAGAGGGATCCATCTGTCTTTTGTTTAAGAAACAATATTTTTTGATGTTTGTTTTGTGGGCACTATATTTACAAGGCTGAAACAAGACTGAAAGCACTGTTTATTCAAGGTGAAAGTTTTATCTTTGCACGAAAGAATGCACCGAGTGCCTGCATGGATTCTGAAGGGGAAAAGGCAATTTATGACTTGTATCTGTTTTTGTCATTATGTATGACCGCTCCATTTTATAGTTGAGCTGATTATCCCTGTAATGGCTTTTCCATGTACCTATAAGCAAAGAATAGGTAAATGCCTTCTCGTAAGCAGTGGGGTTTAGTGTATTCATGTTGGCACAAAACTTTAGATTAAATGAAATTCACTTCAGACAGTGATCTTTCCCTTAGAGAATGTAGGGCTTTCTATTTTCAAAAAGACTTTGATCCTAAGTAAGTCACTCCAGGGATTTCATTTCTAGCAGAGGTACCTTTAAGTTGTACATAGAGAAATGACTCAAGTTTTTAGCATCAGAGTTTTTGGTTTATTTTCCGCTCATAACCTTGAGTACTAAGATCACTACTTTAGCCTGAGTTCTTTTGGGTTAGCAGCAAATTTTATTTTATTTATTTATTTATTTATTTATTTTTTGAGACAGAGCCTCAAGCTATCCCCCTGGGTAGAGTGCTGTGGCATCACAGCTCACAGCAACCTCCAACTCCTGGGCTCAAGCGAGTCTCCTGCATCAGCCTCCCAAGTAGCCAGGACCACAGGCACCCGCCACAATGCCTGGCTATTTTTCGGTTGCAGCCGTCATTGTTGTTTGGTGGGTCCAGGCTGGATTCAAACCCACCACCTTAGGTGTATGTGGCTGGCGCCTTAGCCACTTGAGCCACAGGGGCCAAGCCAGCAACAAATTTTAAATGGTGAATGACCCACCATAACTTGAGCAAATTTTGAATACCTCAAGGGATAGAAGGTGTTTGGGAGGAAGGGTGGTGTGGTGTCGCGAGAACCACAAGTGACCAGAATTCTCAGGCAGTCCCTACCTACCCTGCTGAGCAGCCTTGCTACAGGGAGCCAGGCGAGTGGAGTGTGGCTTTCCTTTCCTTCTGCCCAAATCAAGCAGCTTGCTAGCCAGACGTGAAGCACTAAGGCCTGATAGCGCCACTAAAGTCCTATATTTGAAACACTTGAGATTGAAAAAGTTCAAACATTATCTTCATTTCCTAATAGTATTTCATTAAGAACAAGGTTCTTAAGTTATCTTTGCAGACATAAATGTGTCAGATTCCAGCAGAATTCACTTTATCTTCCAAAATTTCAGTCCATGTGGTGGAAAAGTACGTCCAGTTGTTAAGTTGAAAAGACAGAGAATATTTGTGTCCCCCAAAGAGTAGTGGTTTCCTCCCCTGGTGTAAACATGGTTAGAAAGAGAATAAGATGTTTAAGCTTTCTTAGGTTATCCCTGGGGTAGGGTAATGTATCCCTTCTCTGCATGTGAATATGCTTCTTACCAGTATTTGGCCTTTCTCGAATAATTGTGCTAAACTTAATGTGAGATGAATTTTTCAATACACTCTGCTTGGAAGGTTTAAAACTTTTTTTCCCTTATAATTAGCTCTAAAAGTCACTCTCCATCTTGAAGAAGAGCTAAATTGATGTGTTTTCTTAGGAAATATAGGGAATTTCTTGGTCAATATCATGCTTAAAAATCAGAAAGGCGTGTGGAGAGCGATCACTTTTTTTTTTCCTGCAGTTTTTGGCCAGGGCTGCGTTTGAACCTACCACCTCTGGTCTATGGGGCCAGCGCCCTACTCCTTTGAGCCACAGGCACTGCCCTTTTATTTTACTTTATTTTATTTTTAGAGACAGAGTCTCATTTTGTTGCCCTCAGTAGAGTCCCATGGCATCACAGCTCATAGCAACCTCCAGCTCCTGGGCTTAGGCGATTCTCTTGCCTCAGCCTCCCAAGTAGCGGGGACTACAGGTGCCCACTACAACTCCAGACTATTTTTTTGTTGTTGCAGTTTGGCCGGGGCCGGGTTTGAACCCACCATCCTCAGTATATGGGGCCAGCACCCTATCCACTGAGCCAATCCCTTATTAATTGCTTTATGTCAGATATGAGCCTGGGACCTGATGCTATCTCATTTAATTTTCATATTTACCCTGTGAGGAAGTATTAACCCTATTTTACAAATGAGACAAATGAGATTCAGAATAATCAATAAATTTGACTGAAGTTAAATAATGAGTGACTATCAAAGCCAGAAGCTTTAGAAAAACATGAATTTGGCTGTTAGTCTTTGTATTTTTCTTCCACACAATGGCAGCTTCTCAGGTATAATGATCTTTTATGAAACCATCAGAAGCTAAAACACAAGCAATGGGAAACAGCTTAGTTTTCCATTCATTCCCAATTCTAACTCCTCTGTGTTGGGCCTTGGAATTTTTCAACTTTTATTTAGGCTTTTTGAATTAATAATCCATACTATCTGGAAATCCTCACTATTGTAAAAGTGTTGAAATGAGGGAACAGAATTGGAAGATTTTTCTTTATCCAAATAGAAAATGTGTAACTTGAAAGTGGTTGAGTAAACTGACACACCTGATGTGGCTGCCAGCATGATTTAAATTTATTTGAATAATTTTAATTTTATTCAGGCTTACATCATGCCAACTTGCAGTCCCCAGGCCTTTCCTCCTGCTCTGCCCAGGTTGCAGACCACAGCTTTGGACCACTTCCTTGTGTGCTGAGCTGACAGCGAACTTCACACCACTTTCCCGGTAGCCATCTTCCTCTGTGTGTATGTTAAGTTATCATTTCTCTAAGCAATTTCCTGAATGTCACTGCTTTATGCATTTCTAAACAATGAGATTGTCATTTTACAATAATAGTATTTTTCAGTGTTAAGTACCTGAAATTAGGGGTAGTTGTGCCTTCCCACTATTAATTACTGGAAGAAAGTAAAGTTATTCTCCTGAAAATTCCTTTTTCCCCTTACCCTCTTCACCTCAGTTTAGTCATACAGCTTTTCAGATTTTGCAGAGATGTTTTTTGTCTGTGAGTTCCGCTTGCGTATTGGCTTTCGGATGCTTAGTGACACTGTTGCTTGAGTTTAGAAGCCGGACAGAGAGTGTCGGGGATGGTGTGTCATTCCGGAGAGTTTTATGTTTAATTGTATTGACTCATTTTCTAGTTTGCTTCTTGGAGGGAAGGAGGAAGACGATTAATTTATTAGAGTTTAATGATCCCTTATGAGGATAATATTAATACCACTTTATATTTGTCTTCATTTTTAGTTGTTGATGAAGCATTTATGCATCTTTGGATCCTTTCTGTTAACCTAAAACTAGGCAGATGGTATTATTATTATTAGTACTACCACCTTTTTGTAGATGAAGAAACTGCGGCTCAGTGGAAGTAAATAACCTGCTCAAGACGGCTACACAGAAAGTAGTGGCGCTTCGGACTCCTTCGTAAGTCTCCTGACTGCTAGGATATATATAGCCGTCTATATCCATAGGTTCTGCATTTAGGTATGCAACCCACTTCAAATTGAAAATATGTTTTTAAGTAGTTGTTTCTGTACTGAACATGTACAGACTTTTCCCCGTCATTTTTCCCTGAACAATACAGTATAACAATTATTTACATTGCATTTACATTGTAAAGCAGTGCATTATAAGTAACCTAGAGAGATTTAAAGTATATAGGAAGATGTGTGTAGGTTATATGCATGTTTGGTTTTTTTTTTTTTTTTTTTTTGAAACAGAGTCTCACTAAGTCACTCCTGGTAGAGTGCCGTAGCATCACAGCTCATAGCAACCTCAAACTCTTGGGCTTAAGCAATTCTCTTGCTTCAGCTTCCCAAGTAGCTGGGACTACAGGCGCCCGCCACAATGCCTGGCTATTTTCTTATTATAATTGTCATTGTTTTTTTCGCAGGCCTAGGCTGGGTTGGAACCCGCCAGCCCTGGTGTATGTGGCCGGCACCCTAGCCACTGAGCTACAGGCCCCAAGCCTTTATGCATGTATTCTAATATGCAGTCTTTTTATCAGAGTCTCTATTATGGTCTTGGACCCAATCTGCCCCCTCTCCCAGATACTGAGAGATGACCTTATTTCTTGATTGTTATCTGATTCTGTAGAAACTAACATCATCCTTGTATTATAGTCATGTTCTCTGTGGTCAGTGTTGTCTATGAGCCTTGTTAGTATGTCCTTTTCTGCAGAATGGGTTTCAGAGAACAGATAGAGAAAAATGTATCTTTTCCTTGTAGAGGCTTATTGTATGGTTGATTAACCATGCTGCTATTTATGTGAGACATTTGTGAATAATATATTTGGGAGCCCACAAAGAAACAATACATGACAAGAATAATTTTTGGAACAGAATGCTTGTGGACTGGAGAGTGGTAAGGAGAAGAATTTAAGCTTAGATCAGAGAGTAATTTATACACTGTTGGGGATGAGGGAGAACCCCTCTAAGGAAGAGCATTCTAAAAGTGGGGGAGAATCTGGCTCTTCCTTGGTTTTACTGCTAGCAAGATGCCAGCATGTCCAGGCCTGATGTGTAAGGGAGGCTCCATGTGTCCTGCAGTGGTGAATGGAGGCAGAGCTGGCAGTGAAGTCATGCAGATGGGCCCCACACTCACCTCCAGCCAGCAAGTGAGAAATGCAGCTTCTCTCTTTTGTGTTCCCCCCTCTTTTCCCCACCAGTGGGGAAGCCTTCTGGTAACATGTCTTATAACAAGGAAATTTGCTAGCTAGGCACATAAAGAAAGTGGAGATCAGCTCAAAAAGTAGGCACTACATTGGAGAAGTCAGGTTTGAAGTGTGAAAAGGAAGTAGCAGAAAGCAGACTGACTGGGTGACTCCCGGTGGCACTCACACTGTCTTCACCGTACATGTCTGCTCAGAATCTTGCCTCTTGTCTGAGATGCTTTCTCCCACCTGTGGCCAGGCCCTCTGAGCTTGTAGAGTCCTGTCCACATGCTGTGCTTTGGTTATGTTGCCTTGAATTATAACTGTTGGTGCCCATCTTCAGCATCCATCAACAACACTTGCTGCTAATTAGCTGCTGTGTGCTGCAAAAGATCCTTAGAAAGAACGGCTTTAAAAAACTTTTAATTCTTTTTATGAGGAGCAGATCAGGCAGATGAAGAGTCAGTACTCACAATCCAGTGGGCTCTGTGGAACTCTGCAGCTCTGAGAGAAAAGCACCGCAGGGCCAAGGAGCGAGAACACTTTATTCTGTTCCTTAGGATGAGATTGGCTTGAGACAAAATGTGGAAGGCAGTTGTGTGTATTCATTCGCATCCACAAAGCTCCTGGAGGTCAAAGATCTTATCTGACAACATTTTGGCCATTTTCCCCTGGACTAACCATAAATACTTGCTGTGAGAAAAAGATACGGCAGTGATCTGGGTTGAGTCCATGTGGGCTCTCTTATATCTAGATTAGCATTTTCCACATGGTATACATTCAAAAAATAAGTTACTGAATAAATGAAATAGCCGCTTGAATTTTTTTATTGTCTTAACTATTTTCTGGTTCTTATGTGAATTAAACAGAAACTTTAAAAAAGTTTATTTACAGCTTTCTCCTAAACATGTCTGTAAATTGTCAGATATGCCAAAATCATGCTATGGAAATGGAGATAGGGAAAGGACACTGACTTTGGGAATCTCATTTCCTCTCCACATCTCTGGTCTAGTACAGCAATGGTGCATGGCAGGTGCTGAGCAGATACTGACCTGGAACTAACAAGGACAAGTGTGCACTACTGAATCAGGCCCAGTCTTGCCTTGAGGTAGCAAGAGCTTTGGGAAACTCTTATAGGGGAAAGAGAGGAAAACCTAGTTCTTCTTAATTTAATGAATTAAAATAATATTTACGGGAAATATTTACTTCATTAGAAGAAAAAGTTTAAACATTTCCTGCAGACCACTGAATTTATATAGTAAAATACTGGTATGGAATCCTCATCACCTTTCAGTGTTTTCACTGAAATGATGAAACAGACTGTGCTTCCAAAAACAGGCCACTGTTTCAAGATTGTTGCCTTTGTAATGTTCAAAGCAGGATACTGTAGCCATTTAGGCAATTTTCCTCTTTATTGGCAACCTGGAAATGAGCAAAGATTATGCCAAGGCTAGTTATAAAAGAAGAGACACTAATGGCTGGTTCCTTGTAGTTTCATGGAAATTTAACCTTTGTAGTGTGCTCCTGCTAGTATTTGATCTTCACAAACTTACATTAAAGAGTTAGGTATTATCCTTCTTTTGACAGATGAAAAAATTGAATCACAGAGAAGGTAATTGACTTTGGGAGGGTCAAACAGGGAGCTGTGGAAGAGGCCAAGGACTCAGGACTTGTTCATAGCCCTGTGGTCTTGCCAGGACACCACACTACTTCTTTATAGAGTAAAGCACTTTAATGTCTGCGAGATCAGTTAGCCCTACAAGATAATTTAACCCTGCAACATCCCTGTGGGACGAGCAGGGTAGGTGTGGTTATCACTTCCCTTCTAGTTATGGGAAACTAAGTCATAGAGGTTTAGTGGTTTTGCCAAGATTATGCAGTCAGTGCCAGAACCAGGGGTGAGTGCCCAGGCTGCACAACTCTAAGCCCACTTGTTTCCCACCAGATCCGTACTTCTCAGAGGAGAACCAGAAAAGCCTCTGACATGGATAGTCCACTGTGGAAAACCTTACTTCCAGGAGGGCCTTGCATTCATAGCACCCATGCTAGGTTGTGTGGATTTTTGGTTCTAAAATCTCAATTAGTCATGCAAATCTCCAGTCACACATTCACCTAGAGGACAGGAAAGGGGGCAAAGCCCAATAGATTTCAAGGAATGTTACCTACCTGTTTGGATTTGGCGGCTAGGAGCATCAGCTAGTGAAATTTGTAGGATTGCTACAAAATAATTGTTTATTAGTCAATGGACGTGACAAGTTGAGGCGCCTCAATGAGTAAGTTGTATGGTGAGATAAAAGTTGTTAGAACTAAACACAGGGAGAATTTGCTCTTGTTTTTCTATAACAAATGAAATGTTAACAGTGCACAGTGTCTAACTTATACGAAGAAATTGAGTTCAGTAAGAACCCTAGTTTTAGTAGTATTTCATTTAATTACTGACACTTATAAACTTCGACCTTTCTTTTTTTTTTTTTTTTTTTGAGACAGAGCCTCAAGCTGTCCCCCTGGGTAGAGTGCCATGGCATTACAGCTCACAGCAACCTCCAACT
>NW_003852462.1:8949017-8961992 GCF_000181295.1 Otolemur garnettii
AGTGAATGTATGCCAGTATGCCAGCTACATACACTGAAGGTGGAAGGTCCAAGCCCAGCCTGGGCCAGCTAAAACAACAATGACAACTATAACCTCCCCTCCTCCAAAAAATAGCCAGGCATTGTGGTGGGCGCCTTCCAGCTACTCGGTAGACTAAGGCAAGAAAAGCGCCTAAGCCCAAGAGTTTGAGGTTGCTGTGAACTGTGATGCTAAGGTACTCTACCGAGGGCGACATAGTGAGACTCTGTCTCAAAGGAAAAAAAAAATCAAGTACCTTATGTCACTAGTTCTTCAGTAGGATCTTACCCAACCAGTAAATCCATGCAAAACTGCATCTTCCCTGAAAAATGAACAAGGCTGTCCCATGCCAAAAAAAAAAAAAAAAAAAAATTAGGGAACCATCCCATAATTAGATTTAGAGGCCAGTTGGTGAGATGAAATATAGATAAAACTTTAATGGACACATAGTCTTTGGTTGATGACAAAATTAATATAACTTTGTTGGTTAAAATAAAATTTAAAAATTTCTCTAATGTTCATAGGTTTATCTGTATGTTGTTATTATAAATGCCATCATTGGCTTCCTGCTGAAGTCTGGAGCTTTTCTTTTTCTCTTTCTGAAAAGAAAGAAGAGAGAAAATTCCTTTGGGCAGAAATAGCAGTATGCCACTCCTTCCTGCATCGGGCAAATATGAATGTGTTCATTGCCCACTTTCTCATAAGCGAACTTTTTTTTTTTTTTGAGACAGAACCTCAAGCTGTCCCTCTGGGTAGAATGCTATGGCATCACAGTTCACAGCAACCTCCAACTCCTGGGCTCAAGTGAGTCTCCTGCCTCTACCTCCCAAGTAGCTGGGACCACAGGCGCACACACACAACACTTGGCTATTTTTTGGTTGCAGCCATGATTGTTGTTTGGCAGGCCCGGGCTGGATTCGAACCTGCCACCTTAGGTGTATGTGGCTGGTGCCTTAGCCACTTGAGCCACAGGTGCTGAGCCCTCATAAGCGAACTTGATGGCTTTGTGCTTACTTGTAAGAACACTTTGATCAGGTGGCACCTGTGGCTCAGTGAATAGGATGCTGGCCCCATATACCGAGGGTGGCGGGTTCCAAACCTGCCCAGCCAAATTGTAACAAAAAAATAGCTGGGTGTTGTGGCGAGTGCCTTTAGTCCCAGCTACTCAGGAGGCTGAGGCAATCCAAGTGCCTAAGTCCAAGAACTGGAGGTTGCTGTGAGCTGTGACAGCACGGCACTCTACCGAGGGCAACAAAGTAAGACTCTATCTCTTAAAAAAAAAGAACACTTTGATCTGAACTTTGTGCCTTTTCTGAATCCTCTTTCGAGAGGAACTCACTGAGCTGTTTCTGGTTGCTGCAAACAGAATGACTTCTAAGCCTATTCAGTAGGTGATGGGAGAGTGTACAGTAGTTTCTTCACAGCTTAGTCATCTTTTCTCTCCTGGCTTAGCATGGAAGCCTTGCAGAGGCCCACGCATATGTGCGTGGGTGCATAGGCATCAGGGCAGAGCAAGCCAGGGGAGTCTGGACACTCCCTCCTGCTGGCATGGCTGCCAAACCGGCCTGGCTTGGGGGTTGTCACTGTCAGGCCAGTTTGGGGCCCACTCTGTCCTCACTGGAATAGGTGCTCGAAACCTGTGCTCTTTCTCTTTTATTTTAATCTGGAACACTTTAACAAAACAGCCAATCAAATGGTGACTGAGTCCGGACCCTTCTTGGGTCTAGATGAAGTCATAGTTCCTGGTTGCACAATTTCACTTTCTCACAGTCCTCGTTTGGGTTCAAACCCTAAATCATACAGGGAAGCCCTTCTGTAGCTGAAGTGTTTTGTCAGAGCGAGATTGCAAAGAGTTAACGCTTTTTGCTTTTTCGGAAAGTTATCTGTGAAGAGTATTAGTTGTTTAATAAAGCGTGCCTGCCCTCCGGATGAACCCGCCAGTGACTCTGCAGCTGGGGTCATTCCAAGTTCACGCGGTGGACTTTTGACTGCCTTCTGTGTCTGTGAAAACAGTCGGCAGCTCCTGCAGGGATCATTCATTCAGGCCTGTAACACAAAACTATTGCCAGTGGGCACCTGCTGGGGCAGCTTCCCAGGAGGGCTGGGAGGCAATATACCAAACTCTTCAGGCATCTGTGGAGATAAGAGCAGCAGGGGGTCTGCTGGGATCCCGCTAATCAGGCCTGCACTTAGACCCCACTGCCTGGCCAACAGGCTGGTGTCAGAATGCATTAGGGAACCCTAGTCAGGATAGGATGTGAGCTAATTAAAAGCCTTTGACAAAAGGGAGGAGAAACAGGGGAGGAAGAAAGGTTTGGAGTGTATTTCCCAAATTTCTGTCGCATTTCTTTATTCCTATTTTATTCTTCAAAATGGAAGAAAACCAATTCAAGAGTTTGAACATTTGAACATCCTATATTGGTTTTTTACTGCTATTTGTATATAAGAATAATTACATGTAAGTGTGCCATCAAAGACATATTTTGCTACATTTTCCCTAAAAACATTCTGTTCTTAATACTACGAGTCAATTGCTTATATTTTGACACATCTGAGCAGTAACTACCCATTTTTTGTGTGTTCTAGGTTTTGTCCTCTTGCTTGAAAAACCCACTTGCCAACTAGGAGAATTAAATATATTAGTGCACAGTGTGTGCCTTTGAAGTTTAGTTGAGGTAGTGACAGTAATGGCTTGGTGTTATGCTTTCAAATCTTGAAAATACTGGATAATGCTAGCTTCTGACAGTGGTACCCACTTAAAAAATACTCATTTCAAAATTTGATTTTCCTGGGGGTTTTTTTGTTTAGCCTGTACACTCCCGCACACCAAGTAATAACTAAACTAACTTATTTATAGGCAATGGGTACTTTAAGTCAGTGATATTTTCGTAATCAGCCTGGTAGTGCTACATTTTTTTAAAGCAGTTTTGTTCACACAAAACTCAAGTCTTTATTCTATTATTCAGATACATTTCACATAAGCTTGTCTGTGTGCAAAGAAACATTTAGCTTAATCTTGTACTACATAGTAACAATCCTAGGAAATTCCAATCAAGAGCCAACAGCCTGTTTCCTTCATTCCGGATTGTTGGTGTATCTGGCCTTCTCTGTATTCTGATAAGGAGTAACAACAATGTTAATTTTGTATTTCCTTGGCTTTCGTCTCACATAGTCTATTGTCAGAGTTGACCAGGAATCTAGTCCTCTGTCATGCAGTTTGTGAAATACATAGTTACAATGGAGTAAGTAGCTTGACTTTGTGGAATGTGTTAGTGAATTTTTACTATAAGTATTTAAAATGTTAGTTAACATTTAATCTTTATTTCATGGTATTGCTATACAGAAAACATGGATAGAGAGGATACTGATTGTGCAGTTGCAGTTAAGTTTTGAATTTAAACTATAGCTGAATGGCTCTATTTAAAAATGATAATAGCTAATATTTTTTGACTGCTTCACCATGTGCCAGCTACTCTGGATCTTTAAAGAAATTGACTTGTTTAATCCTCATAACAACCCTAGGGAATGTTGGCTTATACATGAGGACACTGAAGCTCAGAGAAATGAAGAAACTTTTCCAGATTTTTGAAGAGAGCCAGGCTAAGAACCTAGATTCTCCAATTTTGAAACTATACCTTTAGCCCCAGGGCACAAGCTGCACTATGTCTAGTAGGCTTCATTCTTGAACCTCTCTGCAATATCATACTTGTAGGAATTAACCATGTAAGGCTGCATTCTCTAGGGGGCACAGAGATCTTGAATCATAGCTGTAAGTCATTTTATATAGTACCCTATATTGTTTAATTAGCTCTTTTGTAGATACTATACCAGAGGTCCTCAAACTTTTTAAACAGGGGACCAGTTCACTGTCCCTCTACTGTTGGAGGACCAGACTGCAGGCCCCGGGATGAGTCGGCTGCTAAGCAGGACAGGCAGCATCTACAAAAACACCTGGCGGGCCAGATAAATGTCCTAGGCGCGGCCCGTGGGCCATAGTTTGAGGACACCTGTACTATACTTTCCAGGCCAAATCATGTGGCTGAGAAATTATTCTAACTCTGTGTAAGAAATTATTCTAACTCTGTGTAAGATACTTATTAAAGGAGTTTTGACTTTGTTGTAGCTCTCTACATGCAAACCTGACTGAATATAAGTTTATGTACCAAAAAACCCCTCAGGTTAACAACTCTATTTACTGTATCTGCACAAGTTTATACCTGTATATAGACTGTTAGAAATGCCAGGCTCTTTGCTAGGCACAGGAGAAATAAACATGAATAAAACAATGTCTTCTCCCCTCTGGGTCACCATCTAGCAGGAGAGAGGGCCACAGAATCACATGCATGCAGGAAAGTGTTCCAAGTGCAAGGATGAGTCTCTGTGTCCAGTGGGGGCACTTAAGAAGGGGCAGACTTTTATACCCACAGCAAGGAGGGCCTGCATAGAGCAAAGAATGCTGATGCTATATCATGAAGTCCAAGGAGATTTTTGCCATGTGGGCAAGAGATGGGTGGAGACAGGTGGAGGTACGCAAGGAGCAGCCCAGCCCCAGCAGTAAAGTGCCTGGGGATGTACAGTGGCAGGACCTGGGGAGATGGGCCAGTGGCTCAGAGCTTGGGGGTGGGGTGGGGGGACAAGGGAGCATGGCACTGGGCAGTCTAGTCAGGAACAAACTAGCCTACCATTTTACATCCCTTTGTGCCCCTATGCTAATTATAAATGAGTGTGAAGAGGAAGAGACTTTACTGAATGTTTTGCATTTTGAGCCTAGTGTTGTCATGATCAGACCATAATCTGGATATATAAAATGTTAACTATTATCTTGCAAGTGTTTTTATGTGAGTAGAACATTTACACCTTTTGTCAACAAACAACAGCCTCCTGCACCCTTGGGGGGAAAAAACCTGACTTGCTTTTTTATATAATTAGAGCCGAAACCAAACTAAATCATGGCCTGTTGGCAATAGGTAGATTGCAAATTCATGGGCTGTTCTTTCTGGCCAGAGTGACTCAGTCTAGTACTAAGTCATGGACTGCCTCTGGCATTTCCCATTAACCCCAGATAGCCATATAGACAGAGCAGAAAATCACCCTTCTTGAAGGCCAAAGCAAACAAACTAAGGGTCCTTGTTAAAGGAAAATAAGGCCTTTAGACATCACTAAAACAAGTGGGTAGGAAAGGGAGGAAGAAGGGAAAGGAGCAGGTTCGTGCTGTAGCTATGTTTTTCTGCATAATTGTGAATGCAGCAGAATTTATCTCAGTTTACCATTTATCTCCAGACTGCATTTTGGGAGATTATTTTATCTGACCTCCTTTGACCGGCTATCCAACAGTTCCACCATTTTCTAGAAGCTAAGGTAGAGTGATCTAAATTTGAGAGGAAATAGCTCATTGTGTGTAGGAATGTGCTTCCTGGTTTTCTACCCTCCGCTCTCTCCCGCCCCCCCATCTATTCCAGTCAGTAGATATTTCTCTGGAAATCTAGCTATCCTTTCTCTACTTAAGGTAACTAACAGTGTCTAAATTCTGATTTGGAATTTTAGGTTTTCATGTGTATATTAAAAGGGGACCATTTATCTTGAGGAAAGTGACTACTGTTTTTCTATAAATATTTAGATTAAAGGTAGGTAGATTTCCTGTTTGCTGCTTTTTTTTTTTCTTTCTTTCTTTCTTTTTTTTTGCAGTTTTTGGTTGGACCTGGGTTTGAACCCGCCACCCATGGGGCTGGCACCCTACTCCTTTGAGCCATAGGCACCACCATTTTTTTTTCTTTTTTGAGACAGAATCTCTGTTGCCCTCCATAAAGTGCCTTGGAGTCATAGCTCACGTCAGCCTCAAGCTCTTGGGCTCAAGTGATGCCCTTGCTTCAGTATCCCCAGTAGCTGGACTATAGGCATCCACCACACTCAGCTAGTTTTTCTGTTTTTAGTAGAGACAGTATCTCACTCTTGCTTACACTGGCCTTGAACTTCTGAGCTCAAGCAATCCACCTGCCTTGGCCTCCTAGAGTGCTAGGATTACAGGTGTGAGCCACCCACCATGCTGGCCCTCCTGTTTACTTCTTGAAACCTTTGACCCCTTTCCCTACCCTCAAAAGCCCTGTGCTGGATAGCCCTTGGGAAGGGAGACAGGCTGGGTCCTTTGACTCTCAGGGTTTAGGTTGGACTACTTGGCCAATGTAGAGAAAGGGTTCCTTGAGCAAGACTTGGGAAGACCTCAGTCAGGATGAAGTCTTCTGTCTCTGGCTTTCTCAGCACACCTTGGTATATATTCTGTAGTGATTTTCCACTCACCCACACCTACAATTTGAGCATGTGTCCTGAACTTGGTGATCTGGGACTTAGAGAAATATGTATGTGCTGACTGAATGCCTGTGGTCTCCCCACCCCCCCATCACCACCACAAAATTCAAATGTTGAAATTCTTACCCCCAAGGTGTGAGGTAGGAGGTGGGACCTTTGGGAGGTGATTAGTCATGAGGGCAGAGCCCGTGGGATTGGGATTAGTGCCCTTATAAAAGAGACCCCAGAGAGCTAGCTCACCCCTCCTACCACACAGGGTTGCAGTGAAAAGGCCCTCACCCAGCACCAAATCTGCTGTCACCCTGACCTTGGCCTTCTTACCCTCCAGGACTATAAGAAATAAATTTGTGCTATTTAAAAGCCACTCAGTTGATGAATGGTATTCTGTTATAGTAGCCTGAAGGGACTAAGATAGCATAGAACACAGAATGCCATTTCTTTAAAATGTACTTTAAATTCTCACTGCAGGGTTTATGTCTCTTTTCCATTGATCTTCTCTCTTCATTAGAGAAAGCAGAGTTCTGCACCCACCTGCTGACCATGTGACCATTCCTCCTCTTTGACAGAGGAATTATTATACAGGATGACCATAAAAGTCCCTACTATTTTAGATTGCACACAAACTCATGGTTACCCTGTACAGTGAGAGATGTTCAGTTTTTTGGAGAAAGTTAATCAGTATTGGGATGTTTGCCCAGTACAGCTACCAGTGTGCTCTGAGACAGAACTGAAATTTTGAAAGGTTCAGGGCGTGATGACTGAAACCTGTAATCCGAGCACTCTTGGAGGCCGAGACAGGTGGATCACTTGACTCAGGAGTTCAAGGCCAGCCTAAGCAAGATCAAGACCCCATCCCTCTCCCCCTAAAAAAACTAGCCAGGCATTGTGTCAGGCACCTGTAGTCCCAGCTACTTGGGAGGCTGAGGCAAGAGGATCACTTGAGCCTGAGAGTTGGAGGTTGCTGTGAGCTGTGGTGCCATGATATTCTATGAAGGGAGACAAAGTGAGACTCTGTGCCTCACTTTGTAAAAGTAAAGAACTATTACTTGACCATTTCCTGTGTGGCAGGAGCAGTGCTAGGCTAGTCGTCTTCATTCTCCTTTCTGCTTTGGAACCATCCCTGACTCCCTCGTCCTTCTGCACGGCCAGACTATCAGCAAGTCCTGTCAGCTGAGCTGAACGTACCACCTCCACCTGCACTGCTACCTAGCTAGTCCACGGGGTCATTTTTGGCCTGGTTTATTGTAGTAACCTTCTTCCACCCATGTTTTCCCCCTTCTCATGTCTAGTCTCAGTATGGCAACTAGAGTGACCCTGTCAGGACATAACTCAGATAGCATCATTCCTCAGCTCAGACCTTGCTCATGGCTTCCTGTTTCATTCTTCATAGAAAATTCGGTCAGCTTTCCCAGTCCTTTTCCAGTGTCATCCGTTACCCTCTCCACCTACTCACCCACACACACTCTTTGCTGATTCTCAATCAGGTGCCTGAAAAACCTTTGCCTTCCTGTCTCTGCACTGGTACTCACTCTCCCTGGAAGGTTCTGTGGCCACATGGTTTTCATCTGCATTTTTTTAATCCAAATGTCTTTCTCAGGGAGGTCCCTCCCCCAACAATACCTCTTATCCACTTTCCCTGTGTGATTTTTTTACTTAACATTTGTTATTGCTTTTGTTTTCTTTATGCTGTTTGTAGTCTGTGGAATTTTGAATGGAACTAGAATGTAAATCCCACAAGGGCTGAAAGTTTGTCTCTGTTTTTGACGGCCAGCTTCATCCCCCCAGTCCTTAGAACAATGCATGGCACACATTATGCTAAGTAAATTTTTGTTGATAAAAAGGAAGGAACAGACAGCCCCTAAGAGTTAGTTAGGCCTTAACCTCAACTTACACTGAGGCTCCCAGAAGTTACCTGAGATCGCAAGGCTAATGAGGGAAGCCAGAATTTGAACCCAAATGTGTGACCCCTAAACTTCTCTGATGTCCACTTTACTATGCTCTCTTCATGTCTTTTCGTTTCTTTTCTTTCTTGCCCATCAGCAAACTCAGGGCTTTTTACTCCGCTGAGCTCTCTAGCTACAGCCCCAGACCAAGTAATGCCTGGGCTGCTCTGGGAGCAGTGCTAAGAAATCTGTAACAACTGTCACTACGTATGTTCTCTGCGTTTTCAGTTACATCCAGACTTATGGGAATTGATACCATTTTGTGTTTTGATCCCTGAATTGTTTACTGTAGATACATGCTTTCAGGACCTTTAGCAAATAGAAAAATAGGAGGTGGTGGCAGCAGTAAGTTGTAGACTACTCTTAAAAGACAGAGGGAAGAAAGTGGCTGGAGCAATAGCTTGAATGGGAGGGAAAGCTATAGGAAGACATTTTATGATTAGATAGATTGAATTGTCTTTGTAAGTACTAGAAGAAGAGGCCAAAAGGATGGAATATAAAGAGAAAAGACCATTGGCAAAGCAATACTGGGAAGAAGGGTCTGGATTTAGGAAAGAGTTGGTGCAGTTATCTAATTTCAAGTGGAAGGAGGAAAGGATTTTTTTTCCTTAAAGTAGAATCTATCATTTGTCTGAAGTGGGGCTGGGGGGGCTGGGATAGGTGCCTAAGAATTGAAAAGGAATGCAGAGCAAATCTCTTTTGTACTCTAACAGTGTTGCAGGCTTGTCCTGGGTGGTCAGCTGTAAAGATGCCCAAAGAGTCTGCTTCCCTGGGTATAGTGGCCTATACCTGCAGTCTCAGATAAAGGCTGAGGCAAGAGGATTGCTTGAGTTTAGGAGTTTGAGGTTCCCGAGAGCTACGATGGCACCACTGCGCTTTGGCCAGGTAACAGGGTAAGATCCTGTCTGAAAAAAAAAAAAAGCCAAAGTTTTTCCATCATTTCCCCTGAAATAGCTGTCAGTATTGTTGTTCCTCCTTTAACGATAACATCTTTTTTCCTTTGACTGCTTTTAAGATGCTCTTTAGCTTAATTTTTTTTCTTTTTTTTTTGAGACAGAGCCTCAAGCTGTCACCTAGGTAGAGAGCTGTGGCATCACAGCTCACAGCAACCTCCAACTCCTGGGTTCAAGCGAGTCTCCTGCCTCCACCTCCCAAGTAGCTGGGACTACAGGCGCCCGCCACAACGCCTGGCTTTTTTTTTGATGGCAGCTGTCATTGTTGTTTGGCAGGCCCCGGCTGGATTTAAACCCCCGGCTCAGGTGTATGTGGCTGGCGCCTTAGCTGGTTGAGCCACAGGCACCGAGCCTACATTTTAATAGTAGCGTGCCTTCATATAATTCTCCTGCTTGTATTTCTGGTGATTTTTTTTTTTTAATGATTTTGGAAATTTCTTGGCCTGTGACAATTCAATTATTGCTTCTCTTTCTCTGTCATCCCCCTCAGCCCCCGCTCTCGTGACTCCAGTTACACAGAAATTGGGCCTTTTTACTATGACCTTGTCCTATATACCTCTCACTTTTTTGTATATTTTCACCTACATTTTTCTTTTGAAGATAGTAACCATACTACACTGGTGAGTTTTTGGAGTTTTTTTCCATTTTCTTTTTTTCTTAGTTTTCAGTCATTTAGTCCCATTGTCTCACATGTCCAATAATTTTTACTGAATGCTGGACATTGTATAGGAAAAGATTTAGAGGTTCTGGCTAATGTTATTTTTCTCCATAAAGTATATCATTTTTTTCTTCCCTTCTACCTCAGGTGCCCAGTGCTTAGATTTCCCCCCCATGTATTCTCCCTTGCAAAACCTGTTTTCTGAGCTTTCATTTGCAGTAGGGGGTAAATAACTTCCAAGAATTTTCCATTAGGACTTATATTTCAGAAAGGATCAGTCCTTAAGGAAGGATTTTTTTTTTTCTCTTCAGGATGGACAATAAAAGAATGGAAGTGGGGATGGTGCCTGTGAGGTAATGAATAGATCAGCATCAATTTCTGAAGTTATGACAGAGGCCTTTAGGAAACTTAGTCCTAAAGGATCAGTTCTGTTTAGGAAGGAAAGTGAGTGAATCTTTTAGACAAAGGAGGGTTGAATATGCTGAACCAGTGCCCCCACGTTCCTATTTCTTTAGTATTTGAAAGTTTTCTCTTAAAAGCAACATAGTGCATCAGAATAGGCCCATTTAGTCACCTTTGGGAAGTGCAGCTGTTGCATTAAGGGCTTGTGTTCTCTTCCTCATTCCAGGACTTTTCAGGCCTGAAATCTGTTAACTGGGCAGTAGCTAATTCAGCAGGTTTAAAACACCAGATCTGTAAGAAGTAGATGGGTGTGAATTCTTAATGTCCTCTCCCAGGTCACCTTTTGTGGGATGGGGTTAAAAGATTGCAAAGGTGGCTCAGTAGCTGTAGCTTAACCGGCTAGGGCGCCAGCCACATACCCTGGAGCTAGTGGGTTCAAACCCAGTATGGGCCTGCTAAACAACAATGACAGCTACAGCCAAAAAATAGCTGGGTGTTGTGGTGGGCACCTGTTCTCACAGCTACTTGGGAGACTAAGGCAAGAGAATCGCTTAAGCCCAAGAATTTGAGGTTGCTGTGAGCTGTGACACTACAGCACTCTAGTGAGGGCAACATAGTAAGACTCTCAAAAAGAGAGAGAGAGGGAGGGATTACAAAGGTATAGAAGCTTAAAAAGGAGGAATCCAAGGGATATTCCAGTCAAAACTAGAGGTTTTCAGGAGCTGTTGGGAAGAAACAACACTGCAAATTTTATATTAGCCTGTCTGAAAAGTGGGAACATTTAGTCCCATTTTAAAAAGAACCTTCTCTTGGCCTATACGTTGAGGGTGGAATCAAGTCAGGTCTAAGAAGAAATGAGTCAGGACCAAGTACCTTCATTCTTAGCTATCTCCCACTCCCTATCCTTCTTACCCCACCCCACCCCAAAGACACACACATTTGAAAGATGGGTCCAACTTCTTTGTTCTCCCCGATGCTAAAGATTTATTCCTAATTGGTGGTCTTACCTGGATTCATCTCACTTGCTTATAAATAACTTCCCTGGACATTACCTAGAAGTGAAATGTTGGTTTTGAATATGTAGCTTTCCCACAATGCAGGCTCCAGCCCACCAACCTAGGTAAAAAGTTAGTTAGCTATTAGAAATAGTAGCCTAATTTCTACTGTGAATGGGTATATTACTCCTAGGTAGAGGTCAGGGTGTTTGGAATAGCAGAAGCCCCGTAGAGATTGAGAGAAAAGGAATGAATTCTGAACTAAGTAGACTTTGGAGATCTAGTCCGTCTTTCCTCCCATCATGAATGGTGCCAGCTAGTAATGTAATCTGGCCTGGTGAAATGTGATCCACATAATTGGACATGTACCAAGCCTTCTCTTTCTTTGGAGCCTGTTTGGAGGTGGGGAATCCACAGCCTTGGGGGCACATGTGGCGTTTTGAATTCTTGAGTGTAGCCTTTTGACTGAATCCAAATTTTACAGAATGTATCTTTTTAATAAAGGGATTTGTTCTGTGAAGCTTGGATTCAGTCCAGCTGCACTTGGGGATTTGGAGGGCTCCCTGTGGCCTTGAGGCTTCAGGTTCCTCACCCCAACTTGTCAGCTGCCTTCCTTTGTCTGCTCCACTGCTTGGGAGGCCAAAGATCCATGCCTCGTGTCCCTTTGATTTTTACTGGTATTTATGAAGGAATTTTTCCAGGGGAACAATAACAAAAATCTTGGTTGGGTTCCCTCTCTAGGTTACCTAATATCACTTGTAGGTAGATACTTAGCAGACTTTCCTGGAGATGGTCATGATCTTTCCACTTCATCTATAAAATAGACTTAATAATATGAATTAAATGACTTCATAGATGCCAGGGTCTTAGTGCCTGGTGCACGGTAAATGCAGCTGGCCTCTGTTTATAGTTCCAAGAATTACACTATGATCATCATTATTTGGAGACTTGCCCTTACCTATTTGGTTCCATATACACCTAAAACTTCATATTTGTTGTTGTTGGGGCAGCATTTCACTTTGTCACCCTCGGTAGAATACCATGACATCATAGCTTATAGCAACCTCAAACTCCTGGGGTCAAGCTATCCTCTTGCTTCAGCCTCCCAAGTAGCTGGGACTATAGGCACCACCACAATGCCCTGCTACTTTTTTTAGAGACGGGGGTCTCCGTTTTGCTCAGGCTAATCTCAAACTCCTAAGGTCAGGTGACCCACCCACCTCAGCCTCCCAGAGTACTTGGATTACAAGCATGAGTCGCTGTGTGGGTCCCTAAAACTTCATTTATTTAAAGACACAGTTAAGAACAGATTTCTTTTTGAAAACGTCATCAAGATTATTTGAAACACACCTGCCTTGCAGCAAGAAGTTCAGTTTATACTGGAACCCAGCATCTATGATTATTCGCTCTGATGTTACCCACCACCTTCCTTCCTAAGCTTTTGGCATTAAAAAGAATATATTTATTTGAAATACAAAGTGCTTTGCAAAATGCGGTGACTAGGAAGGAGCAGATAAGCTCGAGCTTCTTTTCTCTTGAGGAATTTTCTGTTTGATTTCTATATTTTACGATTTTGGTATATTTGTTTTTTTTTTTCTTTTTTTTTTATTGAACGGTAACTATGTACATTAATGCACTTCTGGGGTACAGTGTGGGGTTTTCACATGCAATCTGAAATACTTCCATCAACTGGTCAACACAGC
>NW_003852462.1:8963801-8975463 GCF_000181295.1 Otolemur garnettii
CTGTCTCAAAAAAAAAAAAAAAAAAGAAAAAGAAAAAGCAAAATCCTATTCTGGGAGTGTTTCAGACCATCCTGAGCTTCCAGACTAATCTGAAACAACATCTGAGTTCATAATTGGGTCAGTGTTGCAGAGAGACTCACCAATTCAGGCATGTGTCCTGGGCTGGTTATGATACTGTGGCAGTCCTCAGGCCCTACTTTGTTGTGTGTGTTTCGACCTTGTGTGCAGAGATAATTCTGGGTGGCTGTGTATAACTTTGTTTCTTAACTGAAAAGGAGTGTCTGTTGTCCGATAAGCGTTTATCCGTGAAGTAGCAACATGGTATATGTCTTAGGGTAGAAGAGTTTTTAGATATCTGCAGAAACTTCTCCTCCCTCCCCCACAGAAAAAAGCAAGGTCATTGGCTTAGGCATGTTACTTGAGTAGAATGTCAGTCCCAGCTTTAAAATGTCTTTATTATTTTTATTCAAGGTCCCCTGTGTAGATTCTTTCCTCTTTTTCTCTCCCTTAAGGGTTACACATACTCCATAACCAAGTAGAACTGAAAACAGACAAGCCCGCCCCACTTCTAGTGGATAGAAATCTGGAATCCAAAAATGCCTTTTTCTTGCCAAACCTCAACTTGTTCCATGCCTTTAAAAAAAAAAATTTTTTTTTTTTAAATATCTCTCCTCAGGCTCTCCACCCCGTCGTTCCTTGGCTGAGTGAACACTAGCTGTTAGGTTTGCCTTTTATCAATAATAGATATTTCACTGCTTTTTAATTACATTTTCCCTTAACTCTTCCCTGTTTATGAGTATCACAAAAGGGTTCTCCAACATCAGGGCAAAACTCATACTCTGAAAATACTTTTTCACTGTGGGTATTTTAACAACATTAAACAGGAGGAAATGGTGAGGACTTTAGTTTTGAAGTTACTTAGCTCCTACATGGCTTGGAGGAGGTTTTCCTAATAGCATACCAACAGAATTGAGAAGGATTCTGAACTTTAAGGCCTTCAGAGTACTTCTAAGAAGCTTGTAAAAACTGATGGCCAGATACTGCACCAAGCGTTTTGCATTAATTATCTTCTTAACCCTTCAAAACATCCCTTTACAGTAGAAAGTATCAGGTTTTTTGCAGAGGGGTAAACTAATGTTCAGGAAAGTGAAGCAACTTTCGTCAGGATGCATATTTAGTAAGTGACAGATTAAATTTGCCGCCTTTGCTCCTGCCTGTGTGACTACATTCAGCAGCCCCCATAAATTTCATGTCAGCCTTACTTAGAAAAACATGATGTACAGTTGGGTTTTCTGAACTTACGTGTTCAAGCATAGCCTCTTTGAAATCATGCATGATATTGACAGAAATAAAGCTGTGCTAGGAGTTGAGATTTGGTAGAAATAGAGCTGTGCTAGGAGTTGAGATTTGGTAGAAATAGAGCTGTGCTAGGAGTTGAGATTTATAGCTGTGCCTTGTACAAGACAGTCCCTGACTTACAATGGTCCAACATATGATTTTTCAACTTTATGATGGTGTGTAAGAGCTATATGCACGCGGTGGAAACCATACTTGAAATTTTGGATTTTTTTTTTTTTAATTGAGACAGAGTCTCACTTTGTTACCCTGGTAGAGTGCCATGGCGTTGTAGCTCACAGCAACCTCAAACTGCTGGGCTCAAGTGATTCTCTTGCCTCAGCCTCCCAAGTAGCTGGGACTATAGGTGCCCACCACAACACCTGGCTATTTTTTGTTTTAGTAGGCCCAGGCTGGGTTCAAACCCACCAGCCCTGGTGCATGTGGCTGGCACCCTACCCCCTGAGCTACGGGCTCCACCGAAATTTTGAATTTTTATTTTTTCCCAACCAGTGCTGTGTGATCTGATATTCGCTTGGTGACATTGGGCAGCGGCAGTCAGCCAAGCCGTTACGAGGGTAAATACCAAAACTCTATAGTGTACCATGTTGCCAGATGATTTTGCCCAACTGTAGGCTAATGTAAGTGTTCTGAGCACATTTAAGGTCAGCTAGGCTAAGCTATGATGTTTAGTAGGGTAGGTATATGAAATGAATTTTTGACTTCCAATCTTTCCCAGTATTTTCAGCTTACAAGGGGTTTATCCAGATATAACCGCATCATAAAAGTCAAGAAGATCTGTTTTGGGAATAATAATAAAACTTCTCATGCTATAGAGTCCTATTACTTCTTTCTCTTTTCATGTCGAATGTGGTCACCATATGCGCTGGTACCAAGGAAGGTACTGCTACCAGCAATTACTCGGTGGGGTAAGGATATTAAAGAGGAAATTTCCATTAGGTAAATAACTGAAAGAAGAACCCAAGAGAAGGGGGAGAAATTCAAGCCCAGGCTTCTATTACCACTGGCCAAATACCTTTGGCATCCCGTGCTTGCTGAATATCATAAAAGGGTCAAGAAAACTGATAGGACAGAACAGAAGGACACAGCATGAAGTTTTTCCCTTGTACCATTCCAGTATCTACTAGAATTTTGGCTTTATAAAATCAGCTGTTCAGAGCTGGGTCCCAAACTCAGGCTGATTTTCAGTGTCTCTATTTGTATAGACAATGAGATTATTTCTGGAGGGTGGGGTGTTGACACACAGTGTGTGTTAGCCATTCGGTAGAACTGGCATCTTGAAGTACTTCTGAGATTTTTACCCCCTTGCTGAAAATACTGCTTAGAAGTTGATGACTTTGGACTGTGGCCAGAATTCACAAGTTTGGCGTGTGTTGAAGCTTCCTTCAGTGAAAGAAAGGGGAAAATCATTATCTTTGTGAGTGTAATAGCAGATCTTCTGAAGGACATTCTGTTCCTTGGAGCCTTTCATCTTAGCTGAGACAACATTCACTTACAGCCTTAAGTATTTTGTGGACTTGAAATTGCAACAAAATGAGCTAGATTGACTTAAGTCTCTGCAAATGCGCTTTCTGGTGTTGAGGTATTATTTATAATGAGCAGTTACAGATTACCTGCCAGTTGCTGGTTGCTTTCCCAGTCTGAGAGCCAAGCATGTGTTCCCTGCACAGGCTTTTATACCCCTGTCCAGCTTCCACATTACGGGGGGTGCACCATGCCAGACACTTCTTGGGAACACTGTCTCATTGAATACTTATGAGCCTGTGGAATCTGATTGTTCCCATTTTGCATATAAAGAAGTTGACATTTAGATAACTCAATACGGTTTTTATTGAACATCTCATATCTGTCAAGCTCTGTGCTTCGTGCTTTACACGTATGCCATTCTAATCCTTACGGCATCCTCAGAAGTTATGTTTTTTAGTCTCATTTTGAAGAGGAAAATGGAGGCTCACAGAAGTTAAGTTGACTTGTCTGTGACCTCACAGCTATTAAGTTTCACAGTCAGAATTTGAACTCAAGTGTGATTATGTTTCTCTTATGCCACATACATACCTCCCAACTGAGGTCTTGAAGTCAGAAGGCAGAAACCACTTCTGATTTCTGGTCTCCATCTCAACCCTGGCACACGGTACTGGTCCTGTACATGTTGGATTGCTTGATTGCATAGCTGAATTGTACTTACTCACATCCACATGATTTTCAGCCTTTTCTCCAGTGCCTCTGAGATTCATTCCTCCTTCGATAATCTGAATATCGACCTCCAGGATTCATTTGCCACAAATAAGACAGTTGTGAGGGGGATGTGAAGGAAGTCCTGGGCCAGCCATTCCCTATGCCATCATGTGTTCTAGTGGATGTCTCAACTCTATTTTGAAGGTCCTCTTCAAAGTTAAAGACATGGATTAGAAAATCCTTCCCAGTCTCGGAGAAGGCTAAGGCCGGAGGTCACTCATGCTGAGTGCTACTGGATTCTGCTCCCTCTGCAGCCCACATGTTCTCACACTTCCTTTGTGGGAGAAATAAGGGATGTGTCTGATTTACTTTCCTGCTGAGGTGGGGAATCAGAAGTGGAATTAAGGATGACTAAGTGCTCCGACAGTCAAAGGGGGCCATCTGCTTTGAGCTAGCCTGGGTTCAGTACGCAGAAGCCAGTGAACTGCATTTGACTACTGCACCTGTCATCTAGCTGGCTTTGTTTTAACGTCTCCCAGTAAAATCTGATTAACCTCATATCAACATGGGTTCAGTTGGATCACAGATTTTAATATCTACCCACGTATTCTGAGTTCTCAAAGCTGTATTTCTAGGGATGAAGACTTTTGAAATGGTTGGCTGTTAACAATTGAACAAAGAACAAGTCCAGTTGGCTTGCACACATAATTTTTTATGGACAGAGAAGTGAGAATTCGAATGGGAGTCCTACTGTAAAAAGAGGACTAGTTGGGCATAGACAACTCTCTGTAACATCCCATGCTGTCTTCCATAGTGAAAGTGAGGGACCTGAGAAGCACACAGAAGAATGCGGTGTTGGGGGAGTAGAAGGATCTCTTTGATCACCCATCCTCTTTGGGTCAGTACCAGTGTCTCTGTACAGAGAGTACCAGGAACCAGTCAGTGCAGGGGGAGCTGAGACTGCCACAGCAGACTCAGTTGGAAATTAAGCTTTTGGATGGGCTCATTCATTAATCTTGTATGTTAAACGTGTTTAATTGACAGGGGGATTAGAAGACAGGAGAGTTGTATAGGGCAGTTTGCCTAGATTATTCTCTTTACTCTCTTCAAGGAGGAACGGTGTTATGGGTTTTTTAAATTTCTTCTCGTCAGCTGCCAGAAATAGGTAAAAAGGGCCTTAACATAATCTCTCTTCTTAAGGAAAATAAGAGCTTGAGAGAAATGGGAAATTTTCCAAGACCCTGAAAGTACTTCTGGGCGCTTCTGGGCCACTTCAGCTGGATTGTTGTGCCTCTTGTAGACACACAGGGCAGAGATACTCTTCACATTACCATGGTCTCACTGCTTCTGAGGCCTCGGGGAGAGGCATTTTTGTCCAGACCCTAAATGAAGAACATGATTCCAAAGCAGGGTCACATTTTCCTCTCTCCCTGGATTCCTGAGCTCCAGGTTTTTGTTGCTGGCTATTACATGGTATATAATTATTACGTTCCCAGGGAGGCTGTCAGCTCCTTGATCCTAAGGTCCAAGGCTGTTTTTTGTTTGTGTTCTTAACAGTTTTGAGCCCAGAGTAAGTGTTTCATAAAGACATTTTACCTTAGGTTGTAGATCTCTTACAGAGATTTTGGAAATCATGAAGTTTAACACTTTTTTATAGATGGTACCACTCTAAAAACTTACTTTGGAGGCCAGTGTTTATCTGCGGGAAAGCGAGAGTTTTTTAATATTAAATTGTAGTGTAAATGACCATAATTCCAAACCTTTCAAAGGCTTTCTTCAAACAGTGCCAACATGTTCTTCCTTGGATTAGGAGCTGTCTGATAACAACAGTAAAATTGCTAGCTAGATGCTAAACCCTGAGCAATTGTCACTAGTCTTCCAGCCACATGGTAAAGTAGGTACTATCACCATTGTCCAGGTGCAGAAGGAGGTTCGGGGACCTGTAGTTTCAGAACGGTTGAGGGAGGACTTGAGTCTACTATGCCCAAGTTTGTGGCCCTTCTCCAACACTGTTTAGGCTCTCCATTTGGGTCTCTTAACTAGAGCCCCTACTTAAGGGCTGGTTTTGTAACATCCCATGCTGTCTCTAATTGTCCTAAAGGAAGTTATAAAATTAATTTTCATTAACTTTAATCCTCTTAATTAGATAGGGAGTGATGGGAAACATAAGACAATGACAAAAAAATCAAACATACAATGATAGGGATTACACCTCCAGAAAGGTTAGTAATCACTGCCCCAGAGCACAGAAGCACTAGAACTGAGAAGGAATGAGTTTCCCATAGCTTGTTCCAGGAGCCATTGCTTTACCTGGGATTGCTGCTATTTTCTCTAGTCCCTCGTCTGTGCCCAGAATCATCCACCACTGGTATCAAGAGGACTAAGGGCCAGGCGCAGTGGCTCAGGCCTGTAACCCTAACACTTTGAGAGGCTAAAGTGGGAGGATTGCTTGAGACCAGGAGTTCAAGGCTGCAGTGAGCTATGATGATACCACTGCACTCTAGCCTGGGTGACTGAGCAAGACCCTATGCCTAAAAAATTTTTAAAGGATGGAAGGAAAGAAGAGAAAGGGAAGGAGGGAGGACACGGTCTCAAAAAAAAAAAAAAGAAAGAAAGAAAGAAAGAAAGAAATATATATGCTAAGTGCAGTGGCGCATGCCTGTAATCCTAGCACTCTGGCAGGCCAAAGTGGGTGGATTGCCTAAGCTCACAGGTTCGAGACCAGCCTGAGTCTGAGCAAGACCTCTTGTCTAAAAATAGCTGAGATTGTGGCGGGCGCCTGTAGTCCCAGCACTGGGGAGGCTGAGGCAAGAGAAAATTGCTTGAGCCCAAGAGTTTGAGGTTACTATGAGCTATGATACCGTGGCACTCTATCTACCCAGGGCAACAAAGTGAGACTCTGTCTTAAAAAAACAAAAACAAAACAGACAAACAAACAAAAAATATATCTATCTCACTACTACTACTCCTACCGCCACCCCCACCCCTGGCTTGCCAAACCAGAATGAAACAGGCCCTTAGAAAGCTACCTTGTGTCCTAGGTCTTCCAGGCAGCCTGTTTGTCTTGAATCTTTTCACTGAGCCTTATATATCTAAGTAACATTCATGTGAGTTTTCTGAAAGGTTAGTCCCGGGTCATTGGCACTTAAACTACTTGTTTTGGTAGATCCTTCCTGAGCAGGTTAATTATATATTTGATATCCTTCTCTTTTTATGCCTGAATGATGAGGATAAGTACCCTGTGGTTTATTAACTGTCACTTTAAGCCTTTTCAAATTGTCTTGTGACAAAACAGAGTTTTATGTCCTCTTTATCCAGCTTTGATGGATAAGACAACTTTTCTGGTTGTTACCTGTGCCAAGATAAATAAAAGCTCTCTGATTTGTGGGGGGAGATGGGTTTTCATTTATTGTCATGAGTTCAAGTTTGCTGCTTCCTGTAAAAGGTAACCTAACCTGTTCATCTTTCCATCTACTTACTTTCTTTTAATGAGTGGAGCTTGACATCTAATATGCACTCAATAATTGTTAAATGAATGAAAAAAGGCATTATGTGAACAAGGTTGACCTCTCCAAAATTTTGATGCTAAAGCAGTAATATGACACATTATCTTTTTCTTTCTTTCTTTCTTTCTTTCTTTTTTTTTTTTTTTTTGATTAAAAACAGTCTCACACTGTCACACCAGATAGAATGCTGTGGCATCATCGTAGCTCACTGCAACCTCAAACTCCAGGGCTCAAGCAATCCTCTTGCCTCAGCCTCCTGAGTAACTGAGACTACAGGTGCCAGCCATGACACCCAGCTAATTTTTCTATTTTTGGTAGAGATGGGGTCCCACTCTTGCTCAAGCTGATTTTGAACTCCTGAGCTCAAGGGATCTTCCTGCCTCAGCCTCCCAGAGGGCTAGGATTACAGGCTGGCCACATATTTCTGCTTTGGATCTCCTGATTCTTAGAGCAAAGAACTGATGTCCTTACCATCATAGAATCCCAAAGCTCACTCCTCCCTCAAAGCCATTCTGTTTACCTTTAATTTTTCGGTAAATTTGCAATAGTATTGTAGAAAATAAATGTCTTCAGAGACTTTTAGTGTTTTCTTTGCAAATCTTTAATTCCCCATTGTAAGCATTCACAATTTGTAAGTATCAGGGTTTTTGAGAATCATTCACCTAGGGCAGACAGTGTATGTAATTCAGCAGTCAATCTCTCTTTATAATCACTATTTACTGAATCCTGGCTAGGAGCAAGGGAAAGCAGTTATTTAAAATAATTAAATAGTTAATTAGTACTATGGCATTGAAACTCTTATGTTCTTAATTCATTACAGTTTGCAGGGACATTATCAGATGGCTTAGGGAAAACAATGGACAATCGACATCAGTCGGAGAGGGAGTACATCAGATACCACGCAGCCACCAGTGGTGAGCACCTCGTAGCCGGCATCCACGGCCTGGCTCATGGTAAGTCACATGACACTTGGTTCTTCTGCCTCAGTCCCTCAGAGGTACCTTTGCACCTTTTGGGTTGCAAATAAAAATAAGAAAGCTGTCAACAGAGGAAATCCTGGCTTAGTAGTTTGCTGTACCAGATAGCCTTGCCAGCTCCCTGATTTTATCCTCCTGGCAATTGAAATGTGACAGCCTGTGAGACTCCTCATTCACCCTTAGAATGTTGTATGCATTGCAGTTCCTTCCTGCTCTCGGCTTCTCTTCCTGAATGTCATGAGGTATGGTCAGCTGGACCTCTTCTTAGAACTGAAAGGAACTGCTACTTAAGACTCTGCCTTCTACTTACTGATCATTCCTCCCAGAGAAATTGAAATGAGGAATTGGTGACTACCCTTGTAGCCCAGATGTTTTTCAGTTCTGCATAAATGTGCATTCACTAAAATTTAAACCCTGTGTATGTACAAAGAAATGTAGGTGCTGGCATGAATAAGTTCATTTTCTGAATTTGTTTGATTCCAACTTTTAACACTTTAATTCTGATTCATTTGCTTTTTTTTTTTTCCTTTTTCTCAACAACGTTGCAGCATCCGGGGCCCTTGGAAATACAAACCCAGCCAATTTTTGCAACCACAGTCCCTCAGCCATGTTCCATGTCAGCCACATAGAGCTACATACTGCTCCCCACACATGCCTCCAAGTCCTTACTCACAGTCCTTCTGCCCTTTCCTCCTCTGTCTCATTTCCTTGCCTGTTAAAATCCCACTCAACCTGTAAGTCCCAACTCCTAGGACATTTCCCCAGATCTGCTGTCTTGGTTCGAATGAATGGCAGGTAGAACACAGGTGGTATCCTGGGTTGTGTATGTTACCAACTGTGTGTGTGCTGCTCTTCAGAGACTGTGAATGCCAGGAGAACAGAAAGGCCATTTTACATTCAGCTTTATTCTTAACATACCTCACATGACACCCGGCATGTAGCTTATGCATAGTGATGGTTAGTGAATTGAACTATTTATGTCAGATCCTTTGGAATGATCTGAACCTATCTAAATCTTGATGATCTGCATTTGGAGGAAGAGGAAGGAATACAGATAATAAAAAATATTTCTATTTGTGTTTAGGACACATGTTAGGACAGGATTTTTGTTTATCTGTGGTGACTTTTATATCAAAATGGCCTTTCCTTTTCCTAAGGCTACCCAACTGTAAAGGGAAAAGTCCCCAGGGTGACATCAGGCTAGAAGTAAAAATCTGTCTGAAAGTAATCTGTTTATAGACTTTTAAGTTGACTGTTAAGCAATTATTTTAGTTAAAGATTTAATTCTTTCTAGTAACTATAATGATGGTGCATCAGAATATCCGAGGACTTTCTTAACAACTATAAAATGCTTTGCTATGTTTAATTGCCTTTGTCTGGCCCGCATCCTCGGGGTGTGGAGGGGAAGCATGACTGACTGTCTTCACTTTCTAGATGAGCACACAAATGTGCCGAGAAAATGGATGATTTGTTCAAGGTTGCAAAGTCACCTCCTGCCAAGGATCATCCCAGTGTATGTATAGCCTCTCCAGGAGCCAGTAGGCTCTTACAAGGAGAATCCATTGAGCTCTGGGTTATATGAAATCAATAGCCTAGAGATTATTCCTTTAGGATAAAGAGATAACATTTAAAAGATGAGGATCAGAATTTACTCAGTCCCTTTGGCTTAAACTGGGAGTTGTGCTCAGTTGTTTCTGTAGCCCCTGCTTGACCTGGATTCAGTAATTTTCCCTCTCAGATCCCAGTCTGAACTCCTGTACTGTGCATGCTCTGCCAAGAACTCAAAACTTTGGGAAAAGGATATTGACTTTCTAGAGCAAATGAACCCAGAATCCAATAGAAATGTTGTGAATTGTTAGTATATTCTCACCCAAGGAGTTTCCTTTACCAATTTGTCTCACTAGAGCTAAAGAGTCCAGAGAGCTTCCTCGCACCCCCACTGTCAGAGGGTAAACATCCTGTGAGTGTCCCTGGCATAAGGCCTGGAAATGCTCCCCGGACACAGCCTGCCTTTTCCCTGCAGTGCCTGTGACCTCTCTAGCTTTTGCCAACTTCTGGCCTTTTCTGAAGCTCTTTCAGCCATTGCTGTCAACTTCTAAAATATTTGGAATGTCTTTTTGATATGAACTGGAACTGACTCCTTCAAGGGTCCTAGCTAGCTCTGGCAGCTTTTGGGGGTACCCTTCATGAAGATGCCATCATATACTGTAATGGCCCACACCTGATTTCAACAAAGCATATAGTACTGTTTACCCCATTTCAGGCATTCAGTGGTGTTCAGGCATTCATGTAGTATTCTTTGAAAACTGAAAATTTATACAAGCCATAGGTTCCACATCTTTAGACTCAACCACCCATGTATCAAAAGTATTTGGGAAAAGAAAATTTCACAAAGTTCCAAAAATCAAAACTTGAATTTGCTGTACAGGCCAAGTACTGTGTTGAATCCACACAATGAAATGATGTGTGAGCACTGTATTGCCAGTAATCTAGAGATGACAGTGAGATGTGTTTAGGTTATGTACAAATGCCTTAAGATTTTATAGGAGGGACTTAGTGTTATTAGATTTGGTATCTATGGGGTGTTGTGGAACTAGTCCCTTATGGATACTGCGAGGTGATTGTATTTAGTTCTTTCTGCCTTGTATTTCTTAGGATCCCAACTTCTTCAAACTTTTGCCAAGGGCCCTATTTTCTAGTCTTCTAGACTTAATCCTCTAGCTGTGTCCTCTCTTGATTGCCCATCTCTAAAATTGAAAAAGTGGCCACTCTTAATCTCTCAGATTTTCTTTTCTTTGTTTCTTCTTTCTTTTCTTTTCTTTTTTTTTTTTTTTGGCCAGGCCAGGTTTGAACCCACTACCTCCAGTATATGGGGCCAGCACCCTACTCCTTGAGCCACAGGCGCCACCCTATTCTATTCTATTCTATTCAATTTAAGAGATGGGGTCTCAATCTGTTGCCCAGGCTAGACTGCAGTGGTGTGATCATAGCACACTGAAGCCTCAGTCTCCTGGACTCAAGTCATCCTCCTGTCTCTGCCTTCCAAGCCACTGGGAGATTGGCAGGCACCACTATGCCTAGGTAATTTTTTTCTAGTAGAGAATTTTTTTCTGTGTAGAGATTGAGTCTTGCTATATTTCCCAGCCTGATCTCAAACTCCTGGTCCTGAGTAGCTGGAGTTTCAGGCATGAGCCAACACACCTGGCTCATACCAGAAATATTGTAGAGTATCACATTCTTTCCTAAATGACCCTATTGCGTTTTTGCTTTTGAGTCTTTGCTTTAACATACATTGTAAAACAAACAGGACTGTGTTTCAATATCTAGCACTTAAAATTCTTCAATGATTTACCATATTTCACTTGGTTGAAATTCTTTCTATGAATAAAACAGGCATAAAAACTTCCTTATTTGATAAAAGGTACTTCGTGAGGGCTGTATTTGCTAAGCAGTAAGTAGTAATCCAAGGTCAAAAATGTCCTTGGGTTGCTACTTAGTACATTTAAAACTCATAGACTTTCACCATTGAGGGTAGAGTGATTTGATGGAACCCACTGGCAAGTGTCTATATTGTAACTCAGAGTATGAGAAAGGGCATCTACTCGGTACAAGAAACATGAGATTTGGAATCCAAAAAATCTAGTAGAA
>NW_003852462.1:8975483-8980348 GCF_000181295.1 Otolemur garnettii
TTTTTTTTTTTTTTAAGAGACAGAGTCTCACTTTTGTCGCCCTCGGTAGAGTGCTCTGGCGTCACAGCTCACAGTAACCTCCAGCTTTTGGGCGCAAGCGATTCTCTTGCCTCAGCCTCCCAGGTAGTTGGGATTATAGGCACTCATCCTAACGCCTGGCTATTTTTTTGGTTGCAGTTTGGCCGGGGCTGGGTTCGAACCCACCACCCTCAGTAGTATATGGGGCCAGCACTCTACCCACTGAGTCACAGGTGCTGCCCAACCTCTCAGCTTTTCTTTGAGTTTCTTAACTGGAGCACACTTTACTTCTGACTATTAAGTAGCGTATATCTGCTGGTGCTGGACTTAATGCCCAAATCCCCTGTGTCCCCTGTCTGTGAGTTGGCCTGTCTCTGGTTTGTCTGGCACAGAGATTAGCACATTTCCCTGAAGGTAGCATTCTGGTTGCATGGAATTAAGGGTGTGGCTTTAAATGCTTTTGCCTTTGTCTTTTGTCAGGTTACAATAGCCCTTGTCTTTTTCACTAGGTATCATTGGTGGATTGACCAGTGTTATAACCTCGACAGTGGAAGGTGTGAAAACAGAAGGGGGTGTCAGCGGTTTTATATCTGGCCTTGGGAAAGGGCTCGTTGGCACTGTAACCAAGCCAGTGGCAGGTGCCCTGGATTTTGCATCAGAAACAGCCCAGGCGGTGAGAGACACAGCCACACTCAGTGGCCCCAGGTCAGTGTTTGTGGGGGAGGATGGCTTTTGCAATTTCCAGTCCAGGTCTACTGCTTCTCCTAATCCATAGTGATGTATTTAATCATATAATTTCTCCCTTAGTTATGTGATTCTTGATTTGAATACTTGGAGCTATCATCTCCGATCTGCTTAATACATGAGAATGAGGCCCAAACACCTGGCATGAATGTTACTTTTCTTCATGAGAGAGGTCAGAAATGGGATTACATTGTTATCAGCAGCCTATTCACCAAATTGACTGTTCCCACATGCCTGTCAAGAAGCCTGTCAGGTTATATAGTCTGGGTCCTTGCTTCTGGGTTCCATGGTGTAGTTCTAGAATCTCAGCAGTTGCAGTTCACCATGTGAGTCTGCTCCTTCTTAATTTTCCTTCTATATGAAGGTACCAGCCAGTACCCCCGACCTCATAAAGAAGAAGCTACCTCTGCATCCTCCATGCAAGTTAGCGGTGTTCTGCATGGGATACTGTCTGGTCTTTTTTCTTTTTAAGAGAGAGACACAGAGACAGTGTCTCACTATATTGCCCAGCCTGTCTCAAACTCGTAGCTTCCCAAAGTGCTGGAATTGTAGGCATGAGCCCCCATGACTGGCCTCTGTCTTATATTGATATCAGCTGAGACTGGAAATCGGGGACAGCCCCTTAGCTCCAGCTGCCACAGAACCCAACTACTTTAACTTAGCTATTTGCTTTAGCGGCCTGTTTTAGTGTCTCTTTTCCAGAGCAATTAATTGAGGATTCTTATCAACAAGGGGTATAATGAATGTTTCAGTTCCCAGCCAAGCTGGACTCGCCTTAAGCCTAAAAGGATTTTGCTGCTGCTTTGATAATAGATGTTCCCTGAGTAAATCAGTGTACCCTTTCAGAATGCCTAAGGCATGGGCCACATCCCACACCCTGTTGTTCCCCCAAATAGGATTTGAAGTGAAGTCATCCCCAATTAAAGTGAATCCATTTGTCTGTCACCAGGAAACCTTACTGAAGATGCATTACTGCAGTATGGGAGATGCTTAGATTGTAGGCTGGAGCCATGCGATGTGTTTTGTCAGAATGTCTTCCATCTGGAAGCAGCTGCTTTTTAAAAAAGGACTGTAGAGTTTACTTTAGTTAAGTAACATTCTATTCTCAGATATAGAACTCTAAAACAATTCTTGAGTATATTTTGAAGCCTTTATGAAGTTATGTGGAGGGGCAAGCAGGAGAAGGCTTCAAAAGTTTTTCCAGTTAGTTTTTCCATTTCTGCTCAAAAGAAGTCCACCTCCAGTACTTTGTTAAGATAATAAGACTTAATGGCTTGGCACCCATAGCACAGGGGTTACAACGCCGGCCACATGCACCAAGGCTGGCAGGTTTGAACCCAGCCGGGCCAGCTAAACAACAATGACAACTGCAACAAAAAAATAGCCAGGCGTTGTGGTGGGCACCTCTACTCTCAGCTACTTGGGCGGCTGAGGCAAGAGAATCACTTAAGCCCAAGAGTTTGAGGTTACTGCAAGCTGTGACACCATGGCACTCTACTGAGGGTGACATAGTGAGACTCTCTCTCAAAAAAAAAAAAAGACTTAACGAAGTGTGAGTAAAGCAGAAGGACCCCTAAGAGTTTCTGAATAATTGTCCTTATTCTTAACACCTCAAAATGGCCAAGGGATTGATTGATTTGTTTCATAAAGGGTTTAAGGTATAGGTGTTAAAATTTTTTAAGATTATTTTATGCTGTAAAGTTAATGATGTTGACTAGAAAGAAATCACTTGAATTTTGTACATGGTCAGATTGAAAGTCTCAATGAGGTTTTCATTCATTTTAGGAGCATAAGGAACATAGCCAGAATGTGCTGCAAAAAGAAAGTTGTCCTTGTCAGTTTTCCAGTTGTCCAGCATTGCTGTGAATGCTCATGTAGTGTCAGCCAGTACACATCTCTCAATTGTTCATTTCTAGTCAGTAAATATTGATTAAAAATTCCCTACGAACTCAGGGTTGGGAAGAGAGCAGAAAGCAGAACTGTCCGTAGTCTGAAAGAGAGGACAATCCAGGAGGGCAGCAAACATTAAATAAACATATAAATAATTATTTTCTAAAGTATGATAAATGACACAGAGATTTAGAGGGTGCTTAGAAGAGGAAGATGGCTAACCTAGTGGTCAATGTAGTGAAGAAAGCCTCTTTTGGCTGGGCGCAGTGGTTCACGCCTGTAATCCTAGCACTCTGCGAGACCGAGGTAGGTGGATTGCCCTGAGTTCACAAGATCAAGACCACCCTGGGCAAGAACAAGACCTCATCTCTAAAAATAGCTGGGCATTGTGGCGGGTGCCTGTAGTCCCAGCTACTTGGGAGGCTAATTCTCTTGGGCTTAAGCTAAGAGAATCACTTAAGCCCAAGAGTTTGAAGTTGCTGTAACCTGCCACAGCACTCTACCTAGGGCAACATAGTGAGACTCTGTCTCAGGAAAAAAAAAAAAAGACAGACTCTTCTAGAAAGTAGTATGAAGATGAAGTCTGAAGTAGAGTTGGCAGGTGAAGAGACGAGCACGTCACATTCCAGGTAGACGGGAACAGTGTGTGCAGCACCAAAGGGAAGGGACTTGTCCAGGAAGCAGCAGGCGTTGTCTGGGTGTCTCCACGTGTGCACTCATTCAGTCTTCATACTTCATTTACAGACAAAGACGAGGCCAGGCACGGTAGCTCATGCCTGTAATCCCAACACTCTAGGAGGCTGAGGCAGGTGTATTGCTTGAGCTCAGGAGTTTGAGACCAGCCTGAGCAAGAGCAAGACCCCATCTTTACTAAAACTAGAAAAACCAGCTATATGGCAGTGCCTTTAGTCGCAGCTACTCCAGAGGCTGAGGCAAGAGGATTGCTTGAGCCCAAGTTTAAGGTTGCTGGAAGCTATGGTTGATGACTCCATAGCACTCTACATAGGGCAACAGAGTGAGACTCTGTCTCAGGAAAAAAAAAAAGAAACAAAGGTGTGATGATTAAGAGAAGTCACATGACTTGTCCACAACCACACAGCTGGTTGGACATGATAGAGCCAGGCTCACAGTTGGCCCATCTCCTGACTCTGTGCCTAGCACTGCTGCATTGCACTGCACTGCCTGGGCCTGCTGGGAGCCTGTTAGCTTTCTCTTGCACATTGTGTCAGAGTCAGTGTCAAGATCCAGCATGCTGCACCATTTCTTTCCTGCTGACTCAGGATTTGCTTTCGCTGTTAGCTAAATGAACCCTGACATGATTCAGTGTCTTGGCCATCACACTTTGTTTTCTCTCTGGTTCTTCTGGCCTGCCACTTTCACATTATCAGGATCTCAGCGTCAGCCACCACACTTGCTGGGAGTGGCGCCTAACAATGGCACCATGGAACCATTCTAGCCAGCCCTGGCCGTTCTCCCTCACAGTCCATTGGGATTTTACATTTCCATGTAGATGAGGCACCCGAGATACAGAAGTGTTGTGCAGCTTGTCTCAAAGCAAACAATAATTGGGCAGCCTAACTGAAGTTTAACTGCTGGTTTAGTGGGATAGGTCTCTGCCTCACTATTCACGCCTCCTAGAAACAAAAGCTACATGATAAGTGAGGAGCAGTCAGGTAGGCATGGACCTATGGACATAGATGCTCAAAGGCAGAGGAATTAAGCTTTTATATCCTATCTCTGTTCCTGGGGGTGTTAGTAGTGGCAGAGCTATGACAGATTTTATTAGAGGTAAGTGGGATATATGTTAATCTCATGCTAACTGGGGACCACAGTGGATCACAGCATTCTTTTTTTTTTTTTTTTTTTGAGACAGAGTTTCACTGTATCTCCCCTGGTAGAGTGTCATGGCGTCACAGATCACAGCAACCTCAAACTCTTGGGCTTAAATGATTCTCTTACCTCAGCCTCCCAAGTAGCTGAGACTATAAGCGCCCACCACAATGCTGGACTATTTTTTTGTTGTTGTCATTGATGTTTTTAAGCAGACCCCGCCAGGTTCAAACCCACCAGCCCTGGTGTATGTGGCTGGCTCCCTAACCACTGAGCTATGGGCACTGAGCCTACAGCATTTTTTTTTTTTTTTTGAGACAGAGCCTCAAGCTGTCCCCCTGGGTAGAGTGTTATGGCTTCACTGCTCACAGCAACCTCCAACT
>NW_003852462.1:8980436-9033790 GCF_000181295.1 Otolemur garnettii
GTCATTGTTGTTTGGCGGGTCCGGGCTGGGGATTCGAACCCGCCACCTTAGGTGTACGTGGCTGGCGCCTTAGCCACTTGAGCCACAGGCGCCGAGCCCAGCATTCTTTTTTGTACTGAAAAAACATTACAGATTCTACTGCAAGGATAAGAAGTAGCCCTTGTCACCAGTTTCCCTCAGTCTACTTGTCTACATCCAAAAGTAGGATTATTAATGAGGATCCATGTTTTAGAAAAGAGCACTTGACCTGGAAAACAGCAGGTCAGATTCCTACCCCAAGTCTTTTAGCCTGTCTAAGCTTCAGGTTTTTCTTCTATAAAGTGGGGGTAAATATACCTATTTATTCTACCTCTCATGAGTTTAAAACCCAACCAGAATTATTTTAATGTGAAAGCTGTAAAGATCTATAGAAATGATTTCTGAGTCATATTAAAAGAACATGGAGATCTTTGCAGGTGGAGAAGTGTTTCAGTGCCAGTTTGTTCTGATGACACTGTATCTCTTAGGAACATACTGGTTCTACCCAAGGGATAAATCACCCTGGCTTCTTGGAAGTGAGTTATAATCATCTCCAACCATCCCAGTCGATTGAACAGGATCCAGGGGTGTTACTCAGGGTTTTTCCCCACTGTTTAGACAACAGGGACTAACAAATGATTTGAAGGGATTAGAAGTGAGATTCTGACCGAAGGTTGACCTGAGCCCAGGGACCAAGCCAGGAATAGAACCCAAGAGTCCAAGAGTTCTGCCTCTGAGCCTACAATTGAAATGAGACTTTCTGCTTCCTTTGTAATATTTCATCCAAGTGAAGGCTTAGATCTTAGCATCTATGTTTTAAAAGACGCAAATTTTAAGCAGATGATAGCAAAGTAAGCCATAAAACTGTGAAAGAATACTCCTTCCAGTAATCCATCTGAAAAGTGGCCTTACAGGAAACATTGGCTCCTTTTTCTGTTTATTTGAACATGGTTTTATTTATAGGGAGCCCCCTCTCCTTATGTTCTTTTAAATTAAAATACTTCCAAGTTTCACTTGTTGGGGTGTGCAGACATTCCAAAAAGACAGCCACCTAACTTTTCTCTGATATTTCTAAGCAACCTAATAGTTCTTGGGAAGGCAGGTGGGGGTGGAGGAGAGAAGAGGGCGGAGGACAGCAAGCCTTTGGCCTCAACGCAAATGTTGTGGACCAATATCCCCCACTGCATTTGTTAACTGTACAAATATGTGTGGTTTGGAACTGAAATAAGAAGCCTTTTCCAAGGCAACATTCTGCTGGCTCAGGTTGCATCTTTTTGTCTACGTGTATCGGGCCACATTGGTCTGTTCCTAAGTAAAGTTTATGAAAGTGGCACAGATGCAGCCATACTTGCCATGCCATGTAGCCATGTGGAAAGCCTGCCACCCTGCAAACAGCAAGGCCAAAGCAAGGCACCAAGCCATGGGACAGTGCCCAGTTCTCTGCATAAGTGTGGTAGTGTCTGCTGGTGGTATTTGAACAGATGCTTTGATAGAAAACTGCAGAGACCCAGGAGGAGCCATTTCACAAAAGAAGGCAAAATACCTTTGAAGAGAGGAGTCCCTGACTCTGTGCTGCGTGTTTGTTTGTTTCTTCTCATCCAGTTGGGGCACGTGACATTTTAGGGAAGTAGATGAAGATTTATGAAGCTGGGCCATGAAGTTTCCTTCAAAATATTTCTTCACCTTCTTAGTCAAGACCCAGAAAGGGGTGTAGAAGTGGGAATTCACAGAACCTAAACTATTTAAACTAATTTAGCAAAGCTCAAGACTGTTGGAATTTATGTCATTATTTAAGTTAAATAAGGGAGTTAATGATAGATCAAGGTTTAAGAATATAGCTATCAGGAATGATAATGTTCTGAAACCCTTGTTTGTGCACATAGATATAAATTCTAGTTGTCCTGAGCTTTTGGTTAATTTCATAGAAGAGCTTTATAGTGGGCATATTTGACTTTTTTTAGTAAAACCAGGACACCAACAAAAAATTGTTCATAATACTTTCTGCCAATACTTCTTAGATGTGAGATAGATTTTCTTTCTTTCTTTCTTTCTTTCTTTTTTGAGACAGATTCTCTGTCACCCTGTGTAGAATGCTGTGGCATCATAGCTCACAGCAATGTCAAACTCTTGGGCTTAAGTGATCCTCTTGCCTCAGCCTCCTGAGTAACTGAGATTACAGGCACCCACCACAACTCCTGGCTATTGTTTTTAGAGATGGGGTCTCACTTTTGCTCAGGCTAGTCTCTAACTCCAGAGCTCAAGCAGTCCTCCCACTTCAGCCTCCCAGAGTGCTAGGTTTAACCAACGTGAGCCACTGCACCCAGCCTCCTATTTTATCTTAAAACTGTAAATGGGTGTGATATTTTATTCCATGTTTGTTTTAGTAAGAAAGCATTTTTACTTTCTGCCTAATAAAATGAAACCCTTCAGAAAGATGTGCCGTGCCATCCTATGGCTGCTGTCACATGCTCCTTTACTCCTTCCAGATGAGTCCTGAAAGCTGTGGCAGCATCAATATAAAGACACAAATATTGGTGATATAGGCTGTGGTTGCTTCGATACAAAGACAAGAATATTGCTGAGATAGGCTGTGGTAGCATCGATATAAAGACATGTATGTTGCTAAGGGTAAAAACCTAGAGCTCAGTACTGGCTTGACCCATGACCCTGGAGCGCTGTTTTGTATCTTCCATCTATTGGCTGGGCAACCATCTGCCACTTGGGATAGCCAGTGTGGATCTCTCTCCTGTGTTATCCAAAGGTGGCACAGTAGATACCGTGGCAGCTGCTTCATCTTCTGCTCACACTTGCACAGGGATCCGTGAGGTAAGAGCCATATATTCTCACTTTATGATTTTGCCATACTAGGTCTTTGCAGAGAAAGATTAGGGTAGATGGATCATTTTCTCATTCTTCTTCTACTTGAGCAGCCCCAGAAGAAGAAATAACATTACAAACTGTGTTAATGCCTTCAGATGTCTCACTTGGGTCTGATATTAATGTTGATGAAATTATAAGATAAGATATTTTTAAGAAACATCTTAACAGTTCTTCATGCCTTTTAAGTTAAAATTCCTCTCACAGGAACACAAGCAGAGAAATCCTATTTTCTGAGAAAGATTTCTTCCCTCTAGCTGAACTCTGAACACTCCCCTTTCACTCAAGGGCTTCAGACGATGCCATTCTCATTGTAACAGAACTTACGGAAAGCTCAAAACTATCATTGAAAAAAAATTCAGTGTGTGTTCATGCACACACGTATTTGAGAAAAGCCTTTCCACATCTGAAATCCCATGACTCATTTTTATGCAGGATTATCTATTAAGGAAAAAAAACACATTTTTTTGGTCATGGTACATTATAATCGTTTCTAGGAAGGAGTGCATCTAATTTTTGCCATTTTTGGTATACAGAGATAACTGACTGCATGGAAACTGCACAATCCTGCTTCCAAAAAGTACAAAAGTAAAAATCAACAGAATTTAGGCATGTACATTTTTAATGATATTTAGCTTTAAATTTGTAGTCCCATCTGTGTTCACTGAATTTGTATATTAAAACTCTGGGGTGACACCGAATAATATGGACATAAGACATATTTGAGATTCTTGGTTTGAACTTCAAGAAAAATAGAACCATGTCTGTTTCTTCTTAAGAAAAGTTTGTATTTTACGCATTAGAGAAGAATCAAGGGCCATTTATTATTTGTAGAATTCTTCTGCAAAGGCATTGGCATTTTAGTTATTTTTAAGTTTTGTTGACTGTCCTCTGTCTTTCATGGTTTTCCATTACAGAATTGTTCATCTTTTCCCAAGATGAAACTGAAATCTTCCTTAAAGAGAAGATCCAGATTGGAGTTCAAATCCTCTGCTCCCACAAAGCTTCAGACAATAAGATAACCCTGAGATACACAGGCACCATGTAGACTAGCAGGGAACTAAAGACAGTATCTTATTATACATAATGACTCGTAAGCTTTGGGGGAAGGAAAGGTTTGAGTATTAGAATTTACCCTTCATTTTCTTGTCCTATTACCTTTATCTAGTACTCTCTTGCCAGATTGCCTCTCTAGATTTGAAGCTTGCCAGGTTTCTCACTAATTTGTCAAATGGGGGGAAAAATAAGATTGAATTAGCAGAACATTTTTGTCCTAATACACTCTAAAAGAATGTTAATTAGAACAGAGTGTCTCAAAATAAGGTCTAGGGACCTTCTGGGAAACCCAAGATCTATAACGTCAAACCTATTTTCAGGTATTTATGTACATTAATATAATGATTTGTCTAATATTCTCTAATGAGTGTACAGTGGAGTTTTCCAGAAGCCACATAATGTATGA
Source organism: Otolemur garnettii (assembly GCF_000181295.1). Lineage (NCBI taxonomy): Eukaryota > Metazoa > Chordata > Mammalia > Primates > Galagidae > Otolemur > Otolemur garnettii. The sequence continues at coordinate 8,984,794 of NW_003852462.1, forward strand.
TATTGCAGCAGATTGAATGTAGACACAAATGTGAGAATATCACTGTTTTCTATTAAGCAAGATTTAAAGAGATTTGCAAAACTGTAAAACAGCATCAGTCTTCTCACTTTTTGTGACTGCATACGTGCTACAGCCACAAATATGCCTGTATTTTGTTAATTTTTGTTTTTGACAAGTGCTCTACTTGAAAATATGGTGATGGTCCATCATCTTGCTGATAAGTAACACATATTGGCAGTGGTGGATTAATTTGAATTAAACCGTAGGAGCCACTGTAATGCAATGTTTCACTATGGCTTCCTGCCAACAGATGTAAGCCCTCCTGGCTTGCTCTTGATTTTTACTGGGTTTCTCAGAGTAACCTTTGGAAAGATTTTTATCACATATTAGTAAGACCTCTTATGATAATTTACCTAATTTAGTCCTTCACCTTAACCTACTATCCCAATAAATTTTAATTTTAGTAGCATATTAAGTGCAGAGCAGATTACTTCAAAATGCAAGGTCTTGTCAAAAGGCCCTTTGGTTGGGCTAGCACTTCCCTAGCTCTTTCAGCTGATATGTGTAGAAAAGGTGTAACTATTCAGAATTTACTTGCCAAAAAACTCAGCTTTCTGCCCTAGTAAAGTTGGTAGAGCAGAACAAACCCACAATATTTGGATAAGCTCGTTTGAACTCCTTGTGGAAAGCCATTTTTATGAGACAGTTGTTCTGTGTTAACACCAGAGACAGCTCCTACTAGATTCTCCCCAAACATACTTCAAACATTGATAATGGCAGGGGTGACCCAAGCTGTATCATAAAATCCCAGAGACTGCAGAAAACTTCAAAGGGGAGTCAGAGCAAAACCTCACCTCTCATTATGAGGAGTATGGGTCATGGGAATCCTAGCTAGAATCTTCGGTAACCTCACTGAGTAATGCCAGGGTATACAGAAGGCTGCTCTCCCTAGTTCCCTAGACTTCACTAAGGGACCCCAGCAGTATAATTAGGGTAGTAGTAACTAGCACCTGCCCATCTCCTAAAGCATTGAAGGCCAAATTCCCACACATAAAGTGCTTTTATATCCTCAAAGATGCAAACCTTAAAGACTTATTATGTTTTTGGTTGGAATATTAAGAGACCCCATTAATTGACTTTATGCAATTCTGAACTTTTGATATTCAGATCTGTTGCTTAGTAAGTATAGCCAAATCGAGTAAAAATATATTAATTGACTAAATGTTGAACTCCCGTATTTTAGGCATATAATAGGTATAAAGTACTGAGAATATTTAAACAATTGAGGACACACTACTTTGAAGTATCTCCCAGTTTCTTGAGAACCAAGCTGTTTGGTTTGTGTGTTGATATTCCTAAATCAGTCTTACATGTTCATTAAAGCAGGCAAGAACCTTTTGATTCGTGATTTGACATATTGTCTAGTGTTGAAAACAACACACAAAATTGCATTTTATGTTTTGGGGTTTACATATTTTTATATGTTGGTTTTTTTTTTTTACACTTTATTACTAGGTCCATTGCAGCTCTTTCAAAGTAAATCATTATAGTTTTATTGATTGTTTATAAAATAAGGTAATGATGCTTTGATTTTTTCAGCTACTCTTTTTTTTTTTTTTTTTTTTTGGAGACAGAGTCTCACTTTGTCACCCTCAGTAGAGTGCGTGGGGTCACAGCTCACTGCAACCTCCAGCTCTTGGGCTTAGGTGATTCTCTTGCCTCAGCCTCCTGAGTAGCTGGGACTACAGGTGCCCGCCACACCACCCAGCAATTTTTTGTTGCAGTCATCATTGTTGTTTAGCTGGCCCGAGCCAGGTTCGAACCCACCAGCCTTTGTGTATGTGTCTGGCACTGTAACCACTGTGGTACAGGGGCCAACCCAGTAAGTAAATAAATTAATAAGTGAGTATACTGCTATTTCTTGGCCTCATTTGACTTCCTGTTGCTATGCATCCATGTTCCTTCTCCTCATTTTCCAGGTGCCCACCATAAGGGCTGGCTATTTTTTTGTTGCAGTTCGGCCAGGGCCAGGTTTGAACCCACCACCCTTGGTATATGGGAAAAATATAATCATAGTAAACTACCTGGCTTCACTGGGAATACTATGATTATATTTTCTTTTTTAACTTTTTAGTTTTTTGGGTTTTTTTTTTTTTTGAGCCTCAAGCTGTCCCCCTGGGAAGAGTGCTGTGGCATCACAACTCACAGCAACCTCCAATTCCTGGGCTCAAGCGAGTCTCCTGCCTCTGCTTCCCAAGTAGCTGGGACCACAGGTGCCTGCCACAATGCCTGGCTATTTTATTTTTGCAGCCATCATTGTTGTTTGGTGGGCCTAGACTGGATTCAAACCCGCCACCTAAGGTGTATGTGGCTGGTGCCTTAGCCACTTGAGCCACAGGCGCCGAGCCAACTTTTTAGTTTGTTTATTCTCACTGGAGTTAGTAAATGCTTTGTTGTTGTTGTTGTTGTTGTTGAGTTTGTTGGATATTTTCAGAGCATTTCTACCTTTATTAGAATGCCCAGAGAGAACTTTTTTAAAAACTGTGGTTATGGGGGCGGCACCTGTGGCTCAGTGGGTAGGGTGCCGGCCCCATATACCAAGGGTGGTGGGTTCAAACCTGGCCCCGGCCGAACTGCAACAAAAAAATAGCCAGCCCTTATGGTGGGCACCTGTAGTCCCAGCTACTTGGGAGGCTGAGACAAGAGAATCGCCTAAGTCCAGAGTTGGAGGTTGCCGTGAGCTATGACAACACGGCACTCTACCAAGATTAACAAAGTAAGACTCTGTCTCAAAAAAAAAATAAATAAAATAATTTTCTATCTTTCAATTGCTGTCCACAGACTCTCCTCCATATGTTTGTGTTAGGTAATTTATAGGTTTCCTTATTTGGGTTTTTTTTTTTTAATTCTTTCCCTAGACCATAGACTGGTGGCTTTCTAGATTGACTTTAAGCTATTATATTAGTACTCTCTCCTCTCCCTTCCCTTCCCCTGCTCTCTCCTTCCTCTTTTGTGAGACAGAGTCTCGCTCTGTCTCCCCTGGTAGAGTGCTATGGTGTCAGAGGTCACAGCAACCTCAAACTCTTGGACTCCAGCGATGCCCTTGCTCAGCCTCCCAAGTAGGTGGGACTACAGGCACTCTCAGCTAGTTTTAGAGGAGAGGTCTCGCTCTTCTCTGAGGCTGGTCTCGAACTCCTGAGCTCAACAATCTTCCTACTTTAGGCTCCCAGAACTGCTAGGATTACAGGCGTGAGCCACCACGACCAGCCGCTCTTTAAGTATCTTTCTTCCACTTAATTCTTTTGGTCCTTTTCTTTAATGAATAAAAACAGCCCTGAGGTGTGTAGTAATTCTTTACTGTGTGCTCTGTTTAGAGATGAAGCACTAAAAAGCCACACTAGGAAGTTCCTAGTGTGGAGCTCAGAAGGGTGATCGGGGAAGACGTGCAGACCCTGGTCTTCTGTTGAGAGGAACAGGCTGGATGGGCCTACAGAGGGGACCTACAGGTCTGACTGTTTCTTACACAGAGATTTAGCCATTCTTCCTGCTTTCACTTCACAAGCATGCCTCCTTGTTCCTCCTGTACCCCCAGGCCTTCAGAGCTGCTCGGTGCCTCCATCTTTCTGAAGTTCAGTGGGTTCTGCCACGCTGATGAGCTGCCTCTTTGTGGCATCCATTCCCTCAGGCTTACGTGGCAGCACCGCGTGTCCATCTGCCTTTCAGCTTCTGAAATGCGGTTGACACCTTCCCTTTATCCCTTTGTATCCCTTTGCTTTCACGTCCCAGGGTCTCTGGATTCATCTGTCACATTTAACCAGAAGTCCTGTAATTTAGGCTGTTCACTACTTCATTTATCCTTTCTTGATGTCTTTACCCCTCTACCTCCATCTAATAGCTCTCAGTTAGTGTGGTTTTACTGAGATCCATATCTGCTAATTCTTCAAAAAGCAATCTTTCTAAGTTTGCTGGTATTAAATAGTAACATTAATGCTAACATTTTTAAGCTTCTGCTCTGATCTAGACATGGTTCTACATTTTCTATTTCTATTTCTACATGGTTCTATTATCTCATTTAATCGTCACAACTGCTTTTGAACAGCATTTGTTCAGGCAGTCTGTGGCCCTTCTATCCCAGAAAGATTTATAATGCATCTGCTGAGAAGCCATTGCCAGTTCCAACCCAGCTTTGAGTCTGGTATTGGTCTTTAATCTCTCATTCTGTGTGTTGTAAAGAAAGAGGTTGTAGAAGGCTGTTGTCAGATCCCAGGAACATGAAAGAAATAGCACACCCTACCATAGTGACATGGCCCTGTCACCACCCCTCTCTGAACCATAAAAGCTATTCAGAGGGGCCGGCAGCTGGTGAGCGACTGTACTTAGATCCTGGGTGCTGATGGGTGTTTTGTAGTTTCCAAGGGAAGTTGCTGAAAGTTTTCTTATCTTGACACTCCAAGGGCAAGAGGTCTTTCTTCAAAGAGAAGTACTTGTTTGAGAAAGAGATGTAGAAAGAACATAAAATCACACAGGTTCTTCCCCAGTTCTGAAAAAGAAATGGGAAGGAGCAATGTGGCAGTGTAAGAGGAAACCAGACGATTGCAGGAGTCGGGAAGGGGCTCCCACAGCACTGTTTGCCTCCCAAATCTGTAATACAAGGTTAAAGGGCCCTACTGGGGAGCCAGACAGCCATGGATTTGAATTATTATACTACTGTTTCTCAGCCATGGCCTGGAGCAAGGTTTCCCCCCTCCTAATCTCTCTGAGCTGAGATTCCTTCAGTGCATATGAAACTGGGATCCTCATGCCTACCTCAGTGGGTGGTTATATGGATTAAATTATATAATGTTTATAAAGCACTTAGTCTGGTCTGTGGCATGTAGTTAGGGCTCACCTAATGGTTTTGGTGTAGGTTTTCTCTCCTGAATACAGAGTGTTATGGGAAAATAAACAGGGATTTCATCCATAGCCCTGACACCCTGTCCCTGAAGTCTTGCTGACCACTTGCAATAGTGCTAACACTAGGAGTCGAAATGTTTTGCTGGGATTTTGTCTTTCCCCTTCTCTTTCTTCCCACAAACTGGACGGTTCAAATTGCTGTATGGAGGGACTCACCTGGGCTCTTAGCCTTTGTGTGTGAGAACCACGCTGGAAAAGGTGTGCAGAGGCCACGAACTTGCTCTGAACCCACTTGTGAAGAGCAGGTGATCCCAAACTATTGTTAGTGTCTGCTGTAAATGATATGCCTCTGGGTTCGAGCAGAGTTCAGCCAGCAGCCCCACATGACATGGAAATCTGTCCTGGAGCCAGGTTTCTCGGGTAAAAGTTATGTAGCAAATGTCTCCAAACATTGGCATCTGTTGTCTGCCGAGAGTGGACAACCGAGAATGATGGAGTGCTTACGGAAATTAGGATGGGGCATGCGACCCTGTAACAGCTGACAGACTGTTTCGGGCCACTGTGTCTCCTCCAGCTCTTTTGATAAACAGTTTTAAAAGCATTACGTGATTTGGAAAGCATTCTTCAAAAATGGTTATACTTTCCAGACACATGACAGTCCACTGTTCAGTATTGCTTAAAGATTTTGAATTATAGAATCAGATTCTTCTTTGGTGGGGCTGTTGGAACTATCTGGGGCTTATTCGTCTGACTCCTGCCAGATAATCTCACAAATATATTATCACGTAGTTTGGGGTCCCCTATCTCTGTATTTAAAAAAAAAAAAGAAAGTCCTCTTAGATTCAGAGCTAAGTTTAAGAGGATAAACTCTGATTTCTAGCTAAGTCTGATGACCTCTTTGATGTGCACCATTTATTTTATGATTTCTGCATAATGAAAGTACAAGATAGATAACCTTGGATTATTGTAATGCTTTGAGCCTTTGAAAATGAATACGGTCTAGATTAGAAATTTGCATTTTGTGATTCATTTCAAACTTCATCTTTCCATTTATCCTGGTCCCAGAAATTTAAATGTTGCCTTTTGAGCCTCTTAGGAAATTCTGTCTGTCATGGGGCAAGGGAGCTGGCCTTGGGAAGAATGACACTCGGGTCAGGTTGGTCATTTGAGACTCAGACTCCTATAAACCACAGGATAAGTCCAAAATACTCTAGTTACAGATTTTTTAAAACTTTATTGAAGGTTAATGTGCCATGGGTTTTTCTTTTTGAATTTCACAGTAGGATTCATAGGATTTTATTCTTGTTCCCAAAATAAGAATGGTGTCAGTGGTGGAACTGACAATGTAGCATGAACATCACTCTCGTTTATTGTGTTAAAGGGATGGCAGTTCATATTCTTTTAATCTGTCAGGGTAGGATCAGTTCCTTCTTTAATCAGATATCTGTGATCAAAATAACCTATCTGGATGTTCCCTTTGGGTATTGGAGGCAGCTTGGCCTCTTGGCAAGAGAACAGGGTTGCACATCGTGAGACCAGAATCCTGATTCCACCCTGACACTCTTCTCCTTCATGCCCTGTGCAAGATAGTTTTTTATCACCTCCTCGGGTCATTCTCCCTGCTGGCAAAGGGGGAGGCTGGTGAGATGAATGACTTCCTAGAGGAGTGGCACAGAGGGGGCTTCCTTCCTAGGGCTGGTTCTGCTGTCAGGGAGGAAGCTGGGTATTAGAATGAAGAAAGCCTGTGCAGGGCATATGAAAAGCTTGTTAATTTGAGCTATGTTGTACCTAAAACATTCCCGAGCAGGTTGCAGCCCTAGCCCTAACCCCAGCTGGGCTTAGCACCATCTAAGTTAGTTACATCTAATCCTCCCAAGGGGCTGAGTCTGTGGCCAAGTCTGCCTTGTCACTGCTTCAGCCTTCCTTCTGATTTCACCTCTGGGAAAACTATAATGTGGCTTCAGACACAGCAGCCTGGATCATGTGGGTGAAGAGTGTCAGGACAGCCCACGTTAAATAGAACATCCAAGGAGCCTGTTATAAATGGACCACTTCCCATATGCTCAGTCATTGTGGAGGGACTTGAATGTTCACAGTTTCTTTTAGCTGAAGGCTAAGAAATCAACGTAAAAACAAAAAACCTTAACAGAGACATTTTGTCCAATAATAGATGTGTGTGGTGTGAATAAGCAAATTCCAAAATATAGTTCCTTTTAGTTTGCATTCCCACATCAGATTAGTCCTTCGCAGCGCTGTCCACAGTGCCCGAGTAGACAGCGGTGCCAAGCAGCTTATGGGAAGGAAATTCACGCAAGGTAAAGGGGAAAGCGCGTCTGACCGCGTCTGCTGGTGGCAGCGTTGCATGTATTGGCTGCCACTTCCCATTTGTAAGCAACTTAAGTTCCTGTGTTTTTAGAGTTTGGTCTCTTTGTTTACTTATAATTGTATATTCCTGGTGTGTTGTTGTAAAAGTGATCCTGAGATAGAAATAGTCCATAGGAAGTTGGGGCATTGAGTTCATAAGTTCTTAAAGTCTGTCTTGTCCCATGATAGAATCTCAATCTCAGGGGTAGTTCCAGCGTTTCAGATTTTAATACATCAGAGAGACTGCCGATGCATCTGGACTCAGGATGGGCCTTCAGGAGTGCTTATGTTACACACTTAACACCTAATGCAGACTGGATTCATTCATGTATATTGATGTAACCTGTGTGATAATGTGAGTGCAACTGCTTTGTGGATTGTCCCAGGACAATGAGGCATTATTATAACTAAAGACTAAATTGCGCTTTGAACATGTATATGAATAACTGGGGACAGATTGAATGGATTATTCATTTTTCTTGAGAGTGTCCTACGTTAACCTTTTTGGTTTTTTTCAGAGCAAGACTTTGTCACCCAGGCAGTACGGTGGCACCATCTTAGCTCATTGCCACCTCAGAGTCCTGGACTTAAGTGATCCTCCTGCCTCAGCCTCCCAATTAGCTGGGACTACAGGTGTACATCACTGTGCCTGGCTAATATTTCTAGTTTCGTGGCGATGGGTCTTCCTGTGTTGCTCAGACAGACTGGTCTGGAACTCTCGGCCTGAAGCAATCTTCCTGCCTTGGCCTCCTGAAGTGTAGGACTATAGGCATGAGCCACTGTGTCAGACCCTAAATTAGTCTATTTAACTTTTTCTTGCCTTTTGTTTCCAGGTTTTTTAACAAACCAGGGCAAATAGTATACAAAAGAATAACCATAGACAAAAGCGATTTTAAATACCAAGAGACAGTTTTCTGTGATCCATTAATTCCATAGAATCTCCCGTTTACCCCCACAAAAAGGTGCTTTAGGTTTTGGGATGACAGATACATTTAACTCATCTCTGAACAGCACAGTACACAAGGAAAGCTTGTGAGGAAAATGCAAGCATATATTTATAATTTCTACTCAGAAAATACATGGGTTCCTTTTAATAAGGAAATATAACTTTCCACCTTCAGATTAAAGCAGGGCCTGATTTGAAACAGACCACCAGCTTCACTAGACTCCATCAAAGTTGTTTGCCTTTAGCCAAAATTGGAAAATGCCCATGGACGGAGAGTTGCTGGTATAGGATCTGTTTTTATTTTTAAACAATTGTGGCCCTAGTCTAGTATCTGTAAGATGGGTGAAGATAAAACTGGCGGGAAAGCATTAATCAGTCAGCAGTCCCTGTGCACTCAAAAGCTTTCCCACCTGATGCTCTGAGCCCATGTTTGGTTTGGTTCTGGTTTGGGATTCTCTCTGTTCCTCCCACTCCTCTATCTGTTACTCTTGGACTTGGTTTGAAGAGTTCTAATAACCTTGCCAAACTTCCAGAATTCAACCCTCATTTTACCAGTGACCCATGGAGACACAACAGACATGTGACAAACCATGGATTCATTCTGCGTAGTCAGAGAGCCTGGATTCACTGCTGGGGCAATCCTCTGCAGTGAGCTGTGAGTGCTGCGCTCTAAGACTAGAACCAAGTCCTGCCCATGTCAGCTGAGTGTCTGACACTTGGGACGCGAATCAGAGATGATGAAGATTCTGGATGAGAACGAATGGGTAGATTTGGGAGAGCCAATGTATGGGACCCTCTCCTGTTTGATTTCATGAGATCAAATCTTCTATAAACACCTTTCTTCTGTGCATACACACACATGTCCGAATACGGTGTCCCTGCCGTGTAGGCAGGGACAGAAAATAAGTATACGTCTTTCTATATTAAAAATGAGGACAACTAGTGGTCAGTGTTTGCGTTCCCATCTCCTGTGAAACTCTAGTGTCTTCAATATACTAAAGGGCAACCTCGCCTCCCATGGTACTCTGGAAAATCCATGGGTTGGGGAGATGTGCTGCAGGAGGACGCAGTGGCTGCGATGCAGAAAGTTTGTGAGGGATCAGACTGAAGATTTTCCTTTGTGAGAACAAAGTGAAACCTTAACATTCAGGAGCAGCTCGGGGCCTATATATAGGGGCCCAGGGCCTGCTGGGATGGGGTTTTACACTTGGGCTGTCCTTTTGCCCTTCCACTGAACTCTTTTCATTTCAGTCATGAGCAAACAGTCAGAGCCTGAGCTAACAACCCTGCAGTCCTCCCAAGCACAGCTCGCTTACAGCACCGAACAAAGGGAGGGAGGGCCACGCGGGCCGCTCAGGCCAGGAATGCGGCTTCAGGGTTCTGCTCCATAAATTTAACCAGCACGACGAAAAGGAGATAATATGAGCCTTCGTGATGATCTGAAAGGGGGAGGTTCTGTGTCCCATTGATTGCGGTCTGGCCCAGTGCCAGGCCCAAGCCTGACCGACAGTTGAACCATATCGTTAAGGCGTGTAATACAGCTCGAGTCCTGTACTGCCGCCAATGAGTACATATCCACAGGGCAAAAGTTTATAAAGAGTTGAGGCCGTCCTGTTTAACCCTCTCACACTGCATGTAATAGACCCAGCTGCCATTCAGAACTTGCCCATCCGAGGTCATAAAGGAAAGCCTGCACGTTTCTTTTCTTAAAACAGCTTTTCAGGGCTGGGGAAAGGGAAGAAACACTGTCTAGAGAGGGTCAAGGCATGGTGATGTTGCTCTCTGGAGAAGCGAATCCGGCCTTCCCTCCACCCCCTCCCAGAAATGGGACACCGCAGTGCTTTCTTCAGAGTAGCTCTGTTTGCAGTATAATGTTGCTGGAGGAAACAGGGCTGCCACAACAGGAACCTGCCCGTCTCCAAGGAGGCCGTGCTGGTGGCAGAAGGGGTGGGTGCCGGCGGTGAAGAGTTCTTGTCCAGCCGAGCCACTGAGGCTTAGGGTGGTTCTGTTTTCCTTCCCTGCCCCCTTGAAAGCTGGTAAGAGTCTTATTTTGTGGCTGTCCACAGCTAACCCTAAAGGCTAAAACACAGCAGGGGGGAGGCTGTCCCATGGAGTGGTCTATCAGCCCAGTATTCTACTGTCAGAGGCAGGCAGCCCCATAGGAACTCTGTCCCTTCCCAGGGAGGGTATATAGAAATGGGCACATTGTCACAGCAGGGCCTAGAGCAGTGTGGGCTCTCACCGTGGACAGTGTTGGGTAAGCAGGCGGACACACAGAGGTTTAGTCTAAGTATGGTAGTATAGTCAGAAAGGAAGGACTGCCTTCCTGTGTTCACAGGACCCAAGGGAAAAAGTGGGTTAAGGGGTAGTTCCATCCTATCTCTTCAGCCACTTGCTGTCCTTAGCAAACCGGGGACTTCCTGAGCTTTTTCCATACTGTCCAGTAAGATGTGTGTTTCTGTCATTTCTAGAGTGCTGCTCATCTGCAGTGACAGTGCATCTTAAGTAGATCTGTGCTCTTGGTGACAGCGGTGCAGTTACTGATCCCAGTGTTCCATAGCTTACGGATGCCAGGAACTACTTCAAGGAGTTCTTATGTATTGTTGTCCTTGATATTTAATCCTGACAACCACCTAGTGATGTGGGTGCTGTATTTTCCCATTATACAGATGGAAAGTTGAGGCACAGAGGTTATATAACTTGTCTAACATTGCAAAGGTAGTGAGAGAAGGAATCAGAATTTGAACCCTGAGTACAGAGCACATACTCCTAACTTCTGTGCTGCTTCCAGATCATCTCTTGGTCTCCCTCATCAAAAGACCTCAGGATTTAAATCTGGCCAGGTCTTAGATCTATTTCCTTTTGAGGGCAGGAATTGGATATCTCCCTATGACCAACAAGATTTAGGCAATGACACTAATGCATTTGGGAGGGCAGCTGCTATGAACTTTGGACTTTACAGTGTGAAAGGTCACCCCTAACAGCTTAATGCAGAAATAGCGGGGGAGATGTGCTATAGCTAGAAAACTGGGAAGAGCTCACAGGCAGCAGCTTCTTTGGACCAAACAGCAGTGGGCCTGAGCATGGAGAAGCCCCAGTCTTCTGCTGTCAGTGTCTAGAGGACCAGGTCACTGAGCTGGGTGCCCCTGGTCATGCCCTCTGTACCCTTCCCTCCTCCACAAATGATAAACCACTGCAGCCTTCCAAGTTCAGAGTTTTCCACTTTGTCACAAAATAGCAGTGACATTCCTAGCTCCAATCTTGACTTTGCTGTGCTGTCTAGCCAAGACCATCTTCACAAGCTGGTCACCTGGGAACTCCAGCTGGTCCTCAGTAGAGGAAGCCTCAGCAGCACAATGTCCAAGTCATGTGTGCTCAGCATGCTACAACCTCTTCATTTGGGGGGCCAAGGAGAACTTTGTTTTGGTGCAGTAGAGCATGAAAAGAAAAGATTCTAGAGGTAGAAGAGACTAAAGGGCTGGCCAGCCCTGAGCTGGTTGGATTGTACATTATGCTTTTGTGGTTAAGGTGCTTAAGCGTCTAGAAGCCTAGAAATGGGCTCTGGTAGTGAGTCCCAGGGTGGAGCTAACTTGCAGTCTAGACTCCATTAAACCACTGCTAACCCCAAAGTTTAGCACACCTTGGGACTGGATGGCTTTCATTGGGGCAGCTGCTTCATCATGTATTTGAGATTTAAGTAGTATGAAGAAATTCTACGATTGTTTTGAAATTTTTTGGTTCTAACAACGATGAAGATGCCGTGAGGTAGCCAGACAATCCACTAACTGGAATTTATAGAAAAAAATAATTTTTTTTTTTTTTTGAGACAGTCTCACTTTGTCGTCCTTGGTAGAGTGCCATGGCGTTATAGCCCACAGCAACCTCAAACTTCTGGGCTCAAGTGATCCCCTTGCCTCAGCCTCCCAACTAGCTGGGACTACAGGTGCCTGCCACAACACCCGGCTACTTTTAGAGACCAAGTCTTGTTCTTGCTCAGGCTGGTCTCAAACTCCTGAGCTGAAGTAGTCCACCCACTTCGGCCTCCCAGAATGCTAGGATTACAGGCATGAAACACCATGACTGACCCTTTGGAATTTATAGAAATTCTTATCTGAAAAATCTTAAGATAATACTAACTAGAAAGTTCCCGATGGCCACAGCTGCTTGGATCTGAGCAGTCTTTTGGAAATAGCAGTAGACAGCAATAACTGAAGAGTCCCTTCTTGCCTTCTGTGTGACTCACCTCCTTTGCAACTTCAGAGTTGTTCTAGGCTTGCCTGCTTCTCTCCACCCTAGGAACTTGGTCTTTGCACAGCCACATGTTTGCCCTCCCTTTCTATCTTCTGCCTCCAAATCCAGAAGGAAAAACAAGCCCTCAGTTGGAGGAGAGGCTAGAGTAGAGGCTCTTCATCCTCCTAAAGGGCAGTAGGAAGTGGTGCTAGTGCCTCTGCACCAGGCAGACCCGTGGCTGCACCTGCTGTTCTGAGATGCACAGCGGGTGAGGTACTGGCAGGAGGGCTGGGGGCTGCTGCTCCACGCCTGGATCCCAGTGCCAAGGAGGCCAGCTAGAAAAAGTGCATGGTGGGATTTGAGCAGTGGCTGTCATCAGATCTGGGGAGGGGGAACCTGATTCTACTGCCTTGTCTAAAAGGGCCTAACAGCTTTTCCCATGCCTTCCTGGCTCCTGACAAGTTGTAACACATTTTAAATACACATGCTATTCTTGTCTGGCAGAGGCAAAGCCCCAGTCCAACAATTCAGACAGATTCAGCCTTATTGGTTCTTGTTTCCTAGAAAGTGCTCTGAAGGTTTGGTGTCAGCTCTGACTCAGACCATGCATCTGATTTTTCTGAAGGCATAGAAATGTACAAATGCACCTGAGGTGACCCAAGTTCTTTTTTTTTTTTTTTCTGAGGCATAGTCTCTGTTGTCCAGGCTAGTGTGCTGTGGCGTCAGCCTGGCTCACAGCAGCCTCAGACTCCTGGGTTCAGGTGATCGCCCTGCCTCAGCTGGGACTACACATGCCAGCAACAACACCCAGCTAATTTTTCTATTTTTTTTTAGTAGAGATGAGATCTCACTTCTTTAATTTTCAGATTTCCCACCACCTGGCTTGGAACATTAATTCTGTTTTCAAAGGTTGGGGGGAAAGGAGAACATTTCAAACAAAGTCTGTCTGGTCTGTGAACCAGCTTGTCTTCTAGGATGAGAATCAGGAAGGACAGTCTGTAAGCCCCTTCACTCTACTGGCTCTGCAGCTGGAGAGCATCAAAACCAGTTCCAGATGGTCCCTTTCCCTGTGCTGGCAAGAAGGGAATTTGGGGCAAGCTGGGAGGCAGCGTGCTTTTGCTTTTGCCTGTTCTTAGAGTTACCCCATTTGTAGATCATGTCTTATCTCACAGCTCTTAGCGAGAGAGCTGGGAGTGCCTGGGTCCTACCCGCTCCTCAAAATCAGAGCATGCCGCTTGGAGCTGGCCAGTACTGCCAGCGAGAGAAGCCCTCTCCCACTGTTCAGGGTCAAAAGCAAACAATGCTAGAAAAGTAAGATGGGCTGAGAGGGAATCCTGCAGATGACACTCAGGTCAACAAAGCAACAGTCATGTTCCCCTGCACCACCACGCAGAACAGAATGGCCTGCCTTCCTATCTCGGGAGAGGAGGCAACGATAGCAAAGGTGATAGTTTGGTTAAAAAATATGTACAAATGTAAACTGTTCTGAAAATAAATACAGTGTGTGAGCATGTACACATTGCTCTTCAGATCTTGCACAAATTCTCTCTTTAATCCTTATAAAACCAATTAAATAGATACTGTTATTCCCACTTTACAGAAGAAAATAAAAAGGACTCAGTCTGCCTGGGCATTGTCCCATCAGGCATCTTTATTTTAAACATTTAGATAATATATGGCAAATATACCATAATATATTATTGACAGTGTTTCTAGTTTTTTGCTTTTATATGCATCCTCTACATATATCTCTTCATACTTGTATAAATCTCTCTTACGACAAATTCCTAAAAATATGATTACTGAATTTTAGGTTACGTACATTTTCTATTACATTACAAATTGCCTTCTAAGGAATTGAAACAATGCCTACCGCTGCCCATGGTGTTAAAGAAGGCCCATTTCTCCAACACTGTACCAGCTCAGGCTATTTGTTCAGAATTTAGTCAAGAAGTAGCTGCCATATGCCAGACATCAGGCATGTTACTCATTTAAGTCTGTGCCAGTCTGAGAGGGCGACTATCTCAGTGTTACTACATGCATCTCTTTGATGGTTAGGAGCATTACATCATCTTTTTGTATTTTGGTTGGCCATTTATATTTGTGTGTGTGTGTGTAAATTATTTTGTATATTCTTTGCCTCAATTTTTTTTAAAACCATTGGGGTCAGAGTTCATCTTCCTTTTTAGTGTGTTTTTATTTATTTTCATCCCCTCTTGGTCCAAACCTTTCTAATAGTTGTCATTGAATCCGTTTCTCTTCCATGTAAGTGCTTCCAGATGTTGATGAATTTAGATTAGTTACTTGGTGAATTCTGATCTGTAAGTTAGAGTCTGCATCACTACTTTATAAAAGGCCATCACTGTGCCTAGGTTCAGCTTGTATTGTGTGCGGTGTGGCCTGTTAAGTGGCTTTATCTTACTACTTTTTCTTCCTACTTCTAAGTATTTGTTTATCACCAGTTCCTTTTGTAAAACTTGGCAGATTTGTGCTGATGTTATACATTGTCATATTGATACTTCTGCCTCAGGCAGGGCCCCACTCGAGCCAGGCCTTCACAGGAGCCGTCCTGCCCACCAGCCTGTGGTACAGTCCTCCTTAGTGTTCCCACTTACCTCCTTTGCTCTTTCATCATGGATACGTGGCTAGGTTTCTTCGAGAGTCATTTCAAGGATATAGATGTTATCTTCACAATTGCATTGTGAGGTTCTTGTTTTTTACCATTTTGGGTATCCCTCCAGTGTCTCCAGAATGCCTCCAGTGATGGTCTCAGAGTATGTATTAAAGACATTTTCTTTGCTGGTTATGCTATTCAGTAAGTTTACCGAGTCCAAGAGAATCAGAAAGGCCCAAGATCAGGCTGGGCTTTACCACTTACCAGCTTAATGGCCTTGGACAAACTTAATGAAATACTAGTAACACACTTCTTATAAGAATGTTGTGAGGACTGGTGTCCAGCATACAGGCAGCGCTTAGCATGGCTATGGAGACATACCGTGTGCCTGGGTGGCCCAGCAGTCTCGATCTTCTGACTTTAAGTTGATGGGAAGATACCCACGTAAGAACTGGTGAAGCTGGTGATGCACTGGATTTTTCCATGGAGTATCCTCAGAGGCTTACATGTTCTTTGTTGAGTCTGAGTCTGTTTTTTCTTTCAATATGGAGTCCTATAATCATTCAGGGACTCAGCATGATGCCACAAGTTGGAAACATGTCAGTTTCTATCTTCTGTGCTGCCAGGTTCTCCTAAGTGAGGATGTGGTGCATGTGTTCCTGCACATACACATTGGTGTGTATCAAGGGGGAGGTAGGGAAATGCTTGGGATTGAAAAAAGATGGATCAGATTTTGCCTGGCGTGGCATAGCAGATATCATCTCTAATAGCCACTAAGCATTTTACCAAATGGACTTTAATTGGTTTACTTCAATTCTATTTTTATTTTGTAGCCATTTTAATGTATGGGGAGCCAACTTCTTCAAATGAGACATTTTGTCATTGAAACCTGTTATTTAGTTTAACCACTGTGGGCCTCCATTTCATTCAGGAGGGTTCTGAGCAGTTGTTCCTCATGACCTAACCACAGCACTGAACCGCCAGTTTGCAGTGCACATAGACCAAAGCAGAGACACGCCGGGCAGCCAGGTGTCGTCTGCATAATGGGTTTGGCAGCTCCACCTCATGATGCCATCTCCTGCCCCTCCCTGCCTGCATGTGCTGGCCCTTGGGGATGCCGTGGCATATGGCACAAGAGTCCTTCTGGTCCACCTCACCCTCTGTACTGATTAGACAGGAATCAGCAAATCTGCCGAGTGCATGTTTAATGTGACACAGATGTGAGACGTACTGCAGATCTTTCTGCTTTACAAATTTTCAGGTTTTTACATTTCATCAGTGTTGCTTATTATTTACAGAATGTAACTTGAAACAGCAGAACAGATTGTAATTTTTAAAAAGGTTTGGGAGATGATGGGGCCGCAGGGGATCTGGGAGAAAAAAATCCAGTAGTGTGGAATGTTGTTTGCTGTCCAGACCAAACAAACCAGTTTGCCAAGGGTTGATGGACTATGACAATCAGTCCAATTCATGTTAACACTAGTGGCACTTAATTAAAAGGCAGCTTGACCTTCTTATCACCAAATAAAAAATAATCTTTTGTCACCAGGTACAACGTCACAGCTCCAGGCAGAACTCCTTGTGGAGGCACTGGAGGGTGTCATTGAGCTGCCAGCTCGTGTTCTTCCTTCCTGTCCACAGAGAAAGGACACCATCAAGCCTAATCCTCATTCTGTCACGTGGATGCTCTCCTTGTCTCATTCCTGCTATGGCTTTATACCCAGGCACTTTGGCAAGAGTCAGAACAAAGACAAGTCTTTTCTTTTGCCTGAAAAATCCAAGATATTCTTAAGGGTATTGGAATGATGCGCCAGGGCCAGTTTGACACAAGTTCAGAGAGAAGGTGCCATCTCTGGCTCCTAGAGAGGCAGATTTGGCTAGAGATGTCCTTGGCTTCTGAGAAAGCTCATCTGTAGGTTAAATTTAAGGGCAAACAATTAAAAAAGGACCAGCTGGTCAGAAGGAAGGTGAAGAGGAGTTAGGTGACTGGTTGATTCTTCTATGCTTCTAGGTCAAAGAAACTAAAACTTGGGCCTGAAATAATGAAAGCCATACCGTAAAACTCCTTTGAAGAGAATTCTCCTTGGGATTTGAGCTAGTGGAGACTTGATCACTTGGTCAAGAAGATTCTGAGCTATTAAGTGCTGAGTGTCAACTACCCTTAGGGAGCCAGAGCCCTGAGCAGTTGCCAGCGTTCTAAGCCCCACTGTTCTTTTCCTTCCTGGAAAAGTACAGATGGTGCATGTTCCCCCGAGGCCACCAGGCAGCTCTCCAGTTGCCCTCTGAGGGAATGTGACCCAGGTCAGTTACTTTCTAGTGTCCCCCTAGGATGGAATGATCAGCATTCCTATGCTCCAGGGGTTCCTGGGTTGTTACCAACACCAAGCCTTCCTCTGGCTTAGACTTGGGGGAGGAGTCCCCTGCAGACTGTCCTTCTTCCCTCCCCCTGCTTCAGAAGCAGCAATGCTGGCTCTCCTCAACAGTCGTGTGGCTGACAGTCTATTCATTTATCGCATACGTATTAAGCACCCACTTGGTACCCCATACTATCCAAAGTGCTGGGGTGCAAAAATGCGTAGAAGAGGCAGAAATCCTTGGCTCTGCACAGCTTCTGTCTAACACTTAGCAGACTTCCCAGGTCACTATTAATCTCAGTGTTCTTGGCGCTTTTTGAAGCATCTTCTCCTGATTCCTCTTTTTCCTTTTTCACCTCACCTTCCACCTTTTGTTTCACAGTAGAAAAATGTATATAACCTCCAGGCCAAGTGAACTGGTGATGTTAACAAAGCAAACAAAGCAGAAAGTGGCTGGAGTAAGTAGCATCCTCATAACTGCTTGGCTTTGGTCATGGACGGAGGCCCTGGGGAGGTGCCTAGGGGCTTCCTGCAGAGAAGCAATGCTGAGATGCGGGGCACACAGCGCCCTCTCACCATGATCAGGGCAGCCCTGTCTCCAGCCGTATGTGTTAAGATTAAGATTGTCTTACAGACTTCACTTAGAGAAAGTGTTTTACCACTAGAAAGTTTTTTTAAACCTTCTGCTGTAGTGAATTTTATTAGTGGTAATATTCTAAAAGTTTATTAATTCCAATTCTAAGAATTTGATAGCTGGCATGTAATTGAATCGAGCTGCAGGGCTGATTTGCTATAGCTCTTTTTAGAGCATCCTGCAAGGCAGTGGGTATGGGTGGCATAGGTCGGGTGAGTGAGCACATTAGCCCCTTGCTCCTTTAGAAGACTTCTTCATACCCCACACTTGATGTGCTCCTTGTGAATCAGCCTGCCATATTCAATAAATCTTTCTCCCATAGTGCTCTGTCAAGATAGAATTTTAAAGACTTCAGTGTTGCATTTTGGTATTTTAAATTGACATGACACCCAGTCATTCTGAATAGGGATAAGAGAGAAGGAGACAGTTCATCTTCTGTGAGTACCTACTATATGTTCCAGGCACATTTCGTATTTTATCTCAACATTATCACCACGTAGGTGTTATGTCCTCACTTACTGATAAGGCAACTGAGGCGAAGAGCCATAAAGCAACTTCTTCCTGTCACCTATCTAAGAGGTGACTGGACTGGGATTTCAGTCTAGGTCTTTTTTCCAAAGCTCTTTGTATCACCTTGTTCCTAAATTTCATCTCTTCTCAGAGATCAACTTTTGGGAAAGGGTAGATAACTTAAACATTAAAAGAAAGAAATTGTGTAGTTCTTTGCCAGAAATGAATCTGAAAATACCTGGTTTATTTAGTTTAACCATCTTGTTATTATTGGCATTTATATTTAATAGGCACGAAATCAAATTTATCAGAAATTTTGTATATTGGCCCATCTTGGGATTGGCATTAGAGATAACAGGTCAACAAAGCATTTGGCCATGACGTAACAGACTCCGATCCAGAATGTTGTATGTAGAACACAAAGCTTGCATTTGTAAAGTACAATGATGTCGAAAGTTGCAAACTTCTTTATAAAAGTCATCTACTGTTATTTTATGAAAGCAAAACAATCCCAGAAAGCATGCAGAAGTTACAGCACTTTTAGGAAATCCAAGGCTGTTCGGTTTTTCACTCACTGTAACATTATCCGTTTGATGGGAATTCTTCATACAGTTGAGTCTGCCTTCTTCCCACCCAGCCTGATTAACTGGTAGTCTCACCCCTGAAGCAGTTGACGAAAACAGAAAGAAGAAAAAAATCTGGAGTATTTTTGTCTTAGAGTTTAAATCCCAATAGGCATATCTGTTGGCATTAGTCCTACCAGCTGTCACAGTTGCAATGTCATGGGGTCCCCCAAACATGTGTTAGATTATGGGAAGTCTTGACCCCTATAAACAAGTCAGGTGTGAATCCCACTGACAGGGGAAAGCCCAGCCCAGGAAATGTTGTCCTTGCTGCTGGATGTCAAATTACTAAAAACTTAACAATATTGATACAGTTTCTAATGATTTTTTGAATCAGCCTCTTTCCCCATTTTCAGTGGCAACAGTGCAACGTGGGGTTTTATATGTTACACATATGACTTCAGAATTCCAGGGAGAGGTGAATAGAATGTTAACAGGAAAGCAAGAGGAAAAGGAAGATCCTTCAGTTAGAGGCACTGAGCCTCCCCAGTAGGAAAACAGCGGGAGAGGTTGGATATTGTGCCCTGGCCCATCTCTGCCCTGCCGCCTGGTGTAGGTTAGGGCCACATGTGTGCCCGTGGCACCCTCGTAGTGGTGAATGACAGAGATGATAGGCAGCATTTTGAGTGCCTGTTAATGTTCCTGGTAGGTAGAGTACTTATTTGTTTATTTAATATTGACTTATTTGCTCCTCACAACAACCTCTTATTACCTCTGTTTTACAAATGGAGAAATCAAGGCTTCAAGAGGGTATAAAACTTGCCAAAGGTTACAATTTGTAAATGGCAGAACTGGAATTCAAACTCAAGTAGCCTGGCTCCAGAGCCAGTCCTCTAGCCCTGTATTGCACTGCCTCTACCCTAGTGCTCCCTGGCTGTGTTCTAATTGCCTGTTTTTGTTTATCTCCATTAAACTCCAGTCAGTTCCCTGGGAACTGGCTTCATCCTTATCTTCCTCAAGGCCTAGCACTGGGCTATGCATGTGATAGCTCAGGAAAGGGTCATTAAATGTGCAGGGTGGGATGCAAAGGGGGGTCTGAGCAGTCTCCTGTTTCCCACTCTCTCAGTCAGTAATTTCATCTAAGAATCAGTCTCTACTGACACAGGATTATGTCCTACTCAACCTTTTTCCATGTGTCCAAATCCAAAATGTCCTGGTGGATTCTTGGTATAGTTTTCATAATGCAGCCAGAACTTTGTAGTTATTGCCTCAGCCTCCCAAGTAGCTGGAACTACAGGTGCCTGCCACAATGTCTGGCTTTTTTTTTTTTTTTTTTTTGTAGAGATAGGGTCTTACTCTGGTGCATGCTGGTCTCAAACCTCTGAGCTCAGGGCAATCCACCTGCCTCGGCCTCCCAGAGTGCTAGGATTATAGGCGTGAGCCACCACACTTGGCCGATGAGAACTTTGTAGTTATTATTAAACCTTTTGATCAAATGCTGTCTTTGACTAGGTTCTAGAAGGTGAATTTCTGTTTGTCTTATACTAGGGGAAGAATTTCTGCTGTGAATTGAGCCAAACTTTAGAGGTTTTCATCTTCTAGTAGAATCTTCTCTGATTATGGTTTGCACTGAAAGGAGTAAAATCAGAGACAGAGAAAGGCTATTCCTCTTAGTCTTTGAAAGGAGATGCACGTAGTGGAGAGGCGAGGTCTGCAGGTCAGAGATGAGCCGCAGCCCACAGGTGGAGGGCTTCTCACATTCCCAGCCACTGCACACTGCTGGACCGTCGGGTGTTAGCTGACTCATCCTCTCCAGGGCAGAGACTACCATTTAGATAGACTTTGGTTTCCTTTTGGAGAAATGACAAATATTTGATAGAAACATTCAGTCAAGAACCCTGGTGTCTTATAGCTATTATCAGTTAACAGTATTTGAAGGTCAAGGTTGACCTTCTTTTCTCAGTCTAATTGTTTGTGCTCAGTCAAGCACAGTATGTATCAGTAAGATATTTAATTAAAACAAAAGTCTTGGACACCTACATAAAGTAAATGCAAGCACAATCCATCATTTTGTCGAGGTCAGTATACACAACTCTTAAGGAAGGTGGCAGTCATCGGCTGAATAAACATTCTGTTATGCTAGGAAGTCATATGTTTGACATATACACTTTTTACTCATTTACTGATTGTTTTTGAACATCATTTGGTTGATAGACATTGGCCACGACAGGCTTCTCAGCCAACTAGTATCTGAAGCTGCACGGGGGTCCTTGTGTGCATAGCATCTGTCTTCAGCTAATACAACTATGACATAGTTACTCATCATATAAGCTAAGAACAAATAATGACTGGCCAACTGTTGACCCTCAGGCTGAAAGGCAAGATCAGCCAAATGGAATTGGTTAGATCTCCTGTGTCACCTTGTTTGGTTTCATTGTCGCTCAAAGAAAATGACATGAATTGTTTTCATTGCTCTGATCTTTGGTGTTGGGCCTCTAGTGTGTGTCAGATAGCAGTGGCCAGCTCCAGACTGCTCTGCACTGACTGCTCTCCTGGCGGTGTCTGCAGTGTGTCAGCCCCTGCATCAGCAGGCCCTTAGCTGGGGGAGGAGTCCTCCCTGCCATATAGCCGACTCCCTGACGTTTTCATGGAGTTCAAAGCTCAAGTTCGTTTGGTGCTGACATTCTGGATTAGCTGGTTGACTGGAAGGACTGCTTCTTTCTATACACTGTGAAATTTATAAACCGCAGCAGCTGAGGGCTTAACATGGCCGACAAGCCCCAGCTGGCAGCAATTAGATACACCGCAGACCTTTGGCCAGACAAGGGTTTGTGGAGGCAGAGTGACTGTCTGTGCACTGAACAGCCCCTTCCCTTTCTGTGGAGTGTTGGTTCGTAAGAGACACTGTTGACTAATGAGAGGTGACCGGGTGGGGTTTTGCCACCTCCTGTTTCGTGATCCATTTTCCCCAGGACTGGAGATGTACCTCTTGACAGCAAAGGTGGTCACGGGGAAGGGAGCACAGCCTCAGCGGGGAAGTGTTGCAACAGTGGAGGCCCAGGGTAGTTTGGATGTGGACCTGTGTGCTTTGGTGCCAATAGCCGGATCCAGAGCTACTACGCTTTATTTTTAATGGACACCATTATGATTTTAGGTGGAAAAGAGAAGATGGGAATGAAAAAACAATAAGATATCATTTTATACCCATTTGAGCAGCCGAGATTCAAGAGTCTAGACCATTGCTATCCAAGATACAGTTCAAATTTAAGTTAACATAAATTAAATTGGAAATTCAGTTTTTTAGTTACACTGGCCACATTTCAAGTGCTCAGGAGCCACATGTAGTCAGTGGCTCTGTACTGGACAGTGCTGTCCTAGATAATACCAGGTGTTGGGAAGGCTGCTAAGGGCCACTTAAATACGTTATTGGTCAGAGTATAAGAATGGTTCAGCCACTTTGAAAGAAGTTTGAATTATCTTGTTAGTGAACATCTATATCCGATGATCCTGCAGATACCTCCTAGATACATTTCACAGTGTTCACCAGGAGCCACGTATAGGAACGTTCATAGCACGGTCGTTTGTAATAGCAGAACCGGGAAATAACCCACATGCCATCAGTAGGAAGATGGATGAATCGTGGCATGGTCACATGATGGAAGCAAGCAGGGAATGAGAGCTGCACACAGAGGAGCAGCCGATCTTGGCCATACGGCAATGACATTCCTTATTCAAAGGCCCAGAACTACTGAACCCAGAGACTAGAACAAGCATGTTCCCAAGTGTACTTTGAAATGTGATAAGAGTACATAACAAAGATAAGCACAGAGGAATGACAAACACAAGATTCAGAACAGTGACTGTCTTAGGTAAAGGAGGAACAGGGACTTGGGTGGCAGAAGACCACACAGATGGAGTCATGTTGTGGTCACCAGTAGAGTTTTTGTGCTGGGGATGGTGGTTTCACGGATGTTTGTTTGTTTCAATAAACAATAAAGAGAGTCCAATGCTGATAGCGGGCCCTGAACTGAGGGGTGAGTCCAGTTTAAAAAATAAAAGAGGACTAGGGTCCTTTCTCTCCAGGTGCCCAGTAGGTTCGCTGGAAAATACATGAAAGCACTTAAAAGTGGACAGGCTCTATCTGTGAGTCACAGAGCATGAACGCATTCAGGATTGCTCTGACATGCATTGAATTTACAGTGCCGTGTCAGGACGTAGAGAAAACAGTTCCTTCACATGGTGGCCTGCGCTGAAGAATATCACTTTAAACTTTTTGCTGGTTTATGAGGTTTCCTAGCTTGCTTTTTTAAAAAATAATTATTTTGATTAAATTTGAAACTAAATGTGTTCATGCACAGTCACTTTAAATACCACCCTCTCTCTTTAAATACCAACCCATAGCCTACAACTTGGGCCTGAGAAGTTAACATTTCAGTTGAGTTTCAGAGAAGGAAGAATAGTTTTTCAGGCACCGACAAGGATAAGGTAATGGAGAATGTGAGAAGAATTCTTTTAATCCAACTTTCTGCTTTTAGTAAGAGTATTTCTAAATCATCCCTTCTGGAAGTAATCCTTATATTTATAAGACTATAGCTAGACGTTTCCTTTTAGGGTAAAATTTAACTCTCTCTTCTTCTATGTTGACATGAAGAATGAGCCTTGAAGGCCACATTGAGCTCCTGTAGTCAGCAGTCATGAATACCATATCCAACCTTGCCCTTGATATTTGGTTGATCAAAAAATGAGGACCTTGGAAATGGGCAGATAGTTTGCAGCCTGTTGGGAAGACAGATAAGAAAGAAGCATAGCAAATAAGTAGTGCGTACCCACGAGGGAGCTACTCTGCTTTTGCCTTCTCTGATGTCTCAGGGAGTTTGTGGTTTGTAAGTTAGAACAGAACATACTGGAAATAGAGGGAGGTGAGGTTGGTTCACTGAAACTTCGGGAAGGCTCTGAGGGAGGACACTGATTCCAGAAATAGCTGTTTGCACTAGAAAGCTGTTAGACAGGGGGATAAGGTGGGGCACACTTACTTGTTCTCCACTGTCCCCTAGTTGTTAGGAGATACAATTCCCAAGAGCCCAGGCCCAGAAACAAGCCCTTTTTCTTTGGCTTCTCTGGCTTCCTTCAATCCCACCAGAGGAACTTTTGGTAAGTTTTCTCCTTGGTAGCATGTTTTGGGTACTATTGAAAAAATTGTTCCTTTTAAAGAAAGGCATATGTCAGCAGAGATGTTAGTTCCGTGTCATTGCCTTCATGCCCCTTTCTTTGTTTCTATCCGTGGGCCAGATAGAGACACCCTTGACCTTTCTTTGAGGAAAGGGGGACTACTAGCTGGCCCACACCATGCTTTAACATTGATTGTTGGCTTTCAGTGCTCAGAATCTCTCGTCTTCAATCTCTCCACCGCAGTCTGCATATCACATTTCTTTTCCAAGTAATGGCTCGTGTACTGTCCCCACCGGCAAATGCATTCATTTGTGTATTCAGCTAATTCTTACTGCTCCTGTACCATAAACCAGCACTCTACTAGATCCCAGGACAGCATGAATGAAACAAGATCCCTCTTCTTACAGAGTTTACATTCCAGATGCGGAGCAGGGCAATAAGTAAATATATTTACTTAAGTGAGATGTGAAGCACATGTGTTTTGAGCAGATGGCTAACTTGATCTAACATGCATTTTGAAAGGACCGTTCTCATTGCTGTGAGGAGACCGGACAAGGGTGGAAGTAGACTAAGTTATGAGGCTGTCGTAATAACATGTTAGAGATCTAGAAATCATTTATTAGTTATGGTAGAGATGGAGAAATAGTTGAATTGGGGATATGTACTGAAGTTGAGCCTTCCAGCCTCCCAGTAGATTGGGGAAGATATAATGAGAGGAGATAGAAGCAAATCTTATATTGAAAGATGGTGAGGAAGCAGGTGCTGCCACATTCCTCCTGGAGGGTCTTTGGACTTCTGCCATGATAGCCCAGACCTCTTCCAGAAGTTTCATGAACAGTAAAGAACAGTAGGACTGGGGCCACGCCTCTGCCTCAGTAGGTAGGGCACCGGCCCCATATACCAAGGGTGGTGGGTTCAAACGCGGCCCTGGCCAAACTGCAACAAAAAAATAGCCGGGCCTCGTGGCAGGCATCTGTAGTTGCAGCTACTCGGGAGGCTGAGGCAAGAGAATCGCCTAAACCCAGGAATTGGAAGTTGCTGTGAGCAGTGTGACACCACAGCACTCTACCCAGGGTGATAAAGTGAGACTCTGTCTTTACCAAAAAAAAAAAAAAAAAAAAAAAAAAAGTAGGACTGCCTTGGAAAGGATATTTATTAACTTGTCTGGGCTATGCTGGGATGACAGCAGGTGTTTGACTAGACCAGGAAACATGAACAGAGCTCTGCTGCCGGAGAACACACCACACTGCGCTCCTCGCCGGCAGTGCTGGGGTGTCAGGCTGCTCTGCTGAGGGGTCAGCAGTGGTTCCTTGTACTGTGCTCCCTACTTTCCATCAATAGTTGACATCTAATTGGCAACAGCAGGCCTACGTCTTGAAGGAGGAATTGAGAGGAGGCACTGTGGGAGTATGTGAGCATATGATATAAACAAAGTTGTTTTTCTCTTACCTGTTCCTGTAGCACAAAGCATTGTAACTCCCTTATAGTTTTTTTACATCGCCCTTGAAGAACACAATTACTAGTTTTTAAGGCATCCTTGTAACTGAACTTTTGAAAAATTATTAGTAGATTTCTGGCTTTCCAGCACATGTCAAACCTCACCTTGGTATGGGCTGTCCTTCAGGTATGAAGGCCTGATAAGCTGAATGTTGACCTAGGTTCAGGAGCACTTTACAGCTATCCTGGCTTTGCTGCCCACTTGTTGCAGGGACTACAGAAAGGTCTGATTGTTCCTGTTCATATTACTAATCTGATTTGCCTGCCAGGGTACTTTTTGGCCTTCTAAGTGAGCCTCTACTGTTAGTTCATGGCTCTGATTCAGTGTATAAGCCTATTCCTTTCTCTTAGATATGTCCAGAGAGGGGTGTTTTGCTTCAGTGGGCTCCAGGAACAAATAATAAAAAGTACAGCAAGTACAAGGCCAAGGACAGACCCAGCACACTCTTATCAGTCATCTGAAATATGCACAGCCTTTCCAAGACAAATATGGACTCCTGTTTCTAGGAAAACACCAAAAAGCACTTATCAATTACCCTGTATATGGTTTGTGGAAAAAGACAACATCAGCCTACCCTGAAAGCCATAGCAAAGCAGATTCCTTTGGGCAACCAACAGCTAAGCGGCATGAGTTAGAGCTGCTGCGGATCCCAGACTGTGGCCTGGGACTAGTCCAGGGAGCGTTTCTTCCTTTCACGTGATGACTGTGTCCCTCACCCTTTACCCAAGCAACTCCACTCAGTTTGGAAGTCTAGAGACTTGGAGCGTTCTTACTAAATACCCAGGGTCCCTCAGTCTTCTTCCTGACCCACTGCAAATCCAAGGATGGCTGTCCTGTAGAGATTCTTAGGAAAGCAGAGTGTGACAAGTGGAATCTGTTAATAATAACAAGAGCCACCATTCTGTCCAGCACAGGCTGGACTGGCATTATTTTACTTGAACTTCACGGCAGTCCTATAAGGTAGTAGGCGTTGTCATCCTGTTCCACAGAGAAAACTGAAACTAAGGACGTTAACTTACTGTGATCACATAGCTAGATGGTGGCCGCAGGACTCAGAGTCCAGTGGGCATCCTTATCCATGGTCTTATAATGGATTCACAGGCAATACTGTAGTTTAGTTCTGTCCATTATTCAGAGTATGTCTTCTGTTAAGTAGTACTTTCATCTTAGGTGAGGAAGGGAAATCATTTTAACCTTAACATTTCACTTCTTTGCTTTTTGTCCACACACTCATCTAGGACTCAAGCACAGAGGGTTCGGAAGCCGCGTTGCTGCATGGGGCCCCAGGGGCTACTTCCCCGCTATTCTGAGAGCCAGGCTGAAGGGCAGGAGCAGCTCTTCAAACTCACGGACAACATACAAGACGAATTGTAAGTTGGAGCCCTGGAGAACTGGCCCTATTGGTCCACTGAGTTGTCTTTTCTGTCTTTGAGTCCAAGAAGTTTCCATCTGATCCAAGCTATTGTCATGACTCTTAGATCTTGGAACTGGTCCACGAATTCTGTGCCCTAATTGTTTTATAGATTTAGATAAATAATAACTACTTATAAACAGCCTTTAACCCAAAGGAATATTTCTCAAACTGTGCTCCATAGTCAGACCCTAATGTTTTGTTCCTAGAAAATACTAGTGTCTTTCTAGTTCAGAGAGAGAAGATAATGAATAAAATGTTCTTAGATTTTTGTTGTTGTTGTTTTTGAGACAGAGTCTCACTTTTGTTACCCTAGGTAGAGTGTCCTAGTATCACAGCTCACATCAACCTCAAATTCTTGGGCTCATGCAATCCCCTTGCCTCAGCCTCCCTAGTAGCTGGGCCTGTAAGTGCCCACCACAACGTCCAGCTGTTTTTAGAGACAGGCTCTTGCTCTAGCTCTTGCTCAGGCTGGTCTCGAACTCCTGAGCTCAGCTCAGGCAATCCATCACCTTGGCCTTCCCCAGTGCTAGGATTATAGGTGTGGGCCACCGCACCTAGCCAAAATGTTCTTAGTTTTAAGGGCTTTTCGCCCTTTAAAATTTTCTTAAACTTTGAGGTCCTGATGTTTGTTGCAGAATGCTAGCAAAACAAACAGGTAAATAGCAAACAACTAGTAGTTGAACATTTGGAAATGTGATTTTCTTAAGACCATTTGTTACTCTTTAAATATGGATCCTTACATGTGTGGATTCTCGTCTTCAGTTAGTGAAATTGTATCTGGTAATATGGTAAAATTAAATGTGTAGGTATTTTAGGATAGTTTTCAGAGACCCCTATAATATAAAAGTGCTGTAAAACCTGAATAGGTGTTAGAACCACCAACCCAGAGGAAACAGTTATGTCTAGTGAGGAGCAAAAGGACAGTTTAATTTCTTTTAATGCTTATGTGTCTCCTTTACAACGGCTGGGGTGGGGCAGTTCTGAGCACAGTGAGTGTTTTGGGGCTGGTGGAGCAGCATCTGAAGCATAGGTCAGTTCAGGGTAGTCTTGACATCTCTGTTAGAGACAGTGTTAGGTGGACCTTGTCTTGTAATGTCATAGCAGTATTTGAATGGGGGTATCAGAAATCAGTTCCAGCTTTCATTTGTTGCTGCGTAAAATGGCACTTTCCTAGATGCATCTCGTATAACCTACGCCCCTGTGATGCTATTGGAAGGTCTCTTGAGAACAGTTATATTTTGTTGTCTTAGTCTGCTCAGGTTGTCAAAACAAAGTAACAAAGACTGTGTAGCTTGAACAACAGAAATTTGTTTCTCAGGATTCTGGAGGCTGGAACATCCAAGATCACAGTACTAGCCGACTCTGTCCCTGATGAGGGTTCTCTTCCCAGCTCGCAGACATCCGCCTGCTCACTGTGTCCTCACACAGCTCGGGGAGAGAGGGTGCTCTCTGGAGACTCTTACAAGGACACTGATCTTGTTGGCTCAAGGCCCTAACCTGTTGACCTCATTCAACCATGATTACTTCCTTACTCCAAATGGTCACATTGAGGATAGGGCTTTTCCATGTTGGGGTGGGGCAGGACTCAGACCATAGCAGGTGTCACTACTAGGTTCTGCTTTTTCAGTCTGACTTCAGCCCTTTTCATCATTCCAGTGCCCAGAGTCCCCATATGGTTCACTCCAGGGAGGACTTTTTATTCCTGTCTTCTTTGGGGTGAGGATTTGGTGCCATAGCTGCATTTGATAGGACTTTGCAGACAGAGCTTTTGGCCCTTGGGTTTCAAGTCCAGAAAATTATTTCTCAGGCCTCACAGGACTAGTGCAGAGTCTACTAGAATAGCCATCCCATGAGGGCTGGGACTTTTGTCTGTTCCATTCACTAAAGGATCCTCAGAACCTAGAATAGGGCCTGGCATATAATAGGCATGTAAAAATATAGCTGGATATCTGTAACTTTCATTTGTATTCGTATGTGTCCACTTTTTAGTCTTTTGGGGGGGGTTGATCAGAGTTTGAGATTATAAATTATTGGATGTTGTGCTTTTAATTTCTTCCCCAACTCACCTCTACTCAAATCAAACCATCTCTCTGGTCCTCTTGAAATTCATTTAGGGGGGAAGATAGGCCCAAAACACAAGGGAGCACTTGTATAGTACAGCCCACACAGGGCTGCCCCCACTAAGATATAACCAGGGAGAGCTACAGACTGGAATAAAATGAAATGAGTAAAATCGATCTCATAAAACTCATAAAATTCATATGAAGTAGGAAATGATATTGGTATGAATAAATGTTGACTTTATAGAGATAAAAACCATGTGTCTGCACCCAAGTGGGGGTTCAGTCTTGCCAGTGAATGTTGAAGGAGGCACATGACTGTGGCCTTCCTCACAGCGCAAAAAAGAAGGCATCAGGGTCCGGTAGACACTGTCAGCTGAGTCCTCAGTTGTCAGCCTGGGTCTTCACAGAGATGTGAACATGACACTCATCACTTTGCAGGAAGGGGGTACTCAGGAAAAGCACACGAGCGCCAAATTGTACCTCTGACTTTTATCCTAGATTTGTAATTAAAAACATGTTTAAAGACCTAATTATTTGCATATTTCCCTTCAGAGTTAACCCCTTAAAAGGGACTTTAATACCTTGCCCTACTGTTCTAACTAAATGTTTCCACATTTTTTTCCACTTAGACTCACTGTTCCACTTCTGGAAAATATTGTGTAATTACTTCCCGGCGGAGTGAAAACCCCACAAAGTCCCCGGTGCCATGGTGACTTCAACTTTGTTCTCCCAGATAGAGTTGCATTTAGTATTTTCATTTTATTTAATTAATTAATATTTAAAAGATGGTCAGACCTAATTGACCACCTTCACTTTTTTAAATTAATCAAATATTTCTCTGGTATATTGCAGAATTGTCATTGCTTCCCATTTTTCTCTATTTTGGTTTTGAAACAGGATCCAAGGTTAAGATGATGATAATGTAAGATTTATCGTATATGGTTAAATTAATTTTTCTTTCTTACTAATGTCTAATTTGTAGCTAGAAACACATTTTCAGGGTTTTGCTTGCTTGTTTGTTTGAGACAGAGTTTCACTATGTCGCCATCAGTAGAGTGCCAGGGCATCACAGCTCACAGCAACCTCCAGCTCTTGGGCTTAAGCAATTCTCTTGCCTCAGCCTCCCAAGTATCTGGGACTACAGGTGCCCGCTATGACCCAGCTATTTTTTTGTTGCAGTTGTCGTTGTTTAGCTGGTCCCGGCTGGGTTCGAACCTGCCAGCCTCAGTGTACGTGGCTGACACCGTAACCACTGTGCTATAGGTGCCACGCTGCATTATCGGTTTTTAAAAAACATTTTATTTCTAGTATGTTGTCACAGATAAAGGTGTATTATCTGGGATTGTAAGGACTAGGGCGGCTCTTACCTTTGCAGAAAAGATGCTCAGGAACAACCCACATGACGTAGGAGCTGCTCTCATAGAATTCTGTGTTCTAGAATTTAATCATTTGATTGTATTCGTTAAATGGAGTTTTGTTTCATTTTACTTTATTTATTTTTGAGATAGGATCTTGCTCTGTGACCCAGGCTGAAGTACAGTGGTGTCATCTTAGCTCAGCCTCAAACTCTTGGGCTTAACCAGTGCTCCCCCCTCAGCCTCGCAAGTAGCTGGAACTATACAGGCATGTGCCATCATACCCAGCTACTTTTTCTATTTCTTACAGAAATGGGATCCCGCTATGTTGCCCAAGCTGGTCTCAAACTCCTGGCCTCAAGAGTTCTTCAGCCTCAGCCTCCCAAAGTGCTAGGAATACAGGTGTGAGGCACTACACCCAGCCTAATAGTTTTAGAAAATAACATTTAAGAAATTTTTTTTAATACAGAAGTATACACCCACCAGCCTCCTTTATGAAATAAACTCATACATATAGTTAGCAAATTCAAGAGTACAGAGGAAAGGCTCGGCGCCTGTGGCTCAAGCGGCTAGGGCGCCAGCCACATACACCTGAGGTGGCGGGTTCGAATCCCCAGCCCGGGCCCGCCAAACAACAATGATGGCTGCAACCAAAAAATGGCCAGGCGTTGTGGCGGGCGCCTGTAGTCCCAGCTACTTGGGAGGCTGAGGCAGGAGACTCGCTTGAGCCCAGGAGTTGGAGGTTGCTGTGAGCGTGATGCCATGGCACTCTACCCAGGGGGATAGCTTGAGGCTCCATCTCAAAAAAAAAAAAAAAAAAGAGTACAGAGGAAAATAAAAAAAGAGTAACAGTCTTTTCTCTCAGTCTCCTTGGTAAACATGCTGTTTGTGGTATTTTGTAACCTATCTATTCTTGAGAAACTGATTAAAGAGAAATCAGAAATTTTTTTTGAGCATGGGTTATAATACTGATTTTTTTTTTTTTTTGAAACAGAGTCCCACTCTGCCCCCATGGGTAAAATGCTGTGACCATATCTCACAGCATCCTCAAACTCTTGGGCTCAACTGATCCTCCTGCCTCAGCTTCCTGAGTAACTAGAAATACGGGCACCAGCCGCAATGCCCAGCTAACTTTTGTCTTTTTAGAGACAGGGTCTTGCCCTTGCTCAGGCTAGTCTCAATTTATGAGCTCAAACAATCCACCCACCTCAGCCTCCAAAAGTGCTAGGATTATAGGCTTTGCCACCGTGCCCAGCCTGTAATACTGATTTTAATATGCCTTATGGTAACTTACTGTTGAAACAAAAACAAAAGGCCAGTGTTTTGGGGAATGAAATAGAATTTATTAGCGTCCATTTTCTAAACCAAGAAATAATCTATCAGTAACTATTGACACTTAGGGAATTGAGCATTCTTTGATATGTCACTGATTTAAAACTTTAATTTGGCAGGCCACTTAGCTGCTCTGATAAAAAGTTAATAACTTGCTAAATCTTTAATAAGTTACATCAATAGTTCTGAAAGAATTTTTCAGCTTTGCTACCAGGTAAAATATGTGTAGCATCTAGAGTGCACATGTACTGAGAAATCCCCCTGGACCTTGCCACGTAATTTCACGTTATTTTCTGAGTGTCCGACACATAGATGTATTGAATCCTACGATATGTGAGGATGAGTAAGGAACTTGCTCTGTCCTCCATGGGTTCAGTCTAGCAGTCCAACTACCTGTAACATATGATTGCTGTTAAAACAGAAGTATGAGCAACATGTTATGGGACCACAGACAGGAAATGATTAATTTATGCCTAGAAAGCTGGGGAAAGCTTCGCAGAGAAGGCCGTGGGTGATTGACCTGACCTTCTAGGAGGAGGAGGAATGTACTGAGGAGAGAAGGGAGAAAAGCCATTTGCACAGAGAGCAGTGGTGGGCCGAGGCCTGAGGCAGAAGAGCTCACGGCATGTTCAGAGAATTCAGATTAGCCACGCATGGCAGCCGCTGGCAAGTGAGAAGGAAGGAGCAGGGGCTGGAAAGCCGGTAAGGGGAGTTCCAAGACCAGACTCCCAAGGCATGGCCCTAACTGTCATGCTAAGGAGCTTGCCTGTCGAAGCTTCTCTGTCTAGAACTTCTGTCTACAGAGGTTAAATTTTGAAGAAGATCCCATTCAGAATTACATGTTATAAAAGGAAGCCTTAATTGCAACAGAGATAGGGATCGGTTTAGAGAGACTGGAGGCAGAAATGTAGTTAGGAGGCCCTAGGAGTAAACCAGGTGATGGGCGAGCAAAGAGGCCCGAACACACGGCAGCTCTAAGGATGACTAGAAGGGGACAGCTTGGAGAGGTCTTCAGGGGGTTGCATCAGTGGGATCGGCAGACTGACTAAATTTGGAATCTGGTTGATGGGGACATCATCAGCTAAGACATGGGGTGCTGGCTCAGCGCATGTGGCTCAAGCAGCTAAGGCACCAAGCCACATACACCTGAGCTGGCAGGTTGGAATCCAGCCTGGACCCACCAAATAACAATGATGGCTGCAACCAAAAAATAGCCGGGCATTGTGGTGGGCGCCTGTGGTCCCAGCTACTTGGGAGGCTGAGGCAGGAGACTCACTTGAGCCCAGGAGTTGGAGGTTGCTGTGAGCTGTGATGCCACGACACTCTACCCAAGGCAACAGCTTGAGGCCCTGTCTCAAAAAAAAGACTTAAGGTGCTGATGAGAGGACTAGAGAAGAAAGAGTAGCTCGGTTGTGAGCCTGCCGAGTGTGTGGCACTCATGGGGCATGCATGTGAAGACCTTCTGCAGAGGGCCTGGCATTAGGAGTGACACCAGGCTCAGACACAGAGTCAGGGGTCACAGATGGACCTGGTTGGGCTGGCACATGGAGGTAAAGCTTGTTCGGGGAGCACTACTTTTGCTGTAAGACAACTCAGAACATTTTTGATTTTGAAATGACTCTAAAAGGAGGCGAATAAGACATAAATAGAGTTGATAAAGCAAGAAAAGAGGGCAGGAGGAAAAAGAAAGAAATCAAACAGGGCAGGTGAAACAGTTACTTGGCAGATTTCCCTCTGTCTGAGAGAAGTTGGTTCTGAACCTGTTAGAGGGACATCCATTTTTGTGACCAGCTGATGAAAGGAGAAGAGGGTCATCCCCACGGGATCAGGGTGACTTGGCACCTGTTCTCCACAGAGGAAAGAAACAACCAGACCCACCATCGACAGGGTCTCTTCTATGCTGAGCTCATATGTAGGTGCGCGCTGACGTCTCGTAGATCAGCCCTGCAGGGGAGAGGAGTTGATCCTTGGTCTACACATCAGGCAGGAAAGCTCTGAACAAAGCCGTCTGGCTGGTGAGAGCCAGGGCAGCTGCTCCCATGGCGCATCTGCCTGTGCCTTGAGGAGAACATCGTCACCTGCCACAGAGGGAAAGGGCTGCAGCTATTGCTGATAATGGTGCTGGTGTTTAGAGAATACCTCCGTGGTTCATGACTGTTAGTTAAGAGCAGATTCTACTTCTATGGCATTGAATCTTGGCAGATCCACCTACTACCTACTGTTAGCACCTGTCAACGTGGGTAAGGGGATAAGCTCTGTTCCGTAGCTGTTTCTTCTCCCAGAAGAAACTCTCTAATGCTGATCCCCTAGGCTGGAATGTCCTCTTTTTTCTCTCTTTAATGGAGCATTAAAACTTTTAACTGGCTTGGCGCCTGTGGCTCAAGTGGCTAAGGCACCAGCCACATACTCCTGAGCTGGCGGGTTCAAATCCAGCCTGGGCCCGCCAAACAACAATGACGGCTGCAACCAAAAAATAGCCAGGCGTTGTGGTGGGCGCCTGTAGTCCCAGCTACTTGGGAGGCAGAGGCAAGAGAATTGCTTGAGCCCAGGAGTTGGAGGTTGCTGTGAGCTGTGATGTCAGGGCACTTTACCAAGGGCAACAGCTTGAGGCTCTGTCTCAAAAATAAAATAAATAAAACTTTTAACTGAAGTTTAAAAATTGTATGAAAGTCCTTTTTTTTTTTTTTTTTTTTTTGCTCATGTTGCCCTAGGTAGAGCTCAGTGCAACCTCAGACTCCTCCTGGGCCCCTGAGATCCTCCTGCCTCATCCTCCTGAGTAGCTAGGACTACTACAGACAGGTATATACCACCATGACACCGGCTAATTTTTTTTTTAAGAGATGGGGTCTCACTCTTGCTCAGACTGGTCTTGAACTTCCAGCCTCAAACAGTCCTCCTGCCCTGGTCTCCCACAGTGCGAGGATTATAGGCACAGCTCCCATACCTGACCAAAATCCTGTTTTTTAATAGAATTGGTTGTTGTATCTATAGCAACCTAAAATGTGTCAACAGACCATGGGGTGACTTCTGTAGTTCTTATATTTGAAAGATAAAGCTTATCCGGATGCTTTTTGTTTCTGACTACGTTTGTTCATTCTCTCTCCCTCTGAGTTAACAATAAGTCAGAGAACAGAAGGCAGGTATTCAGGATCCACCTGAGACCACAGTGGATCTTCTTTCTGTGTCATCCCATGAGGTTTCCCCATAGTTACTCATTTGTGGACCCAGAACGGTCCTCACAGGAGGCTTGGTTAGACGGGGCTGAAGAGTGGACAGCCCTGTGTCGAGGCTGCAGAGCAGAGTGCCAGGGGTATAATCAGACCTCTCCAGCGAGGCAGATGGAAGCCTTGGAAGACAAGGCCAAGAAGGGTGAGCGATGGCCTGTCACTTTAGAAAAAGGGACAGAGGAAGAGGCAGATGAGCAGAGGGGAAGAGCTGGGAGTCTTCTGCTTCTACTGGACTCTTGTTGCTCTGAGTTTTGGTTCCTTTTTCAGAGGAACAAGTCTGGGACCAACCTCTATTAGACAAGGGGGCTAATCTGGAGCTGTTTTAATTATTCAGTGATATGGTTTCCAGATTCTGTAAAAAAGTAAAAATGAATAATGATGATAAAACCCACAGCCCTGGCTTCTGGTGGGGGGAGCGCCAGGGACGTGGCGGGAGGGTGGAGAGAGAGCTGTTGGCCAGGCCAGTCTGGGGTCACTTCTCAGCTACAGTGGCAGCTGCACTGTTCCCTGTTTTTCTTTCCTCAGTCATACCCTTGGCTCTGATCTGCTTTAATTTGAAAAGACTTTAGAAAATGTCATGTAAATGTCAAAAAAAAAAAAAAGTTATTATCAGTAGCAGCTTCATGGTGTGACTGGGGCCCCTGGACTCACAGAGGAGAGATCTGCAGATTCACAGAGCTGGTCTCCCCTGATGACATGGCCAGGAATTCTTTCAACCTTTGTGAAGAAAGCTGGCAGATGTCATCATCCCCATTAGAGAGATGATGGGACTGAGCCACGAGGAAATTAACTGACTTGGCCGGAGTCGCCCAGCTGGGCAGGCTTTCCCTACCTGCTAGGCCTGTGTGTTCCTCTGAGTCCTTTACCTTGTAGGAGAGCATCCCAGCTACAACCGCGCTTCCTCCAAAGTTCTTCTGGCCTGATAGGGGACTTGTGCCGCCTGTGGCTTCTTAGAGAGGAGTCTGTTTTAAGGCCTTCAATGTGGTTTTCAGCCAGAGACACCATCTTCCAGTAATTTACCAAAATGACAAACACAAAGGGAAAGAGGAGAGGCCCCCGACACATGTTCTCTAGGCCTTTTAGAAAACATGGAGTTGTTCCTTTGGCCACATACCTGGGAATCTACAAGAAAGGTGATACTGTAGACATCAAGGGAATGGGTACTGTTCAAAAAGGCATGCCACACAAATGTCACCCTGGCAAAACTGGAAGAGTCTACAGTGTTACCCAGCATGCTGTTGGCATTGTTGTAAACAACAAGTTAAAGGCAGGATTCTTGCCAAGAGGATTAATGTTCGTATTGAGCATATTAAGCACTCTTAAGAGCCAAGATAGCTTCCTGAAACGCATGGAAGAAAATGATCAGGAAAAAAAGGAAGCCAAAGAGAAAGGTGCCTGGGTTCAACTGAAGCACCAGCCTGTTCCACCCAGAGAAGCACACTTTGTGAGAACTAGCGGAAAGGAGCCTGAGCTCCTGGAACCCATTCCCTATGAATTCATGGCATAATAAGCATATGACATAGCACACAGGAGTACCAGTGGGCCCATGTTTTTAGTTGCAAGAACCTATTTATTCCCCATGAGCTCATGGCATAATAGGTGTACAGCATAGCACACAGGATAACCAATTAGACCCCATGTAACAGTGCTATAAGGTGCTGGAACCTATTTCCCATGAATTCAAAAGTCAGTCAACGCTTTGTCACATTCAATGGTAAGGAGCCTCCCTGAGCTACTGGAACCTCTTCCCTATGAATTCATGGCATGGTAGATAAAAATAATGGCCTACTGCTACTGTAAAAATGTTTCTTATTCATTCACTAAAAGTACAATATTTTTTCCCCCAAAGAAGTATTAAAGCAAATTTTAATGTGCCCTTAAAAAAAAAAAGCCTTCAATGTGGAGAATGTGCCAGAAAAGCCAGCACTCAGGCTTGGGGTTGAGGGCAGCAGCCTGGATGGTAAGCCTAGGCCTGTTCTATAACCATGTGTGACTGTCAGCTACAGCCAGGGACATGCAGTGGGGCTGGAGGCACCTGTTCCCCTCCTCCCATGCTCAGGAGCCACTTCAGGGTTTCAGCTGGTGTTCCACACATTCTGGCTGGCACTGGTGCTTCCTGTCCGTGTCAGGGTACATTTCATCTCTGTCTGTCTGTCTCTCCATCTCTCCTTCCCTGAAACAGTGCTTTCACACTCCATCAGCTTGATTCTGCGATGCAGCCCTTGCTACTGGCCATGGTGGGATCTGAGAAAGACTGTGCTAAGTGGCCTGAACACTAAAAGCTGCTGGGTCTTTCTAATTTTGGCATTGAGAGTTTACAAGTCTACACTCTTGGCATTGCCAACCAGTTACAAAAGAACAATAAAGTCCATTTTTTGTCACGGGAGTCTGTAATTAAAATGGCAGCTAGAACAAAGCAGACACTTACTGAGTACTTTGGAGGTGGCCAACTCAGTGGGGTGCCCAGGGAGACATGGAATGTAAGTATGTTTGTGCCTCTTGTAGACTTACAGTTTAGAGAGCTGAGTGGCTTACCCAGGGCGTCCACACAGAAGGGACAAGTCAGTGTTTGGCAGTGCTTTGGGAGGACGCTGCAATTAAGCTCTCAAAGGGGGGGGGGGGGCTAGAGTATTTGGGGGACTCTCTTGGAGAAGTTGGAACCATTTAGAGAGGTTAGGAGAATAAAGTGTGTGTCCTATGTGGACACAAACTGAGCTAGGGTCTACCAGCCACTTAGGTCTGGAAGGAAAGTGGCCTGTCCTCCAACAGGCAGGCCACTTCTAGCCCCAGGAGTTTCTGTCTCTATCAGAGGATTTTGCAGCTGCCAACCCCAGAACGGAGCCGCCTGTAGCCGGGTCCCAGAGCAGTTCCAGGTGGGGCTTGGCTCTGAGCACTGCGGTTCGGCAACTGGAGCTCAGCAGCCGATCTCGCTCAGCTCTTAGTATTCCTGCCACCTTCGTCCTCATCTGCTGTCCCTTGACACTGCAGCCCCGTTGTGAAAGCCTGTCACAAGATGTAGGGGAGATAGCCAGGCTTGGGGGAGCTGTCACAGCCAAGTTTCCGAGGTTCACTACTCTCCATTCAATAGCTGAACAGAATGGTTTGACGTGCATAAATTTCCACTTTAAAACCATGAGCTCCACGGAAGAGGTTTTCTCCTGAGTGGCCCTAAAGCTCCTAAAAGTAGTGACTACAGGTTTTGAAAATGAAGACTACAGCTTTCCCTACAAAAGCATTTTCTGACTTAACTAGGTTCCCTGTTACCGGAGGTATGGACTGGAGACTGGGTAGCCTCTAATTAGAGCTTTGAGAGGAAGGGAGTGAACACAGGCACACAAGCACTTTAATGTCCTGTCATCTCCTCATGCCGTGCAATTTGGTGAACCAGTTTAATTCTGCTTTTCCCCTTCACCGCTCCTGACTATGTCTTCTGGCCTCCTAGTATCTGCTTCCCTCTGCCAGGCGGGAACCTTCTCAGCTGCTCCTTCAGCTCAACATTAAAAAGCAATATTGATTTCTTTCTATTTTGTCCAAGAAATCCATTGTTACAATTTTCTCTAAGCTTTAAGCTATCTAAAATCATACACACACACAACCACACCCCAAAAAAATAGAATTTCAAGATATAAAATTGTTTCTGTTATTGAACTGTTGGACGTCATCACTGGCTAACATGATTGAGCACCATGGGAAGGTGCTGCGCTGTACACATGGGCCTCACAATACCTCCTGAGGCCAGGGTCTTAATTTACTAACATGGAAACTGAGGCTCAGAGTGGCCAAGCCACCTGGATGTGGGTGTAGTGAGGGAGGGAGCCTGGTCCACATTCAGCCCGCGGTGGGCCTCCACCTGACTTCAGAGAAGCCCGGTGCCATTCCTGTGCCCTCTTCCTTTGCAGCTTCATAGCTGTGGAGAACATCGACAGCTACTGTGTGCTCATCTCCTCCAAAGCTGTCTACTTCCTGAAGAGTGGCGACTACGTGGATCGAGAGGCCATTTTCCTAGAAGTCAAATACGATGATCTCTACCACTGCCTTGTCTCCAAAGACCATGGGAAGGTGTATGTGCAGGTCACCAAAAAAGCCGTGAGCACAAGCAGTGGTGTCTCCATCCCGGGGCCTTCCCACCAGAAGCCAATGGTGAGTCCACCCAGCCTCTGTCAGCCCCACTCAGTGGGTGTGTCTGGGTCAGAGGTGGACGATCTCTATAGGCCTGCACCCCGCTTCCCCTTTTCCAGCAGGAAATCATTTTGCAGGTTCAGGCTGGGCTGTTACTCATCCCAGGGGCATTGCTTCTTAGTCCTGGACAAGGGGCAGGCCCAAGACACAGTGGGGGGCAGTGCTGCCCTCCCAGCCAGCCACTCATACCCCAGGCAAGTTGCTCACGTTGGTGCCTCAGTCGCTGTCAGTACAGGGAGGGTAGTGACACTTGCTCTAGTTGAGCAGCCAGCAATGATACACAGGGTTTTTTATTTCTGAAATGTGATTCTTCAGTGCATCAATTCTAAGAAGTGCTGCATACACTGGCTTCACTAGTGTTTCTCCTGAAACAGTGGATTCCGTAATTTTTTGTTCTGCCCAAAGAAGCAGTATCTGGCATACTCAATAAATATTTGTGAATAAAAAAATTAGGGCAGTGCCTGTGGCTCAAAGGAGTAGGGCACTGGCCCCATATACCAGAGGTGGTGGGTTCAAACACGGCCCTGGCCAAAAACTGCAAAAAATAAAAAATAAATTAAAAATAAAATAAAAAAATTATACTGTGCCTCCTAAGGGAGCAAAGTATTAAGAGAACTTTTTTTTTTCTTTTGAGACAGAGCCTCAAGCTGTCCCCCTGGGTATGCTGTGGCATCACAGCGTACAGCAACCTCCAACTCCTGGGCTCAAGCGAGTCTCCTGCCTCCGCCTCCCAAATAGCTGGGACCATAGGCACCCACCACAACACCTGGCTATTTTTTTGTTGCAGTTGTCATTGTTGTTTGGTGGGCCCAGGTTGGATTTGAACCCGCCACCTTAGGTGTATGTGGCTGGCGCCTTAGCCACTTGAGCCACAGACGCTGAGCCAAGAGAACTTTTAAATGATAAAGCTCCTGTTAATAACTAAATTCCCAAAGGGCAGTGCTGTGGGTCACTGGATGTCATGCCACATTGGCCCCACTTCACTGCTGGTGAGGGCAGGTGTCCCCTTCCAGGCCACGTAGCCCACCCTGGGAGGAGCTGGGGTTCAACCCAGGTGGTACAGCTCCAGAGTGCCCCTAGACTGTAGAGCCCCTGCCGCACTGCCTCTGCTCAGAGGGGCTGTCATACAGGGGGCACGGTCTGAGGAAAACCACTGATCCCTGGCCCCAGTCTGACTTGGTGACTTGTCACCACGCTCAGCTGTTAGTCCTGCTCATTCTCCCCTGGTATGCCAGGATTTTCAAGCCTGCATTCAAGAACGATGTGTCATTCAAGGGGCATGCCTGTCTCTGGCCTTCCTACAGATCAGAAATCGCAGCCTCCTCGGGCCTCTCTCCTCAGGAGTCCTTTGACCTTTGCCTGCTCAAGAATGCACTTAGGTTTCTTTTGGCTTATGTAGGCTCCCTGGTTCCCTAAGTTAGGGCTAGTTTGATTAAGAGGGTTAACACCCCATAGTGTGAGTATTTCTGCAAGTTCCTCTGCATGGTGGGCAGCCTCGCCCTGTGACATTTATGCCCCTTACAAGGCAGTGAAGGCCTCTTGGTGAGAAGGGCCTGGAGCATTTGTTTGCTATCCTTCTTTCTTCTTTGACCCTGGCCAGACTTTGGATTTGAATCCCACAGGCTTTCCTTCGTTCTTGCTCCTTGTTTTCTCTCTGCAGATCCTCACAACTTAAACCGGGTCTCAGTTATGGGTCCTCAATATCAGGTGATTATGGGTCAGCTGCACAGTTGTCCAGGGAATGTGCTTACAAAAACAGATTCCGGGGATCCACCCCAGACTTTTGAATCAGAATTAACTAGAAGTAGGCCCTGGGGAACCTGTATTTATTTAGAGTGTTCCTCTACTATTCTGATAATGCGGCCGGCTGGGGCTGCTGCCTGGGAGGATTCCAGGTGCCCATGTGCTCTGATTCCATTTTATTTCCCCACCTGAGGGACATTCTGTTCTCCTCCTTAGGTCCATGTGAAATCTGAGGTCCTTGCTGTCAAGTTATCGCAAGAAATAAATTATGCAAAGAGCCTTTACTATGAACAGCAGCTTATGCTAAGACTCAATGAAAATCAAGGGCAGTTGGAGCTGGACTCCTGAGACACCCAGCAGCCTAAGAGACGCTCCCAGATGCAAACCCCAGGAAGAGAGGCTGCACTGTGGTATTAAATTAGAGGCAAAACCAGAATGAGGTTTGGGGAAGATGTCCAGGAATGAGGGAAAGTAAATCTTCGGGGGGTGGGGGGGGGAGATGCAAATAGAAACCATATTGATTTCTGAAGAAGGGAATTACTTTAGATTATGGGGAAGTAATTTTTAAAAGATATTGGTTGAATAACGTTAAAAAAAGTACTGAGATGAATCTAATTTTTAGACTGCCCTGTATTTTGTTAACATGTATATATGTACAGCTATGTGTTTGTAAATACATAGGAGCATTGCTGAACAGGGCCTGTGATGTGTGTAAAGGTTTGTTAATTGTAAAGTAATATAAAATTATATTGGATCTTCTATTGCACTAATTCTATATGTCTAATTCAGGGTACTCTTATAGAAAGACGTTCTTAAAAGTTGAGTGTTATGTCATAGCTTTGGAAACTAAAGTATTCAAAGTAGAGTGAATTGAGGTGAGATCTATGATATTCAGGAGTTAAGCCTTTAAAACCTTTGCTCATCCAGGCTGGAGCTGTGAGCCAAACTATTCCAGACCAGAGCTGGCCCTTCAGAAGGGCCTGGGAGAGTGGCTTGATAGTCCACCTTTAATTTCTCACCCCCATTTAACAGATAGTTTTTAGATTGTCACAGATTCTTTTTTAAGTTATCTATCTGACTTTCTCCTGACTAGTCTTGCCAAATTTAGCGGGAAAATTGTGTTCCATTACCACACACACAAAAATCAGCATTATAAGTTTTTCTCGGGTTATTATTAGAGGTTTGAAACATTGGCAGGCTCTATTGACTTAGAAGGGAAAAAATCCCATTGAACTATTGTAACAGACCAAAAACCTACAATTAAGATTATTCTCTTTCCTGGACAACAACACAGGACGAGATTCTGGGACTGTTTTCTTTTTAATAAAGCCACATGCTGGCATCAGCTCCACAGCTCTAGAAGACACAAGAGATGGTAACTCTAGGACAAAAAGGAAAACAGAGAATTCCAGAAAAAGGAATGAAACAGGTGTATTAAAAAGCCGTGTTTTTTTTTTTTTTATGAAACTAAGATTTGGCCAAAGCAACTCTTGTCCTTGGTTTTAAATTCTAGCCATTAACAAGGCCTAGTGTGTGCACCCTCTCCTTCCTGGGCCTTGTTTTTGGTGTTTTTGCTTTTCTGTAAAGAATATGCAAATAGGGAAAGAAAAAGGGGATGGGGGCTTTACTTTAGAATGAATGACTCACCTTGTGATTTTTACATTTTTATTTTAATAAAGCTAATCAATTTCTACAACCTTATACATGTAGCCGAGTCTGAGATGACTCAGTGGATCAGTGGATGTGTAGAAGATTTTGGTGTTTATAACTCACCCCAATCCTTCCAAGACACAAATGAAGCTAAT
The DNA here is from genome assembly GCF_000181295.1 of Otolemur garnettii. Lineage (NCBI taxonomy): Eukaryota > Metazoa > Chordata > Mammalia > Primates > Galagidae > Otolemur > Otolemur garnettii. Next base: position 9,027,687 of record NW_003852462.1, read on the forward strand.
CTCCTTTTCCCTCCTCCCCGCTTCCGCGCGCGCGCGCGTGTGTGTGTATGTGTGTGTTCATGTGTCCAGAGAGGAAAGGAGGGAGCTTTAATACAAATGCTATAGCTAAACAGTGTTTTTAAGGATTAGTTGTCTTGAACTCCAAGGTTTGGATAGTCTTCACCAGACTCCAAGTTAGTGGATTGCAAAATTCAAGCTTGGCTTTTGCGGAGTTGGGTGGGTTTAGGTTTGTTTGTTTCTTTCTTGCTGGGTGGTAGTCATGACTGTGCTCCACAGGATCCAGCAGGACATCCCAGTGTGAACCTTCCCCATCTTCCTCACCACCTCCCTCCTTGCACCCCCATAAGTTTGGCTTCTGGTTTTGTCCCCAGTAACCCTGAGATCATGATCTCTTAAAAATGAGACTCTCCGAAGGGTTGGTTGTATGCATCAGTGAGCGTTCTATCTCTTTCTGGAACAAAGTCACTTGAAATGTCTTTATTAAATCAAAGAGTATTGCCAAAGTGGTCTGCTCTGGGCCCCAGAAGCACCTAGAATTCTCCAATCTGAATGCAGGAAGCTAGTTGAGGTCAGCCCTGTGGGCTGGTGCTTCAAGAGGACTCTGGGGAGCTGTTCAAATGCCCCCTCCCTCCTGACTCCTTGCTAATTTTAATCAGCTCTTTAAATAGTTGCCCATCTCCTGTGATTGCATAACTACTTACTTTGACATTTGCACCTTAGAAGAGGCAGGTGTTACAATGGCTCCAAAGACCTAGTGGGGTGGGGCTCGGTGGGAGGTGAGAGGGCCACTGCCAGCTTCTCAGCTCTCCAGTGCCCTTATGGCCCCCCAGCCAGGCTTGGTGAAGAGGTTTCAGAGGCTTTTGACAGAATTTCCTGATTCTCACCAGGAAAAACTCCAATGCTTTGGAGGAAGAAGACTCTGCCCCTGGCTCCTTGAATGCCCCATTTCTCTTTAAATTGGCATTTAGCCGGCGATGTCTAAGGCTTTGTTATGGTTTCTACTGATTTTCTTGCTGCCTCAAATACATAGCTCCTCTCTGAGGAAACTAAAATAAGCGGGATCAGGGGAAGTTGCTTACAGAGACATCCAAGACCGTCCCAATTCTCTGACCCAGCCAACTGACCAACTCATGTCGCTGCTTACTGGAAGGACAAGCCAGGCCAGTGTCCATCCCACTGTCCCCTCACCCCCTGGGCCTGGTCTATACACAAGGGACAGCAGACAAGCACTCTCCTCTCCCCCAGCCCCAGGGCGTGGTGATGCTCACCATAGGGTCAGGAGGCTCCAGGCTACTTTCTCTTTAAGTCTCATCCATGCCTCAAAATATCATAGTAGCTGCTTGATAAAATTCCGAAAGCAAAACACCTGGTTCTCTGCCATGTGAACACTGTTACAGTCACCAGTGTGTTAAGACTCTAGAACCTGGTTCTCACATCAGAGTCATCCTCTTTCTTCCTGTGGAATAAAATGTTTTGTTGACTTCCCAGATTTGTTCTTTGTTTTATTCTGGTTTCTTGGTAATTCACAGATTCTAGAACTATCACCAGTGACAAATACTATATGTAGGGCAATGTTCACAATGAAATGTAGCCTCTCCCTGCAGCCCAGGGCACACCCCACACCGTTCTCAGGTCTCAACTTCCTGAGAGTCAGTGGCACTTGGGTTCACAGGGCCTGGAGGCTCCAAGCTGGCTGCTGCTCACCCCATTGCACCGAGGTGACCGGTCGAAGCCCGAGCAGAATGGAATCGTCACTTGGCATTTAGGTGAATGAAGAACAAACAGCAAGGAGATTCAGCAGGCCCATGCAGAGCCAGAGAGACAGCAGGAGGGTGTGGATCCCAGAAGCAGAGTTCAGGAAGGCTTCAGAGATGACCAGTCAGGTGCTGCGGATTAATCAGAGGGGTTGAGGACCGGCCATTAGTAATGCATTTAGCAACATCAAAGTTGCTAAGAGCAGTTTTATTTTATTTTTTTATTTTGTTGTTGTTGTGGAGGTTGTCATTGTTATTTGGCAGCCCCAGGCCGGGTTTTAACCCACCAGCCCCAGCGTATGTGGCTGGCCCCTAATTGCTGAGCTACAGGTGCAAACCATTAAGAGCAGTTTTAGAGGCGTGGTGGGGAAGGAGGGACAAGGAGAAGGAAGATCAGCTGACCAGGAAGAGGGGGGCTCCAGGTTCAGTGGACGCTTCTGTTTCTCAGGGAGATTGGCCAGGAGCAAGTATGGGACGGGACATGATGGAGACTCAGAAAGAGGAAACTGAATAGTGGGAGAGTGATGAGGCCAGAGAAGTGTGATCTGTTTGCCCGGCAACATTAAGGGTCCATTTGAGGTTGGTAACCATGAATTCAAAGCCAGGTCAGCAGCCTGGCTGTGTTTTTCTCCAGCCACATTTAGCTGCAGGGGTTCAGCATGGAATAAGCAGAGAACTGGGCTTAATCAAGAGCTGTTCTCTTCCCCGGGTGAAATATCTCATCCTCCATTGCCCACTTAAACTGGACAAGAGCCAGTCTGAACAAAGCGTCAAAACAAAAATCCAAAAGCTCAGAGAAGGGAAGGACTATATTTTCTAAGCCAAAACAAAGTATCTAAAGAATATGCCCCTTTGGGGCGGGAGAGAGAGTGTGAGAGGTGGGGTTGACACCCTCCAAATGAGAGCACAACTGGACTATTTCGAGGGCTCACGGGCACAGAGGGACGATACTTGACCACTACAGGTGCCTGGCTATTATTATTATTATTATTTTGTAAGAGACAGGGTCTCAATCTTGCTCAGACTGGTCTGGAACTCGTGAGCTCAAGCTTCCCAGAGTGCTGGGATTACAGGCATGAGCCACCACGCCTGGCCTCCTTTTTCTGATTTTTAAAAGTAAATAAAAGTGGCCTGTAAACCCTGGGGTTCCAGAACTCTTTTCAGTGGTTTCCTTTCATTGTCATCCCACTGTCTACTCTGTTCGTGGGAATATTCCAGTTTTCCACGTCTTCATGGGTCAGTTTTGGTACCATTTGATTTTTTTATTAAATCGTTCAGATGTCTTAAGTTTTCTAATTTGTTGCCACACAGCTGCATGTGTTCTCTTGAAATTACTCTCGACCCTCCTGTATCTGATTATTTCTCCTTTCTCATTCCGAATCTTACATATTTTTTTCTCAGTGCTAACTTGGAGGAGGTTGGTTTTTTTTTTTCAAGAACCAATTCGAAATTCCCCTTTGCTTTTTTTATTACTCCACCGACTATATCGTTGCGCTTTTATTCCCTTCCATGGGTCCTGTTTTGATTTACTGTCCTTTCCTTACCTTCTCAGGTTGTGTTATGTTTTCTTCACCTTTCTTCTTGAATAATGATGGCATTTTAAGGTTTTATGTTTTCCTTTGAATACGGCTTGGTTTATCTCACAGATTTTGGTATTAAAGGTTCTCCTTTCATCGCTTTCTATGTAGTTTAAATTTTACTTTTATTTATTTATTTATTTATTTTTACTTTATTTTATTTTTATTTTTGCAGTTTTTGGCCGGGGCCAGGTTTGAACCTGCCACCTCCGGCATACGGGGCTGCCACCCTACTCCTTTGAGCCACACAGGCGCCGCCCCCAATTTTATTTATTTTTTGAGACAGAGTCTCACTTTGTCGCCCTGGGTAGAGTGCCCTTGAGCCACAGCTCACAGCAACCTCAAACTCTTGCGCTCAAGTGATTCTCTTGCCTCAGCCTGCTGAGTAGCTGGGACCGCAGGCACCTGCCACAACACCTGGCTGATTTCCTATGTTTAGTAGAGACAAGGGTCTCCCTTTGGCTCAGGCTGGTCTTGAACTCCTGTATATATACCGTACAAGTGTATGTTCTCCCTTTGAGGCACAGGAAGAGAGAGAGAAGTTCATAGACTCTATTAACAAAATCCTGTATGATCTTTCTTATTTTTGTGTGTGAGAGAGTTCTGACCTATGTCTTCAAGTGGCCCAGAGAGCAGTTTCCAACCTAAGCTATATCCCTTGGAACGGCAGTAAGTGCTTAAAGTAAACAAAGTTAGAAGAAAGGATAGAGAAGAAAAGAACACAGCAGCCTTAATTAAGCTTCCTCCAAATAATCCACTTGGAACTTCAGAAGGATTTGGTGCTGGAACAATTGTGCTACAGAGCTGCCTTCTCTGCGCCCAGGATCTGGGCCAAGCCATTTGTCGCTCTGAGAGGAGCCAGACCCTGTTCTCTCACAGCCCTTACCCAAGCAGCACACCCAGTATAAATAGTTCCCAGGGGCTAATAAAACTTCACACCTCATGCTTATTCTGGTCTGACTCAAAATCACAAAAAGGTCAGGCATACGTTTCGACTTGGAGGAAATGTATAGATGGAGACCAACTTGACTCTGGGAAGCCCTGGGCAGGTCAGCCCCGCAGGAAGGTGGGGTGTGGGAATGGGGCGGGGGCGGGAGCTGAGTGGCTCCCAGGGCCACTTTGGAGGGGAAATTCCTGCCTTTTGGGTATGTTTGCTTGTCTAAGACACTTTCAGGGAAGTTTGGCCCAGCCTGCAGAAGGGGCAATTCTCAATTTGTTCAATGATTTGTCCACAGAAATCACACATCCCCAGGTGTCCCCAAAACACGGGTGACTGAATTAGGTAGACAAGCCTCTGCCCTCTGACAACAGAGACACACTGCCAGCCTTGCTGTCCAGTGTGCACTGGGTGCCAGGCTTGGCCTCGGGTGCCAGGGGCATACGATGAGTAGGGTGACGCTCTTGCTGTCCTCCCTGGGCTAAACTAACAAACACTGGGGTGGGGCAGGGAAGGCTTCGCTGAGGCAGAGGCAGGTGATCTGAGTCCAGAAGGGCTGAGAAGGGCAGTGTCCAGGGGCAGGAGGTCCTGCTCAGCACGTGAGGGTGGCGATCACTAGCCTGGCTGGAGGACAGGAGGGGAGGTGAGAGAAGTGCCCAGGGCCGTTGGGCTGCATAAGTCTTGTCGGCAGAGAATTTAGGCCAAGGCTTCCCCAGTACGGTTGGCATCTCCTAAAGTACCTCTGTGGCTGCAGAGTGGAGCCTGGATACTGTGAGCCAAGTGGAGCCATTGCAGTCCAGGCGAGACGGAGAAGCAGATAGAACAGACAAACCAGAAGGATTGATTTAACATAGGAAGGGGAAAAGCTAGCAAAGGCGGTTGCCAATTTTCAGCTTCAGTAACCGGTGACATGTTTAAAATCAGGGCAGATTGGAGAGAAGTGGGACTAGAACATGGGAAGAACAGAGGGGCTGAGCAGGGCCTGAGGAGCCCCAGAGCTAAAGCAATGCTCAGGGGAGTGAGAGCCAAGGAAGCTTAGGCTGGGGAGGCGGGTGGGAAAAGAGAAGGGAATGTTCCAAGAAGGAGGATGTGGTCAGCCGCATTGCACGGGGCTGACACATCGTGTAAGACGCATGTCGCATTCCCCAGCGTGGAGGGCATCACCGGTAAGACGTGTTTAGTTGGAATTGTGGGAGCAGAAGCAGCATGAGAGAGGGTAACGTGTGAGTGGCAGGGCGAGTAGAGACGGAGTGAGATGGGGTGGCCAGAGCACGGTTGGCCCAAGACAGTCAGCAGGAGCTGGACCCTGGGTGCCCTGGGGCATGAAAGAGTTCTCCCAGGGCCTGCAGACAATTAGCAACAGTAAGAAAACCGGGGCTAAAAGCCGGCCTGCTTTTTATTATCACCATGCTCTTGGCAATTCTAAACAAAATCTGGAGATGTTGTATGAAGATAAAATTCTCCTCCCTTTTAAAAATCTTTACCGGATTTAAATTCCGTTGAGTTTTCATATATACGTGTAAGCTTCAAATTAGCACATTTATGTTACTGTTCTTTTAATAAACCTGGTGTTCCACATGGACACTCATTCCGAAAATGGCCAGTGATGCAGTGAGTGCCCAGCGCGCACAGATTCGGCTATACACCTTCACGCAGAGAGAACCTTCTGGAAGTTTGGGGTTGTCAACCTTACCTGGGGCACAGTTCAGGGTTCCGAGGCCTCTGTTCCTACATACTTCTGACTTGAAGAAAAGATTTGAAGGCTCGGCGCCTATAGCTCAAGCGGCTAAGGCGCCAGCCACGTACACCTAAGGTGGCAGGTTCGAATCCCCAGCC
>NW_003852462.1:9034440-9041197 GCF_000181295.1 Otolemur garnettii
CTGTGGCATCACAGCTCACAGCAACCTCTAACTCCTGGGCTTAGGCGATTCTCTTGCCTCAGCCTCCCGAGTAGCTGGGACTACAGGCACCCGCCACAACGCCCAGCCTGTAACCCAGTCTTGGCCAATTGACCTTTTGTAAGACGGGGATACGTTCTGAGAAAAGCATCGTTAGGCAATTTTGTCATGCAAACCCAGAGGGTGCAGCACTACACACTTGGCTCTGGGGTGTCACCTGACGCTCCCAGGCTGTATACAAACTGGTATGGTATTGTAGCGACTGTAACACAGTGGTATTTGTGTATTTAAACAGAAAAGGTGACATAAAAATATGGTGTTACAATTTTTGGGGAGCACTTATACATGTGGTCCATCACTGACCAAAGCAGTCACACTAAGTCCGTTGTCTTATATGGCTGTATATATGACTGTCTTGGGGATAGTCCCAGGATCCGGCTTGGCCAATCACTGCAATTCCAACCCTGGAGGGTGGTCCCAGAATGGACACTTGGTCCATTCAGAGTGAATCCCAGAGGCTTGGGCAAACGTTGTCAGGAAGAGATACCTTCTTCCCTCTGGACTTGAATTGAGCAGATAAGAGCCCGGAGTTGCCAGCAACCAATTTTGTAGGGCGTGGGTGGGGGCTCTCCCAGGATAAGGCAAACCACAGGGGAGGCCAGGTCCTGAGGACATCATTTGAGCCCCTGGGCTTTGTGTGAACAAGTTCAACGGTTCATTTACTCTTTTAGGGCACTTGCAACAGGGTCTTAACCACTGGGTCAGATGGAGAACCAGGAGGTGCTAGGAAGGTGATGAGTTTCCCTTTGGACACATTGAACTTGGGGCCCTAAGGAACCCAGTTGGCAGCATTGGATGTGGGAGTAGAGACGTGGGTGTCGTTCTTCCAGAGATAGCAGTTTAAACTATTCAAATGACAGTGCCCCGAGAGGGCGTAAAGTGGGAAGTGGGTTAAGGCCAGGGCCCTGGATATCTCCAGGTAAGGATTATGAGAGGGAGAGAAGCCAGGGAGAGGCAGTGGGGTGGTGACCAAGGGAGGTCGTGGGGGAGAGGGACTGCTGCTCTGCCCAACTCTGCTCTGAGGTCAGGCAGAGCGAGGCTGAAAAGAAGCTGGTGGATTTGGAAACAGGCAGCGGGTGACTTCTCCCCACAGACCCAGGAGGGGGTTCCGGAGCCAACCTCTCTGTTGAAATAGGATCCAAAGGTGACTGAAGGGAGGGTAGATGAGTCTCTAAAATTTGACCGTGAGAGGGAGGAAGGGAGGCGGGAGGGGGGGGTTGCCTCTTGCCTTTTAGGTGTTTAAAAGCAGCAGGGCATTGAGCATGCTTGTGCCCTTGAAGGAAGGAGCCAGTCAGGGGTGAGGGGTGAGGAAGGAGACAGACAGGGAGAGAGAATGATTAGGGGCAGGGGTGGCAATAGAGAAGATGGACCTTTCAAGGCCGGGGGAGGAGGCTGCCCACTGAGCGAAGCGTAGGCCTCCTGCTTCTGAGATGTGGCTGGCTGTGCTGATACCCTAACCTGCGTGTTCCGCGTTCTCAGCTGTGTTAGGTGAAGTATCACAGTGCACTGAGGGGGTGGGTTCAGCAAGGACGCGAACCAAGGGGTCTGTTATGGAGTGAAGAACGCCTTCTAGGAGTCAGGCCCTGCAGAGCTGTGGAAGGCTCTGATGGTCCTTCCCCTGCCCCTGGTGGAGGGACACGACAGCAGAGGCACCAGTTCCTCTTTGGGGCGTCTGTGAGTTTGCAGCAAGGAGTCTGAAGTGGGCCTGGGGTCGGTGTTGGGCAGCAAGCCTGGCCTCTTTGCCCCAAATCTTATGCACATTTCCTTGGGCTACTCTGCCCCAACCCTACAGGACAGGGGATGCTGAGAAACATCAATCTCACCATCACCAAGGAGACCAGCGCTGGCCTGCAGAAATAATGCAAGTCACATGTGCAATTTTAAATTTTCTGGGAGTCACGTTTTTAGTCTTACTTTGTTGCCCTTGGTAGAGTGCTATGGTGTCATAGCTCACAGCAACCTCAAACTTGTAGCCTCAAGTGATCCTCTTGCCTCAGCCTCCCAAGTAGCTGGGACTACAGGCACTCACCACAATGCCTGGCTATTTTTAGAGAAGAGGTCTCTCTCTTGCTCAGGCTGGTCTCAAACTCCAGAGCTCAGGCAATCCACCCACCTCAAATTCCCAGAGTGCTGGGATTACAGGCTTGAGCCACCGTACCTGGCCGGGAGTCATGTTTTTTAAGAAGGAAAAAGAAATCGGGAAATCAGAAATTAATTTTAATAATAGATTTAACTCAATGTATCCAAACTATTATCATTTAGGCTCAGCAGCTAGAGTACCAGGCACATACACCAAAGATGGCGGGTTCGAACCCAGCCCAGGCCTACCAAACAACAATGACAATTGCATCGAAGAGGTAGCCAGGCATCGTGGTGGGCACTTGTATTCCCAGCTGCTTGGGAGACTGAGGCAAGAGAATCACTCAGGCCCAGGAGTTTGAGGTTGCTGTGAGCTTGACGCCATGACACTCAACTGAGGGTGACATAGTAAGACTCTGTCTCAAAAAACAAAAAATATTATCATTTAATGTATAATCAATACTATGTATAAAAATTAATAAAAATTCAGTTTATATTCTTACATTGTACTAAATCTTCAAAATGTGATGTGGGCTTTATATCCACAGGACATCTCAGTTCAGAATAGGCACATTTCAATGGCCTCCACAGCTAGTGGCAAATTGGACATCCTGATAGACGCTGGGACAATCCAGTGAAACGCAGAGGAAACACTTTCTGAAGTATCTGGACTCTGGATCCTGGGCCCTGAGGGTCTCTGACGTGAAAGCCTATTCCCAGAGCCTGCTTGTGGCTCAGCGGTTTCCCCTGTCCTTGGCCAACTCATCACCTCCTGTCTGTGCAGAGAAGTCAGCTGTGGCCCAAGACTACTAAACTATTCCCCATGTGGACATGACCCAGGACACTCACAGGCCGCTCAAGATGAGAAGGGGGCTGGGCTTTGCAAGGGCGGCTGACGGGGGCATAGACAGGTGCCCTTCCTTGTGCTGGATGGAGCTGAGCCAGCCACAACAGCAGTGGGGCCTGGGGGAGACTGTGGGGTGGTTGGAGCCCTCTCCTCTGCCCAGGGCCTCCTGAACTCCCAGTGCCATGAAGAGCCATGCCTTTGAGATAAGGCTCTGACATTTTGGGAGCTTCTTGGTGGGCAAAGGGCAGGTCGTTATCAGATGGACCTGTCTAATATGGGAGCTCTGTGGGCACGTGCGGCTGGGTGAGAGGAGGGGGAGGCGAGACTGCAGCAGGAGCCTGTGGGACCTTCAGAGGAGCATGTGGGGAGCCCATGGGCAGCCCTCCCCACACACAGCCTGCCCCCGTCAGGAGTGGCCCACTTTCTCATAGTCGAATCCCCTTGCCCACAGCAGGGTAGCCCAATCTTATAATTTCCTCTTGGAACACACCCTGCCCACCGAAGGTAATTTAACTCTAGTCTTTTTTTTTTTTTTGGAGACAGAGTCCCACTAGGTTGCCCTTGTTAGGGTGCTGTGACATCACAGCTCACAGCAACTTCAAACTCTTAGCCTTAAGCGATTTTCTTTCCTCAGCCTTCCAAGTAGCTGGGACTACAGGCATCCACCACAACACCCGGCTATTTTTTTGTTGCTTTTGTTATTGTTATTTAGCAGGTCCGGGCCAGCCTCGGTGCATGTGGCCAATGCTGTAACCACTGTGCTATGGGTGCTGAGCCTTAACTCTAGTCTTTTTGGCCATGAAATGTAGGGGGCACTCATGGTGCTTTAAGGGTCCACTGAGACCTCAGATGGTCAGAAGAGGCAGGAGGACCACCTGCTTCTCCATCCCTCGGGGTCCTAGAGCCTGGTTCTGTCTATGCTAAAGGCCAATGTTTTAGATTAAGCAACTCTATAAACAAAGCCAGGCCTGGCCAGCTGCCCAGAGTGTTTAAAGTCCGATCACCCGGGCAGAAGATGGGCACGTGGACACACACACACACCACACGAAGCAGGCCAGGGTCACAACAGCCCAGCAAACACCTCTGTGGCCCAGGTCTGACCAAAGGTCTTCCCCTGCACGTCTGTCCAGCATGCGAGTTAGTGGTTACAAACTCGATCTGGTTTATTTCAGAAGATAACATCAATTATATTAATAAAAGTGGAGGCATTGAGAGAAAGGAGGCATCCTATCAACTTATCGGCCGCATTGCGACTCCTAGCTTTGTTCCATTAATCTGGTTATGACCTCAACCAAGTTCTTGAAAATGATGAAAGACCCAGTCTGTGGCTGTTGGTGTTTTGATTTAATAATTTATAATATTTTTAAAATGTCAACAGACTGAAAACAGGAAAGGTGACTCACTGGTTGTTAACGGTCTTCCCAGAGTGGTCATTTCATCACAAACACAAAAGAGGGACTTAGCCAGGGAGACCCACAGGCTGACCCCCCCACTGGCCGGCTGCCCACTTTGCCTACGTGATAGCCAAATTGCCGGGTGTAAATGCCTCCAGATTTTCTAGCTGGAATTCCTGAAACACGTCAATCTAGAAAATGGAAATGCGGTGTTTCTTTTCTTTTCTTTTCTTTTCTTTTTTTTTTTTTTAGACAGAGCCTCAAGCTGTCCCCCTGGGTAGAGTGCTGTAGCATCACAGCTCACAGCAACCTCCAACTCCTGGGCTCAAGCGAGTCTCCTGCCTCTGCCTCCCAAGTAGCTGGAACCACAGGCGCCCGCCACAATGCCCAACTACTTTTTGGTTGCAGCCGTCATTGTTGTTTTGGCAGGTCCAGGCTGGATTCAAACCCACCACCTTAGGTGTATGTGGCTTGCGCCTTAGCCACTTGAGCCACAAGCACTGAGCCAAAATGCGGTGTTTCAAAAGGGCACAGGAAGTGGCCTACGTTAAACGTTGTTTGTTAAACGCTGTCTCCCGCCCGTGTTTGGTTTTATTGATGGTTACTCTGTCTCTTTCCTCCCTCTCACCATATCATCCAGTTATCCTGTTCCCCTCCCTGGTTTCCTGTGTATTTTTCCAGGGAGACACACACATACACACATTTTCTATGGATAGGTAGGTAATTATATACACGAGTCTATCTACACATTTGCCCCTGCTTTTTTTTTCAAAAATTTTAATGTACTGCTGCTTTATTTTTTTCTTTTTCTTTTTTTTTTAAGACAGAGTCTCACTTTGTTGCCCTTGGTAGAGTGCTGTGGCGTCACAGCTCACAGCAACGTCAAACTCTTGGCTTCAAGGGATCCTCTCCCTTCAGCCTCCCCAGTAGCTGGGACTACTACAAACACCCGGCACAATGCCTGGCTATTTTTTTTTTAAGAGATGGGTCTTGCTCTGGCGATCCACCCACCTCAGCCTCCCAGAGTGCTAGGATTACAGGCGTGAGACTCCGCCCCGGCCTCTTTGTTTTTTTCACTTACTAATGGTATGTCTTGGAAATCATTCTGTATCAGCACACAAAGAGGTTTCTGATTTTCTTGTATGGTGTTATGATTTCCATTGTAGAGATATATACCGTGTTTATTTCAGCCCCCTACTGAAGGACCAGTAGGTTACTCCCCTGGTATTCTTGCTACCACAGACCCAGCTTTAAGGAATGACCTTGTGCGCACCTGATTTTGTGATGTGTAAGTTAAATCTTAGAAGAGGAGATACTCCATCCCCCTTGGTGCGTTTGCAATTTTGGTAAACCTTTCTGAATTGTCTCCTGCAGAGTCTATCCCAATTTTCCCTGCCACCAGAAATGAATGAGGGTGTGTTCCCCCTCCCGCTGCCCATCCTTACAGATACAGTGTGTTAGCGAATTTTTTGAACCTCACCAGTGTAGGGGGAATGAGTAGCTGAGTGTAGTTTGAATGTGAACTTCTCCTACGGGAAATTATGTTTAAGAGCATTTTCCTTCTCCGTCCTGAGCTGATTGCTTAAGAAAAATTATTTTAAATCCTTATCTGTTATTTTAAGATCTTTAAATTTTAAAAAATACGTAGGAAAGTTATGAAGTAGCACGCTGGTTCCTGTCCCTTATGGTGGGGTAGCTTCCCCGGCCAACTTGAGTTATGTTAGGACAAAGGCCTGGGAAGAGCAAAGCATCTCCCTTCTCTCCTGGCAGAGACTGGCCAGGATCCCGCATGGGCTGCCCTTGCCCATGTGGCAGGACCAGAGGCTCAGGCCAACACCACCTTGGGAAAGGGGCCTCTTCTCCAGCTCCGTCCTCCCGACATTCATCTACCCTTAGCCCAACTCTTGTGCGCATGCCCTGTGTGCTACCCTCCCTTGACTAAACAAGGACATTGGGCCTGAAATTGTCCCTTTCCTGAATCACCAGATCTGTCAGTGGACATACAAGCATGCTGTCATTTCTTCCACCCTAATCCATTTTTTTTTTTTGAGATAATATCTGGCTCTGTTGCCCAAGTTAGAGTTCAGTGGTATCATCATAACTCACTGCAACCTCATACTCCTGGGCTCAGCTCGGTGCCCGTGGCTCAAGTGGCTAAGGCACTAACCACGTACACCTGAGCTGGCGAGTTCAAATCCAGCCCAGGCCCGCCAAACAACAATGACGGCTTGGCTCGGCGCCTGTGGCTCAAGCGGCTAAGGTGCCAGCCACATACACCTAAAGTGGCGGGTTCGAATCCCCAGCCTGGGCCCGCCAAACAACAATGATGGCTGCAACCAAAAAATGGCCAGGCGTTGTG